>NC_059073.1:74368983-74687983 GCF_020497125.1 Mauremys mutica
TAACTTGGTTACACAGCTGCAAATTCTCATTCACTGACAATGTGCTCCCCACAACTTTGAATGTGTATGTGGTGTGGGGAGGGTTTCATGTGGGCTTTGTCTGACTAGGAGGAAGAAGAAAAGGAGGTCATGCCTCTTTTAAGGGTCCCCGCTCATTTGGGTTAAGGGGATGTGGGGCACACGAACCAGGGACGGACCAGAAGTATCTCAAGTGGGCCAGTAGTCCATCAGCATGTGGTGGAGGGAGGATATTTATATTCTGATCTCATCAGGCAGAGATTATTGTGTTTTAAACAGTGCTGCATGTGTGAAGTTGCTCTTATGATTTTTGTTATTTCAGGAATAAGCCGAAGCTCCCGCCCTCCCCCACACACTACTAAGCACAGTAATCCCATGGTAGAAGCCTTCATAGGTACTGTTCTAAATATGGAACAAAGCATCTTAAAACACGCATTCTACTTTCAGATTAAAGCTATGCAGCCCATTAAATTCTACCATCTCATTTTTTTCAGAACTACATCAAATCCATTCACTTGAAGCAAGTTTTGCATTCTACTGAGAAGAGCCTAATCACAAAAATATTAAACATATTAGATTGCTAGAGTGCCACACTTTTCTACTACTCTGTACTAAGATTGGAAACAGCGTAGGGACCAAAATGGTTTTCCATGATCCTCAGGCACAAAGGACATTTGATGTCAATAGCATATGTTGGAGTGTACTCACTGTGCTTTTACCATAGTGACCCAGGTTGAAATTAAATGCTGCAAGCCCAGGGACAGAAGCTGGCATATTCTGTCAACAGTATGGCTGGCATATGAATTCAACTAAGTACAGTCAGTTCTAATTAATGAAAAGCATAGGCTTCTTGCCTAGACATACACTGCAGAGAATTTATAAGAACTCTCTTGGTAGTAATGCCAGTTAGTGGGACTGTTATATAGGGAAAGAGGTAATTTATGTATGTTGGCTCACAAACTGATGTACTATTTTGTTAATTAATACAGTTTCTGCAGGGGTTCAATGATTGAGAATTTCTAACCACAGACAAGTTGCTATAGAAAATTGCATTCCTTTCCCTCACCACATATTTTTCCTCCTAAAACCACTCAAATCAATAAAATGTGAATGCAAGAGTAGGCTAACAAATTCAAACAAAAAGTCAAGAAAGAGCTTCAAACACTAACTCAAACAATGTTACTTTGTCATATTATATATACTGCACAATGTAGTGTTCTAATACTTAAAGCAGATATTTAAACAACTACACATATACAATGGGACTAAGTTAATGTTGGTTTTGGAACTTCAGTGTATGTTTGAGGGCTGCCATACCGGGGACCTCCACAGTTAAAGGATAAGCTGCCACAGATTGAGTTGGAGTTCCATAAAGAGCTGAACCAACTCATATCCTGAATGGATCAGCACAGAGAGGAACTTGTAACCCTCTGGTGACCGTGTGACATTTGCATATTTAAATACATCACAAAGTGAAAAGACATAAATTATATAACTAATAGGTAGGACCCTACCACATTTGTGGTCCATTTTGGTCAATTTCACGATCAAAGGATTAAAAAAATTCTAAATTGCATAGTTTCAGATATTTAAATCTGAAATTTCACAGTAGGGGTCTGACCCAAAAGGAGATTGTGGGGGGAGTCTCAAGATTAATGTAAGGGGAGTCATGCTATTGCCACCCTTACTTCTGCACTGCTGCTGGTAGCAATGCTGCCTTCAGAGTTGGGCTCTCGGCCAGCAGCTGCCACTCTCCAGCCGTCCAGCTCTGAAGGCAGAAGTGCAGAAGAAAGAGTGGTGTGGAATGGTATTGCCACCCTCACTTCTGGCATGCCTGCCTTTTATTTTCTTTGATAATTATCTCTGACCTTTTCTGCCTACCACTTATAATCACTTACAATCTCTCTTTCTGTAGTTAATATATATTATATTTTACCTAAAACAATGTGTTTTTATTGAAGTGTGTGGGAAATCTCAGCTCAGTTTACAAAGGCTAGTGTGTGTCCTCTCTACATCAAGGGAGGGGTGAACAGGGTAATGAACTTTCACTAGTCAGGATTCTGACTAGGGCAAGATGGTACAGTTCTGGGTGCCAGGCCTTGGGAGATTTGCTGGTGCTTTTCTCCATATGATTGGTGAGTGGCTCTGGCGCATTCGTGCAATCTAGGTGGGTATGGGACACCACATGCTGTTGTACTGAGTGATAACAGCGCCTGGAGGGTGGTTGCTGCTTGCCACTAGCAAAGCATTGCAAGAGACAGCCCAGGCTGGAGAGTTAAGATGGCACAGCAGTACCCCAGTTCCAGGTTGTACCCCAGGGATCCCGTCACACTGTGAATTTGGTGGGGCCCTACTAATAGGCACAAGTGGCCAACTGCCATTAAAGGTTGATCATAAGCTATGAACCTGAAGAAGCAGCAGGCCCCAGTTAACAAGAGGTCATCAAAAGTAAGCACTAAAGACCCAAAGCCACATTCAGCTGTCTTGCACTTCCGTAATGCTCACAAATTCAGCTGGGTTGTAAAAAGTAACTGAGGACAGAATGTAGCTCTAATTATAAATGGCAAACATGAGCATTTGTAAACTGTGCATTTCAAAGAAAAAAAACATAAAACAATGAATATGAAATTTGGGGGAATGTTTTTCACAACTTAGAAGATTCTTAGCCCTTATACAACTCAGGCAAGTTATACTGACGTTTTGGTTTAAGGCTGGAGACTGGTTTAAAATTGCAAGAACCATTGAACATTTTTCCCTCCCTCTCCCCCACACAATTCATAGGGGGGGGAGTTTCAAAAGGTTCTGGAGTTCAGGACAAGAGATAGGAGAAGACAGACATCACACTTCAATAGCTGCATGCGTCTGCCAAGTCCCCCCACCCCCCGAATTCTTCTTCATGTTGTCAGTATGAAATTTTTGATTGTTCCTAACTTTGGTACATTAAAATCAACTTTTTTTTCAAACCAGACACTAATCTTCAATGACTACTATGATGTGCCAAGTTTCATCACTGAGATTTCAGAAGGGCTGTTTTGATGCAAGACAATTCAAAAGAATGTGTTTTGTTTTGTTTTTAAATGGAAAAGTGTAATTTCCCCCTTACTCACCCATAAATTAAAAATCAATCATAGGATTTTGCTCAAACTTGCCAACTAATTTAATCTTCATGAATAACCCAGGGGGTGAATGTTTCAAAGTTACAAGTACATGAAAGTAAGGTTAAAAGGGGAACTGTTCTGCATAATTAATTTATATCATTTGCTATGAACATGTTTGCTACAATAATCAGGAGACTGTGATTCTAGCTGAAGTTTAGCAGGAACAAAGTTAAACTGTCACATTCTTACATGGAAATTGTAGCATAGTTTAAGTTCATTTAGGAAATCTCCAATACAGACTCTAGATAGGAAAAAAATGGATTAAGTCTCTGAAATGGCCTTTCCAGTTAAGATAATAGGGTGACCAGACAGCAAATGTGAAAAATCGGGACAGGGCTGAGGGGTAATAGGAGCCTATATAAGGAAAAAAAAAATCGGGACTGTCCCTATAAAATCGGGAAATCTGGTCGCCCTAATAGAATATTTCCTTTTCAAGCGTTACAATGAGAGTGTTCATATGGGATTTTGACTGAAAATTAAGTATGGCAAAACATACTCAGGGAATGTCAAACCATTCAGTGGAGTTCAGTCTTACACACAGAACCAAATACTTTTATAAACTTCTGGGCTGAATTCTGGTCTCATTCAAGGCAAAATCAAGGCCAACTCCATTGGACAAAATAGTGTTACCCCAGGTTTACAATAGCATAGCTGAAAGCAGAAATTGGCCAAGTGAGTATATAAAGTGTAGCTAGAGTTTAAACCTAGTTTTGCTAGTCATTGATGTGACAAAGAGGGATGTCTATCAAATTGTCATTTCCATTTTGCATTGTAACCTCCATCTTGGGTTGCAGCGATCTTCATTGCATAGTCTGAGCTCCATTTTGGATTAGAATATCCATTTTCTAAAAAGCACTTTGCATCTGGTTGAATGACTATGACTGAAAGCATCATAATTTGAGAGCCATTAAGTACTTTGTGTCTCAAGTACCAGATCATCATCGTGGGAAAATGGAACCTGCACAGAAGATTGACCAGAGAGAAGGGGGAGGGCTAGAATTTCATAGCTGTAGCATGTGGAGAAAAAAGGACAGATCGTATTTAAGGAGAGCTTCTGTGACCAAGGGGGCCATCAACATGCCAAAAGACCAGGCTAGAGAGACTGAACAGACTCTGCCTGAGGTTAAAATGCTAACTAGACAGACTCATAGAAGGGGTGACATTGGACTAAGGAGAAGGGGGAGGAGGAGTAAGTGAACACAGCACTGTTATCTTGAAAAAATTTGCAACTCTATAATAGTGCTTTCTTAAGAGTACAAGTGACTTTGGATAAGAAATTCCTTTGCTTGCCTGCCGCATTGTCCCTGAAGGGGTTAATTGAGAAGCTCTGAGCATCCACAGGGAGATGGCATTCTAAGGGAACGTGTATGACCAACTAGGGACTTGGAAGGGCTGAGTAATGGTTTTAGGGTCCAAGGCGGCTGGGTTGATGTGCTCTGCGTCCTAAGAAAGGGTGGCAGACAAAGGGTCTGTCCCTGGGAGTGTTCTTTAGAGACCCAGAGCTACAAACTGTGATGTGGGTCTACCCAGACACAGAAGTAGGGTCCACTCCTCAGGGTACGTCTACACTACGGGACTATTCCAAATTTGCATAAACCGGTTTTGTAAAACAGATTGTATAAAATCGAGTGCGCGTGGCCACACTAAACACATTAAATCAGTGGAGTGCGTCCACGGTCCGAGGCTAGCATCGACTTCTGGAGCGTTGCACTGTGGGTAGCTATTCCGTAGCTATCCCATAGTTCCCGCAGCCTCCCCCGCCCCTTGGAATTTCCGGGTTGAGATCCCAGTGCCTGATGGAGCAAAAATCATTGTCGCGGGTGGTTCTGGGTAAATGTCGTCAGTCACTCCTTCCTCTGGGAAAGCAACGGCAGACAAGCATTTCGCGGCTTTTTTCCCTGGATTGCCCTGGCAGATGCCATAGCATGGCAATCATGGAGCCTGTTTTGCCTTTTGTGACTGTCACCGTATGTGTACTAGATGCCGCTCACAGAGGCGATTCAGCAGCGCTACACAGCAGCATGCTTTTGCTTTTGCATGACAGCAGAGATGGTTACCAGCCATACTGTACCATCTACCAATCCATAAATTGGTAAAAAGATGATCATGGTTACCAGTCCTTTTGCACTGCACCATTTGCTGCTGTCATAAGTGCCCCTGGCTGCTCTTAGCCAGGGACGCAAAAGTCAAAATTGGGAATGACTCCCTGAGTCAATCCCTCCTTTTTGGTATCTAAAAATAGAATCAGTCCTGTCTAGAATTTGGGCAAGTGTACTAGAGAACCACTGTATCATAGAACCAGAGAGCACAGCTGCTCTGTGTCAGATCCAGCAGAAATTATGAGCTGTATGCTATTCACAGGGGGTGCTCCTGCAACAACCCCACCTGTTGATTCCATTCTTCCCCCAGCCTTCCTGGGCTACCGTAGCATTGTCCTCCCACTTGTGTGATGAAGTAATAAAGAATGCAGGAATAAGACACAGTGACTTGTTAGTGAGAAATGAGTGGAAGGCAGCCTCCAGCTGCTATGATAGTCCAGACAGGACATTAAGAAGTGTGGAGAAGAGGAGCCCAGCATCGTGCTGCTAGTCCAGGGGCAATTGAATCTTTTCTTTACACATGAAGGGTGGGGGCTGATGGAGCTCAGCCCCCTGTTGTTATGATGAAGACAGTTACCAGCCATACTGCACCATCTACCAGGAAAAATTAGGGCCAGGCGCCCTTGATAGACGTAACGGATGCTAGTCGGCATGGTTACCAGTCCTTTTGCACTGCCCCATGTGCCAATAGGCTGATGATGACGATGGATATCAGTCTTACTGCACCATCAGCCACCCATAGCGGAGGGGGGGGAGCAAGGATGTTGGTGTTGAGTGCTGCAGCATCGCGTCTATCTGCAGCATTCAGTAAAGATAGGGTGACATGTAAAAGAGTCAAGAGAGGATTGTTTTCCCTTTCACTTTTGGGGGTGGGTGGGGGGGTGCGTAAATTGCCGAGCTATGCCCTGACCCACTGCGGACACTGTTTTTGACCCTAGAAGCATTTGGAGCTCAGCCAAGAATGCAAATGCTTTTCGGAGACTGCAGGAACTGTGGGATAGCTTGAGTCCTCCAGTCCATGAGCGTCCATTTGATTCTTTGGCTTTCCGTTACGCTTGTCACGCAGCAGTGCGCTGAGTCCCTGCTATGGCGTCTGTCTGGAGATTTTTTTTAAATGATTTTGAATTTCGTCTTCTGTAACGGAGCGCTGATAGAACAGATTTGCCTGCCCTTACTGTGATCACATCTGCATGGTCTAAGCTGGAGCTCTTTTTTTTATTTTGATTTCGGACTGCATCGCCACCCGTGCTGATCGGAGCTCCATGTTGGGCAAACAGGAAATATTCAAAAGTTCGCGGGGCTTTTCCTGTCTACCTGGTCACTGCATCCGAGTTCAGATTGCTGTCCAGAGCGGTCAGTGGTGCACTGTGGGATACCGCCCGGAGGCCAATACTGTCGATTTGCGGCCACACTAAACCTAATCCGATATGGTAATACCGATACTAGCGCTACTCCTCTCATTAGGGAGGAGTACAGAAACCGGTTTAAAGAGCCCTTTATATCGATATAAAAGGCCTCTCAGTGTGGACGGGTGTGGCATTAAATCGGTTTTAGCTCCTAAAACCGGTTTAAACGCCTAGTGTAGACCAGGCTTCAGACAGGTTGTCTAACCAGAGAGATGGGACTGGGCAACATTGTGACAACTGAATGCTAAAATGCATTGTAAGGATTAACTGTCCTTACAATGTCAGCACAATTCTGAGGTCCAGAGCCAGCAACCTTACTCACTGAGTAGTTATTTACTTCTTAAGTAGTCCCATCATTGGGCTACTTGAAGAGTAAGGGACTACTCAGTGGTCCAAATTGTGCAGCTGGCTGCTTGTGCGCAGACCTGACTGAAGTCACAGATCTAAATGCAACAACTAATAGAATTATTTTCTCTTTCACAATGCTCTGATCACTTCAGATAAAAAAAGAATCCATTGGAAAGATTAAATAAAGCTATCATATTATAAATTAAAATTAGTTTGATTCTATAAACTCTTTGGAGCAGGGACTGTCATGTACTATATCAGTGATTCTCAAACTTTTGTACTGGTGACCCCTTTTACATAGCAAGCCTCTGAGTGCGACCCCCCCATTATAAATTAAAAACACTTTTTAATATATTTAACACCATTATAAATGCTGGATGCAAAGCGGGGCCTGGGGTGGGGGCTGACAGCTCACGACCACCCCATGTATTAACCTCACGACCCCCTGAGGGGTCCCAACCCCCAGTTTCAGAAGCCTTGTATTATATGTTTGTCCAGTGCCCAAAACCAATGGAGCCTCATAACATAACTGTTCAATACATATTTTTTAAATAAAAGTACAACCACAATAATTTACAACTGCAGTCTTTTCTCTCCCAAGTACTTCAAATTCCACTGGAATACATTCACATCTGAGGTGAGAAACAACTCTCATTTGGATCACAATGCTACGCAACAGTTTAGGAAAGGAAGTTAATATCTTATTCAAATAGGTTTATAATAGTTGAAAATCATTACAAAAAGTGATTGGATAAAAGTTATTTGATAAGGAGGCTTTTAACACATGAAATAAACACATGTAAGTATGTTTAGCAACATCTATAATAGAAACAGATTTTTTTTGATCCATGCTTCAATAGATAAAAAATTCTAATCAAAGAAATGTCTGTGATTTACAAAATTATATTTATTGTCTGGACAAGTTAGGCTTATAATAAAATCCATAAAAACAAGCCTTAATTCTAGTATTAAAATATTTCAGTTCCAATTCAAACAAATCTAGAATACTTCGGTACTGTAATTTAAAACATAGGAAAAAACTTTCAGCCACATGGGCAGCATTACTCTGGATTTACATCTATGTAACAGAGGAGAACCTGTCCTCTAAGGCTATGTCTACACTATGAACTGGAATGTGATTCCCCTGCTTGTGTACACATACTCCTGCTAGGTATCATTGAAACAGGTCAAGTATGAATATCAGTGTGGATACAGGCACACGGATAGTGGCAGTAGAGGCACAATACCCACCAGTTTAATATGTGTACATGAACAGGGGAAATCAGACCTGTGGCTTGTAGCATAGATATAGTTCAAGTATTACATGCAATGAATAGTACTATATTATATGTGCTTTCAGAGTACTACTTAATTTTAAATATTTAAACATTTATTTTGTCAGGCTTAATAGCAAATTTTACTTTGAACATGAATGAATTAAGGATATCTTATGTTGCATGTGCTGTATTAGTATTTTAGTACAATATGAATAAGAGCAGTTTACAATTTCAGACTATTGTATCTATTTTATGAAAGAACTTAAAGAAAAATCTGAAGATGAAAATAGACAAAATCAGATATATGGAGATATACCTATCTCAGAGCTGGAAGGGACTCCAAAAGGTCATTAAGTCCAGCCCCCTGCCTTCACTAGCAGGACCAACTACTGATTTTTGCCCCAGATTCCCAAGTGTCTTCCTCAAGGACTGAACTCACAACCTTGGGTTTAGCAGGCCAATGCTCAAATCACAGAGCTATCCCCCTTCCAATGCCATTTACCTATAGTTACCCCAGATTTACACTTGGCTCAGGTGTTATGAATTCAGCAAATTTTGGGGGAGAAATCAAAACATTTTTAGTGCAGATGGTTAGATTTTTATGGATGAAACCTTGGCTCCACTGATGTCAATGGAAATTTGCTAAGTTAGTTTCTACATGTCAGTGACAGGACAGAAGATTCTAGGTTAGTTCCTCAGTTAGTGTAAACTTCCTTAGCTCCATTGTCATAGCTCTGTGGAAGTCAATGGAGCTATGAAAATTTACACCAACTGAGGAACTAACCTAGAATCTTCTGTCCTGTCCTGTCATTGACATGTAAAATGATGGCATGATCTTCAGGCCAAATCCATATAATCTTACTCAAATCAACTGAGGACATCACTGGGACCATTGTGATATGCAAGGCCACCTGAATTTGCCCTGTAGTGAGAATTTGAAAGTTTATTGGGCAATATGATTTGCCTTTCAACACAGTATACCCTATATACTCATTCATAAGCCAAATTTTTTTTTAGTAAAAAAGGGAAGCACCAGAAAAGGGGGTCGGCTTATGAACAAGTATAGAGAGGGAGAGGTGGGACACAACCCCTCCCCCCCAACAGGAGCAAGGAGAGGCAGCAGATCCAGAAGGGAAGAGGCAGGGCCAGAGTCTCTCTGCTTCTGGCCACGCTGCTCTGCCCCCAGCCTCCAAAGCAGCTGCAGCTCCGGGGCTGGCAGGTTGCAGCCATGCCGCTCGGCCCCACCACCCAGAGCAGGCTGTGACCACGCCGCCTGGCCCACCGGGGCATGCTGCGGCCATGCCGCTGGCCCAGCCCGCTGGAACATGCTGCGGCCACGTCGCCCAGTCTGGCCTGCCGGAGCAGGCTGCGGCCGCGCTGCCTGGCCTGCTGGAGCAGCTCCAGCCAGGCCAGAGGCATCCTCCCCAGATAAGGTGGGAAGGGATGGGATGGGAAGGGAAGAGTGTGGGGATTCCGGGCCAGGGATGGGGTCATGTGGGGGGTAGTCACAGGGGCTACTCCCCTGACTCCCAGCTTCTCCTCCAAAAAAAAATTTCCCCATCAGTTGCTGTCCTGGCCAGTCAGGGCAAGCAGCTAGCGCACCAGGACACTTTGTTTACTTAGGTTTACCTCCCTGCCTGCCGACGCTCAAGGTAAACAAACCATCTCGGCCCACCAGCAACCTATCCTGATGGCCTGGGAGCCAAAGATTGCTGACCCCTGAATTATAGGGTCGGTTTATGAATGGGTTATAACATTTTTCCATTTTTACTTATCCATCTGGGGGGGGGGTTGGCTTATAAATGAACCGGCTTATGATTGTGTATATACAGTAATAAATTAATTAATTAAATTATTAATAATAATGAAGGTTTTGTTTAATGTTTTGGCTTATATCATTGGCAATGATCATGAAAACTTTTTTATTTTCCTGGACAGTTATTTTAAAAGTTTGATTTGGAGACATTTTATAAAGAATTTAGTTAACACCTATATGTTTGTGCGAGATTAGCTCTATTAGCACTTATTTTCAAATTGAAACTTCACTCAAATAAGCAAGTTTAATCTTGTTAAAACTGAATAATTTTATGTCACTTTTTGTTAGATGAAATGCTACTGTAATGAATGACTATAAATGAAGAATTGTTGACTGAATGTCTAAAGACATCATCCTACTCTAAAGAGCATGTAACATTTAATACTGGTTGTAAAAGTCCCCTTATTGCAATTAATGATTAATACCAAGCTTAATGAAAAGGTTATAGTTTCTGTGTGTTTACAGCATTGTAAATTCTGGCATTTGCTTCTTTTTTGGAAAGTAGTTTCATGTTTAGTTTTGAGAGGCATGGAGCTAAATTCAATCTTACTTATGATGGTTTAACCCATTTATTTCAATGGATTTCCTCCTGATTTACTCCAGTGAAACTCAATCAGAATTGAACCAATGTGTCCCAGAGATTAAAACTAGGGGGGAGGGGGCTGACATCTGAACTCTCAAGCCTGGTCTACACTAGGCGTTTAAATCGGTTTTAGGAGCGTAAAACCGATTTAACGCCACAACCGTCCACACTAGGAGGCACCTTATATCGATTTTAATGGCTCTTTAAATCGGTTTCTGTACTCCTCCCCGACGAGAGGAGTAGCGCTAATATCGGGATTAACATATCGAAATAGGGTTAGTGTGGCCGCAAATCGACGGTATTGGCCTCCGGGCGGTATCCCACAGTGCACCAGTGACCGCTCTGGACAGCATTCTGAACTAGGATGCACTGGCCAGGTAGACAGGAAAAGCCCCGCGAACTTTTGAAATTCATTTCCTGCTTCCCCAGCGTGGAGAGCTCATCAGCACAGGTGACCACGCACAGCTCATCAGCGCAGGTAACAATGCAGTCGCCTGAGAATCGAAAAAGAGCCCCAGCATGGACTGCATGGGAGGTACTGGATCTGATCGCTATATGGGGAGAGGATTCAGTGCTAACAGAACTGCGTTCCAAAAGACGAAATGAAAAAGTATTTGAAAGAATTTCTAAGGCTATGATGGATAAAGGCCACAGCAGGGACTCAGTGCAGTGCAGAGTGAAAGTTAAGGAGCTCAGACAAGCCTACCAGAAAACCAAAGAAGCAAACGGAAGGTCCGGGGCAGGTTGAAAAACATGCCGCTTCTATGCTGAGCTGCATGCAATTTTAGGGGGCTGTGCGACAAGTACCCCACTCCTGATCGTGGATTCCGAGGTGGGGGTTGTAATCTCTGCCATGGCTGAGGATTATGCAGACGGGGAAGATGAAGATGAAGAAGAGGAGGAAGACCTAGCAGAGAGCACACAGCACTCCGTGAGCCCCAGCAGCCAGGAGCTTTTTATCACCCTGACGGAATTACCCTCCTCCCAGCCCTCACAAGCAACTATCCCAGACAATGACGCCATGGAAGGGAGCTCTGGTGAGTGTACCTTTGCAAATAGCAAACATTGTTTTTTAAGCAAGCCTTTTTTAATGATTGATTTGCCCTGAGGACTTGGGATGCATTCGCAGACAGTATAGTTACTTAGAAAAGTTTGTTAACATGTCCGGGGATTGAGAGGAAATCCTCCAGGGACATCTCGATGAAGCGCTCCTGTAGGTACTCCAGAAGCCTTTGCAGAAGGTTTCTGGGCAAGGCAGCCTTGTTCCGCCCACCATGGTAGGACACTTTACCACGCCATGCATGTAGCAAGTAATCAGGTATCATTGCGTGGCAAAGCATAGCAGCGTATGGTCCCGGTGACTGCTGGCATTCAAGAAGCATCCGCTCTTTATCTTGTTGTGTTATCCTCAGCAAAGTGATATCGTTCAGGATAACCTGGTTAAAAATCAGGAAATTAAGTAAGGGGGGTGGCCATTTTTCTACTGGGTTCGTGGACTGCAGCAGCTTAAAAAAAAACCTTTCCTGCACGTAGCGAAGCGGGGGGAAGGGAGGAGTGAAATGCCGATGATCTTTTTTGTGTTTGGTCACCGGCGATCTTCCCCAAGCTACCAGCCACGCAGTGGGTGGGGGGGTGGGAAGGTTGTTGATTAGCAGGGAGCTAGCGTGGTATTAGCCATGCGTTGGGGGGGAGGGGTAAATCACTACAGAAGCCGAAAGACAGTGGCTTACCATGGCCGCATGCAAGCTGAATTCTGATGCCTGGACCTGTGTCTGTGAGATCTGTAACTCCAGAGCTGCAAGCACTCACTATTAAGATGAAAAATGCGACCTTGTAGGGAAATCACATGTGCTAGGTGAATAGTGCTGTTCACTGTGAAAGAGTATAACCATTGTTCTGTAAAATGTATCTTTCTAAATATTTATCTCCCTCATGCAGCTGCAAATTTTTCAACCATCCCTCCTCCATCCCAAAGGCTAGCACAGATAAGGCGGAGGAAAAAGAAGACGCGAGATGAGATGTTCTCGGATATTATGGAAGTTACACGCAATGAAAGAGCTCATCTGAATGAGTGGAAGGACGTGGTATCAAATTACAGGAAAGAGGCCAGTGAACGTGAGGACAGGAGGGATGAACGTGAGGACAGGAGGGACAACCGAGATGAGAGGTGGCGGCAGGAAGACCGGCAGGAAAATCAGCGGTGGCGGCAGGAAGATCAGCGGTGGCGGGATGCAACTCTGGGGCTGCTGCGTGATCAAACTGACATGCTCCGGCGTCTGGTGGAGCTTCAGGAACGGCAGCAGGATCACAGAGTGCCGCTGCAGCCCCTGTATAACCACCCTCAACCCTCACCATGTTACACATCCTCCTCACCCAGACGTGTAAGAACGCGTGGGGGGAGGCTCCGTGCACCCGTCCACTCCACCCCCGTGGACAGCCCAACCAGAAGGCTGTCGTTACTGTGAATTTTTTTAATGGCCTTCTCCATCCCTCCTATCCTCCTCCCAAACCACACCCTTACTTCTCTCCCTCTTTTTATAATGAATTAATAAAGACTTCATGCTTTTTAAATGAGAGTGACTTTATTTGCATAAGTAAGCTGTACTCGAAGGGGGAGGGGGAGTTGCTTACAGGGACTGAGTCAATCAAGGGGGTTGGGTGTTCATCAACAAACACAGCAGTCACACTGTACCCTGGCCATTGATGAAGCTCGTTTTCAAAGCTTCTCTGATGCGCACCACTTCCTGGTGTGCTCTTCTAATCTCCCTGGTGTCTGGCTGCGCGTAATCAGCGGCCAGGTGATTTGCCTCAGCCTCCCACCCCGCCATAAAGGTCTCCCCCTTACTCTCACAGAGATTGTGGAGAATACAGCAAGCAGCAATAACATAGGGGACATTGGTTTGGCTGAGGTCTGAGCGAGTCAGTAATGTCCGCCAGCGCGCCTTTAAACGGCCAAATGCGTATTCCACCACCATTCTGCACTTGCTCAGCCTGTAATTGAACAGATCCTGACCACTGTCCAGGCTGCCTGTGTATGGCTTCATGAGCCATGGCATCAAGGGGTAGGCTGGGTCCCCCAGGATAACGACAGGCATTTCAACATCCCCAACTGTTATTTTCTGGTCTGGGAAGTAATTCCCTTGCTGCAGCCGTTTAAACAGAGTAGTGCTTCTGAAGACGCGAGTGTCATGAACCCTCCCTGGCCATCCCACGTGGATGTTTGTGAAATGTCCCTTGTGATCTACCAGTGCTTGCAGCACCATTGAAAAGTACCCCTTCCGGTTTACGTACTGGGTGCCCTGGCGCTGCGGTGCCAAGATAGGGATATGGGTTCCATCTATCGCCCCCCCCACAGTTAGGGAATCCCAGTGCAGCAAAGCCATCCACTATGGCCTGCACGTTTCCCAGAGTCACAACCTTTCGTAGCAGTGGCTTAGTGATTGCTTTGGCTACTTGCATCACAGCAGCCTCCACAGTAGATTTTCCAACTCCAAATTGATTCCCGACTGACCGGTAGCGGTCTGGCATTGCAAGCTTCCACAGGGCTATCGCCACTCGCTTCTCTACTGTGAGGGCTGCTCTCATCTTGGTATTCTGGCGTTACAGGGCAGGGGCAAGCAAGTCACAAAGTTCCATGAAAGTGCCCTTACGCATGCGAAAGTTTCGCAGCCACTGGGAATCGTCCCACACCTGCAACACAATGCGGTCCCACCAGTCAGTGCTTGTTTCCCGGGCCCAAAATCGGCGTTCAATGGATAGAATCTGCCCCATTACCATCAGGATCTCCAAAGCGCAGGGGCCCGCGGTTTGAGCGAATTCTGTGTCTACGTCCTCATCACTGTCATCGCCGCGCTGCCGTATCCGCCTCCTCCTCGCCTCGGTTTGAAGGTCCTGGTTCACCATAGACTGCACGAGAGTGCGCGAGGTGTTTAAAACATTCACGATTGCGGTATTGAGCTGAGCAGGGTCCATGCTTGCTATGTTATGGCGTCCGCACAGTTCACCAAGCAAAAAAGGCGCGAAACGCTTGTCTGCTGCTTTCAGGGAGGGAGGGGTGAGGCTGTACCCAGAACCACCCGCGACAATGATTTTTGCCCCATCAGGCACTGGGATCACAACCCGGAAATTCCAAGGGGCGGGGGAGGCTGCGGGAACTATGGGATAGCTACGGAATAGCTACCCACAGTGCAACGCTCCAGAAATCGATGCTAGCCTTGGACCGTGGACGCAACCCACCGATTTAATGTGTTTAGTGTGGCCGCGCGCAATCGATTTTATACAATCTGTTTTGCTAAACCGGTTTATGTAAAATCGGAATAATCCCGTAGTGTAGACGTACCCTCATTCCATCTCTGTCACTAACTTGTTCAGCAACCTTGAGCAATTCACTTTAGTTGCTGCTAAAGTACTTTAAAAGGGTTTAAGTAGTGTTTGTAGAAAGTTTTCAAACAGGCATTCTGTAATCAAGTGGAAAACTCCACCCCCAGATCTCCCAGGACCTTTTCAGGAGAAAGCCTCATTTTCACCAATCCCATGAGGACTAGCCACGGGCAAACCAATTTGATAAACAAGGAAAGACATTATTTTTTACTAGTCTCAGACCAAATCAAAACTGAAATTGAGATTTGAAACAGTTTGGGTAGTCTTTATCATTTGTTTTTCCAAGCATTTGTACTGCATGGTTCTTACTGAGACCAGAAGCAGATGTATAAAGTGTTCTCTCTCTCTCTCTCTCTCTCTCTCTCAGACACAAACATGCACTCCTTGTAATAAGTCTATCTTGACCACAAGAGCAAAAAACTCCTCCTAGATGTTTCTCCAACTCAGTTTAGCTGACCCAACCAGTTAGAATAGTTTGAATAAGATTCTGATAAGCACTTGGGAGCTTTTTTGAACCAAACATTTGAGATTTTCCCATCTTTTACTAGGAATAGAATCTTTCCCTTTCAGTGATAACCATGGGTTCGGCATTAAAGAGAATCCACTTAAATAATAACAGAGTGGAGACATGGAATGCGAGCTTCCCCCATTAGCAGAGATCCACTAGGCTGCAGTAGGAAGTTTAAAGAACATGTGCTTCTAGTTGTAGGTAGGAAAAAAATCATCCTTCCTCAAATAGCAAACCCAAGAAGCAACAAACTTGTCATCCCAAGACAGCAATGGACTGGAGTCAGCTTCTGAACAACCTTTTCCTTCAATCTAGCCCATTTCTAGGCTGTCCCTTTCCTGAAGGGTCTCACATATTCACCAAATTTTCAAACAGTTTGAACACAGCTGAGAAGGGGAAAAGATCTCATACAACTAGTCTGTAGATTCTTCTTTATCAAGTCTTTCTACCTATTGAATTGGTTAAATGGTCTGCAACCTGTGCCCTGCCCTTCAGGAAAAAACCTTCAGATCCTCATTGGCAGGCAGGTTGTAGTTCTCAGTGTTCTGGAATGCCATTCTTTCTAGGCTTACAAGAGAGGTCCTCCCTCCTTCCCTCCCTCCCTCCGAGAAGCCAGCTCTCTTCCTTTTATTTTCTGCTTACCTCCAGATTAGAAGGGTCCTCCTTTCAGTTTGGCATTTCTGGCATGTGTTAGTGGAGGCAGCACCAACTTCAGATCTGACCTACAGGGCAGAATATTAGCCCCTCTCTGCTCCTGTCCAGTGTAGAATCTGTACACCCCTTCACAATGTGGCAGTGAGTAGGGAACCTAAAACAAGATTTGGTGGCTGATCATCCACACCAGGCCGGCCTTTTTTAAGAATTGGCCATGCAGTTAGAAAATGTGGCCTGCTCATGTTTGCTCTGAGAATCCATAAACAGTTTCTAATGGACACGCCCTTAGTGCTCTCTCTTCTTTAAGGTTCAAACCTCTGGAAAATAGTGCAAATTTTATAATTATACTTTAATCTGTATAAAATAGCAAGGTCAGAGATAAGTCATCCAGTAAAACAGCCTGGATCTTTTACTTCATACAAATGATATTAATATCACCAGAAGTCACTGAGGTTTTCCATTAATAAAGCTAGTATAGTAGTCTCAGTGTTATTGATTGGAATATAGCTTGGAATTTAATTTCCTGTCTTTTTTTTAAAATGCTGCAAACATCAGATGAAAGCAACTGAAGAACTGGGTGACTACTTCAGCATATTCACTCTCCAAGACAGCTATGCAGCAGTCTGTATTGTCATTCTAAAAGCTTTGAACTAAAAATCAAAGGAATTCTTCCTTTTTTCTTGTGTGCCAGTATGTTTCAATTTTTATACAAGGTCATTTTATCATTGGGTATGCTGCATGGTGGCAATATCATTACTGTGCAAAGGATGATGTTACTGTCTCTCTAGACATCAGAGAGACAATGAGAGAAATGCAACAAGACATAAGATTGTTCCTGCCTTGAAGAGCTTGGAACCTAAGGTATTGATCATACCATCTGTGATATGTTGGTGGAATGTTGTGACTGCATGGGGTCCTGTTGACGTCAAAGGGGCTCCATATGGGCACAGAAACATCATAGTAACAAAGGACCCAAATGCCCTCCAGTCAGTTGGAACTAATGGTAGTTAAGAGCATGTAGAACATAGAGGGAGGAACAAGCCTATGATGGGTTGGATCATAGAGCCCCTCTTGGGAGCTGCTACCTGATGTGCCAAGACTACCTCTACCCCTGCTTTCCCTGCCAGCTCAGGACTCCAGCACCCTGTCTTGCTGAGCTGTCTGCTCCAGCAAAGACCCAGGGTCTGAATTACTTACCCCAAAGCTGCAGGTTTACCTGAAAGCAGCTAACAGAAGTGTTCCTGTCTTTAACACTCAGATGTGCAACTCCCAATGGGGACTAAACCCAAATAAACCCATTTTACCCTGTATAAAGCTCTCTGAAAACATCCATTCAATGTGCAGCAGCAGTCAAAAAAGTGAACAATGCTGGGAATCATTAGGAAAGGAATAGATAATAAGTCAGAAAATATATTGCCTCTATATAAATCCATGTTTAATATGGGGTGCAGATCTGGTCACCCTATCTCAAAAATATATATACTGGGATAAATTGGAAAAGGCACAGAAAAGGGCAACAAAAAAGATTAGGACTGTGGAACAGCTTCCATATAAGGAAAGATTAATAAGACTGGGGCTTTTCAGCTAGGGAAATAGATGACTAAGGAGGGATATGATAGAGGTCTATAAAATCATGACTCATGTGGAAAAAGTAAATAAGAAAGTGTTATTTACTACTTCTCATAACACAAGAACTAGGGGTCACCAAATGACATTAATAGGCAGCAGGTTTAAAACAAACAAAAGGAAGTATTTCTTCACATAATGCACAGTCAACCTGTGGAACTGTTTCCCAGAAGGCGTTGTGACGACCAAGACTAACTGGGTTCAAAAAAGAACTATACACTAGGTGAGGACAAAGTAACCATACTTCACAGGAAGACAGCTGTTCCATCTGCACAGTACTGTACTGCTGGCATTTTTTCTCTGACATTCTACTCATTTAGTAGATTGTAAGTCTCAAATATCTCTGACATTAATGATAGCTACTTCATAGTTCCTCTTTTTTTGAGAGATAGGAATACAGTAGAACCTCAGAGTTATGAACACCTCGGGAATGAAGGTTGTTTGTAACTGAAATATTCGTATTTCTGAACAAAACATTATGGTTGTTTTCAAAAGTTTACAACTGAGCATTGACTTAATACACCTTTGAAACTGGACTATGCAGAAGAAAAATGTTGCTTTCCCTTTTTTTTAGTAGTTTACATTTAACTCAGTACTATACTGTATTTGCTTTTTGGGAGGGAGGGGTTCTCTGCTGCTGCCTGATTCTGTACTTCCATTTCCAAATGGGGTGTGCGGTTGACTAGTGAGTTCGTAACTCTGAGGCTCTATTGTATAATCTATTGTAATGAGCCTCAATATGGATTGCTAGTAGAGTTTTAAATTCAGAAACAGAAGGTTGCATTAGTGCAGGGTTTCTAAAACAGGGCTTGCCACTTGTGTAGGGAAAGCCGCTGGCGAGCCAGGCCGGTGTGTTTACCTGCCCCGTCCGCAGGTCTGGCCGATTGCGGCTCCCACTGGCCCTGGATCGCTGCTCCAAGCCAATGGGAGCTGCTGGGAGCGGCGGCCAGTAAGTCTCTTGGCCCACACTGCTTCCAGCAGCCCCCATTGGCCCGGAGCAGCGATCCGCGGCCAGTGGGATCCGCGATCAGCCGGACCTGCGGACAGGGCAGATAAACACACCAGCCCAGCCCTCCAGGGGCTTTCCCTACACAAGCAGCAACCCCTGATTGAGAAACCCTGCATTAGTGGGCCAGTCAGGAGGACTCAAACATAAATTCTTAATGGTAGATAGCTTGAAGCTTTCATGTAATATCCAACTTTGTGTTGTGAGTCACAAGACCTCAAGTATAAGTTCGATGTTAAAGTAAAAACATACTTAATACAGAGCTTAAAAATCAGGTATTATATAGAGCTACAAGCTGGTAAGTTTGCATTATTGCAAAATGGGGTAAGGAATGAACCACACAGGTTTGGAGACATGACAAATCCATTGGCTGCATACATGCTAGACACCAGCTAAAAATCTTGCAGAGATAGACTTAGAAGTTTCAGCTCCAAAGAGCAAACATTGTACCAGTTGAACTAAACAACACTGTTTGATGTAGCAGTATTACTATATCCTCTTTAAACCAGCTAACTTTGCATCCAGAAGAGGTCAGTGGTACATAAACACAGTAGAGTCGTCAAATAGCAAACCTATCTAAGTAGGAGAAGATTAAGTAAATTGAAATCTCAGAAAGATATCTTTGAATAGACTGGATATTTCAGAAAGCATCCTTAAACAGGCCCAAACAGAAATGATTGAAGCTGGTCTAACACCAGCAGAAAACAGCAAAGATGCCTGATGGTTTCAAGATTCTCCCTCACCCCCAATCCCATAGTGGTGGCTTGATATTGTATTATGAACATACGCTTGAAGAATTCTGTAGTGTGTGTGGTACTTCAATGTAAAGCAAATGTTAAAGGCACATCTTACAAGTACAGTAACTCCCCACTTAACATTGTAGTTATGTTCCTGAAAAATGCAACTTTGTTTCACTTAATGTTAAACTAATCCAATTTTCCCATAAGACACTAAGTGGGGAGTTACTGTAAAGTCTTTTTAAAAGGTTAAAGAAACAGCAGCTCCAAAACAACAATTTTTTTAGCGAGAAAAGCAGAGAGGTCGGAAAGAAGTACTGGAGCAACAGTATGCCAACATCTTTATGGCTGACTTAGAACAACGCTTCCTTAGCTCTCGTTCCCTAATGCCCCTACTCTACTTGCGCTACATTGATGACATCTTCATCATCTGGACTCATGGAAAAGAAGCCCTCGAGGAATTCCACAGTGATTTTAACAATTTCCATCCCACCATCAACATCAGCCTAGACCAATCCACATAAGTGGTCCATTTCCTAGACACTACTGTGCTAATAAGCAATGGTCACATAAACACCACCCTATACCAGAAACCCACTGACCGCTATATTTACCTACATGCCTCCAGCTTCCATCCAGGACACACCACATGATCCATTGTCTACAGCCAAGCTCTAACATACAACCGTATTTGCTCCAATCCCTCAGACAGAGAGAAACACCTACAAGATCTCTATCAAGCATTCTTAAAACTACAATACCCACCTGCTGAAGTGAAAAAACAGATTGACAGAGCCAGAAGAGTACCCAGAAGCCACCTACTACAGGACAGGCCCAACAAAGAAAACAGAACGCCACTAGCCGTCACCTACAGCCCCCAACTAAAACCTCTCCAGCACATCAAAGATCTACACCCTATCCTTAAAGATGATCCCTCACTCTCACAGATCTTGGGAGACAGGCCAGTCCTCGCTTATAGACAGCCTCCCAACCTGAAGCAAATACTCACCAGCATCCGCACACCATACAACATAAACACTAACCCAGGAACCTATCCTACAACAAAGCCCAATGCCAGTTCTGTCCACATATCTATTCAAGTGACACCATCATAGGACCTAATCACATCAGCCACGCCATCAGGGGCTCATTCACCTGCACATCTACCATCGTGATTTATGCCATCATGTGCCAGCAATGCCCCTCTGCCATGTACATTGGCCAAACCGGACAGTCTCTACACAAAAGCATAAATGGACACAAATCTGACATCAGGAATCATAACATTCAAAAACCAGTGGGAGAACACTTCAACCTCTCCAACCACTCAGTGACAGACTTGAAGGTGGCAATTTTGCAACAAAAAAACTTCAAAACCACACTCCAAAGAGAGACTGCTGAACTCGAATTAATACGCAAATTAGATACAATTAACTTAGGCCTAAACAGAGACTGGGAATGGTTGGGTCATTACACTAATTGAATCTATTTCCCTATGTTAAGTTCTCCTCACACCTTCTATGGGTCATCTTAATTATCACTTTAAAAGTTCTTTTTCTCCTGCTGATGATAGCTCATCTCAATTGATTAGACTCTTCCTGTTGGTATGCATACTTCCACCTTTTCATGTTCTCTGTATGTATAAATATCTCCTGTCTGTGTGTTCCATTCTATGCATCCGAAGAAGTGAGCTGTAGTTCACAAAAGCTCATGCTGAAATACATTTGTTAGTCTCTAAGGTGCCACATGTACTCCTGTTCTTTACGTGGAGACAGTATACTTGATGGAATATAGATAACCATTATAAAGTGCACAGAGATCGCACAGTTTGAGTCACAACCATATTCTAGGCTTTGTCATGTGCACTTCTTAGTAAGATGTCATACTCATTACTTTTGAGTTGGATACATCTATAGAAGTAGATTATTGCTAGATAAAAATGTTTTGCTATCTTTTTTTATTGTCTCATGCCATGCCAGGTTACACTACATGAAGTCATGTTTCACTGTCTTACACAGGACATAATCTGAGATGTAGCAGTGAAACCTAATACTAACAGAAATTAGAAGACTTGATACACGCTGGCTTATATTTACCATTCCAGCTGCATAAAGCGGCCATACCCCCAATTTAATTAGCTAGTAAAAAAGATAAATGATTTGCATCATAGGAGCTGGATTATGTGGGTGAAGCTGGCCCTATATTAGCTTTTAATGTACTACTTACTGTGAATAAGAACATAAGAACAGCCATACTGGATCAGACCAAAGGTCCATCTAGCCCAGCAGCCTGTCTTCCAACAGTGGCCAATGGCAGGTGCCCCAGAGGGAATAAACAGAACAGATAATCATCAAGTCATCCATTCCCCGTCACTCCTTTCCAGCTTCTGGCAAACAGAGGCTAGGGACACCATCCCTGCCCTGGCTAATAGCCATTGATGGACCTATCCTCCATGATTTTTTCTAGTTCTTTTTTGAACCCTGCTATAGTCTTGGCCTTCACACTATCTTTTGGCAAAGAGTTCCACAGGTTGAGCACTATCATATGGAGTAGTTCAAGATTCATTACCAAGATTCCTATTTCCTTGTTTTATTAATTATTTAGCTGAAAGTTGACAAAGATCAACTTTTCCAACACTCCCAAAATGAGAGGTGTAGAAAACTCAGGAGAGAACCAAACTGCCATGCCACTTTAGAATAAGTGAAGTGTGGGTTGCATACAATGAGATGTGATTGAAAAGAGACAAATAGCATCAATAAAAATTAAGGGGAAACCAGCAAGCCCAAAAAAGAAAGAGGACTGATAAAGAGCAAGATCGTGTATTGTGCCACAGTTGTAAAACTGAAGCAAAGCAAATTAAATAAAATGTAATGAAACCCAGTTCTGTTCGTGGACACAGATATAGGTTATTGCATATAAAATAGGGAGTGCTACTTTACAAATCCCTTGGGCAACCACGTTTAAAATACTGAGTGCAGTCCAGCTTATGAAAGATATACTGTAGCAAAACTGCAAAACCATGCAAAAGAAAAGCAGCACAAATGTATATCTTTGGAGGAAAGTTAACTGGAAGATTTTTGTTGAAGGAAAATTTTGACAAAATAGAAAAAAAGGTGTTGTTTCCAGCTCTAGCTTGGAGTCCAAGAAACCAGGAGAAAATAACAAAGCGAAATGTTTACAGTGTAGAAAAGATAACTTGGAAGGGTTTATTTATATCATTGAGGTATCAACATAACAGAAGAAAAATATGTATTCATGTTCTCAGAAGACGCAGGACATGGAGCAATAGCTAAAAGAACAAATGTAGACTACATATTAAGTTACTAGTGCAAGAGTAGGACAAAAGTGGAACATACTGCTAAGGGAGGAGTTCAAGATACCAACACTGCAGATATTCCAGAATAAAATTAGATAAAAGGCATTGGTAGTAAAGATGCAATGAGTCATTCTGCAACATGCCAGGGTAACAGGCAGTGGGAAAATCAGATTGGATTGCTCACAAGTTCTTTTGGGGCTTTACTACATATGATTCTAATTCACACCTTTATTATTTGTAATAGCAAGTAGTCCATCTTTTACCATATTCACAACATCTGGTCACTACATGCAGTGCTAGGTTATTTATTAACCGATTAATTATTTGATATAGATATATTCGATATAAATAAACCATATTTTTGGTTATGGATTCCACTTTTAAATTAAACCAAAAACAAAGGAAACAACTAATTGTAACTTTTCCAAGCATTGCTTTTAAAACAAAACAGAAGGGGTTAAACAAAAAAAACCTAGGAAGTGACACGGTTTTTGGAAAAAGGATCTTGGAAAAACATTGTACATCCTGTTCATAAGGGCTACTGTAAACTGCACTGAGAAGATACATGGCCCAGCATGGCTATTCAGAGGTGGGTTTTTTTTAATTTATTTGTTTGTTGGGTGGGAGGGAAGAAGGGGGTTGAGCACTTGCAGAATGTTTCCTAAGCTACTTACTACTATCCCCCCTGTTCTATGCAGCTAAGATGACAGCACTGGAGAGCTTTAAATGGAAGAGATCCAGACTTAGTTTAATTCCTGTTCATATGATCTGCTCTATGATTTCAAGTTGGCAGTGTCTGTTAAGGAACAAGTAAAAGACTATTCATTTTAAACTACTGACAAAACACCAGAAATGCATGAACCAGCTGTGCCAGTTTCATTTAAAGTTCTCTCTTGTTTTAAAAAAAGAACTAGGAAAAAAGCAGTATGAAATAAACAATAATGGCTGATTTGGAAGTTGAAGCATGTAATTAAGGTTCTATTGCTCCACTTGTAAACAAAGTGGGATACCTACCAAAAGAGCTGCAAAAAATGCCATTTGTGTTAGTAATAACTCAATCACTTCTATAGAAAAACTTTGCAAAGACATAAAACAAGTTATGCCAGACTTTAAAATGTAAGATCCATGTGTTTTGTTCAATGGCATTACAAAATGTACATTTAGCAGCTGGTAATTCAAAAATCATGTTTTTCCATGACATGTTCAGTGGCATTATTCAAATAACTATACAAGGGAATTAAAGTGCAGGTAACTCTGCTGTTTGCATGACATATGTGCTAATTAAGGGTAAAATTGCCTTTGAACTAGGGCAGGGGTCGGCAACCTTTCAGAAGTGTTGTTCCGAGTCTTCATTTATTCACTCTAATTTAAGGTTTCGCGTGCCAGTAATACATTTTAATGTTTTTAGAAGGTCTCTTTCTATAAGTCTATAATATATAACTAAACTATTGTTGTATGTAAAGTAAATAAAGATTTAAAAATGTTTAAGAAGCTTCATTTAAAATTAAATTAAAATGCAGTGCCCCCCCGGACTGGTGGCCAGGACCCAGGCAACGTGAGTGCCACTGAAAATCACCTCGCGTACCGCCTTTGGCAGCCGTGCCATAGGTTGCCTACCCCTGAACTAGGGCTTTAGTGGGGCAGAGATATGGTCCTGGCTGTCTGCACAAGAAAGGTGATATCACCTGACGCAATTCCTAATGTGACTCAGTAAATTCCATTATTGAAGCCACTGATGTGTTTGTAGGCTGGCAACCAATCACTGCTCAGCAAGGAAGTTACTGAGGAGAAACAAATATACATCGGGTGAGAAATTAAGAGAGCAATGCTTAATGAGTTTTGTTTTTTTAGTTTGAGTCTTTGTTTTTGTGTCATTGCTAGTGATGAAGCAGCAGATTTTTGGTTACTTTATACAAATCTCAATTCAGTTCAAAACCTGATTGCTCTAGTATGTCCCAAAGTTTTAAGAAGTCAAGTAGAAACAGCAGCCACCCCCCGACCCCAAACAACCTAAAATCTGGGAATCCCTAATTCTGATCATTTTGCAAAGCTGCTTAACCTTTAAAGCTGGCATCCCAGATTATTTCCAGCTATTCTATCTTCTAAAATTGCACCAGACATGAATAAAGGTCAGGACAAATTACATACTTGCTCCATTTAAACATTAAGTTTTTTGTGAATGGCAGAGGGAAAGTGAGGAGGGAGACAAGAATTATAAACTTTCAGCCAAATGGTTACAGCTTGATTTTAAAAGGTTTAATATCTCCTGAAGGCACACTTTCATTTTAGCTGGAAAAAGTTTGCTGTTGTTTTTGGTTGTTGTATTTTTTTTTTCTTTTTTGGGGGTGGGGGTGGGGGAGCAGTGGAAGACAACAGCTATTCTAAGCAGTAACTGATCCACCCATTTTTCAATACTCAAATGCCAAGCATCACCACATTTCTTTGGCCTAGCAAACCTGGAGTATATCAAGGATATAGCCATTTGAAGTGCTGATCCTTGCACAAGGCAGCCTCCAGGCTTGGATAAGAAACAGACGCCCAGGCAATCCACAACTCTGAAAAGGGAGAGAGAAGGTGGGTGTAAGGCAGTGCTAACCCACTGGGGGTCCTAATCAGGAATATATCCCCCCCACCACCAACACATAATAAAAAGCATATAGGGGGCCTCCCTTGAACTGCTCGGAGCCCTAAGCAATTGCTTAGTCTGCTTATGCCTTTCACCAGCTCTGGGTGGAACTCAGAGCAGAATGTGATCCTCAAGCTTCCCATTAATATGATACTTTTGCCACTGAAATTTGACCACCATAAAAGCCGGGGTGTCCACTTACTGTTATCAGTGCTTGTGACAGTGATCTGGTATGACAACTTTTCTTCCAAACAAAGACTGAGAAAGCTGTTATTAGTAGCCCATTGATTTCATATGAGGCAACAGCTTGCAAGATTAGAACTATTGATCTACAAACAGATCTGTGGCCTCCTGAGGGAGACAGAAACCCTTGAGAGGATAGCTAGGTACCTTAACAGACTGACAATGAGATGGAAACTTGAGTTTTAATTGATGGAGTATATGTACAAAGCATTGGGTTGTCTACCTGAAATGAACTACAGGAAAGGTACAATCTGAACACAGGTAGCGTAAGCTTCCTTACACTCTATCACCAACATACCTGACTTACAAGCTGAATGGATCAGTCGCTGGTGGTGAGAAGTTGGTTCACTCTTCATGCTCTTTGAATTCTTGCCTTCTTTGCTGAGAGAGTGCCACAAAGAATGCCAGTTTATGCATACTGTATAGTGGTTGTTTTTATGACACGGACACCAGTCGAGTAGGAACTGGAGTAAGTCCACCATTTTATTATGCATATGCCACAGAAAGGCCATCAGATGGTAGCACTTTTGGATAGCTAACAAAAGAAGCTGATAGAATTGTGACTTGAAAATGAGACTCCATTTCCTAATAAGAAGCTCAGCTCTGAATCCAAAGCCCATTTCTTCTTAATTAATCCCAATCCCTTTAGGATGAGCTTTCCAGGTGAGCCAACCAGTTATTTTACTGTTAGAATAAGTGTGTGTTGTGTTTTCTTACTTTCTCATCCAGTAGAAACTAACTGCTGCCTAGAATTGCCATGAGTGAAAGTAATATATTTCTAACTTTATGTTCTCTTCTGACTGCTCTGATGGAGCAGTCCTGGCTGTCACATCAGGAAAGGAGTAGCAATAAAAAGAATGCTCAAGTCTTTCCCGAGCATTCAAATTCTATGAAAGCAGTAACAGATCTCTGACTAAGCAGGGTGAAAACTATTTGTGTACAGTAAAAAAAATAATGAGCTCTCTGCGTATTAAGCTTGTCATGGTCACAGAGGCAGGGTCTACAAGCTAAGGAAGAAACTGGATTAATATCAGTAGTCTAGCCAGATTTCCACAACATCAAGTGTTTGTCATGCAACATTAGAAACAAAATGACAGGCTTAAAGATTTCAGTATTTAAATTTTTAATAATTGGAATTATCGGTATTGGGGTCCAACACCACTTCAAGTCATATTCACTGATAAGCTCATCATAACATCCTCACAGAACATATTCAAGAAATATGTTTAAGCAACTATTAAAGCATAAAGCCCCTTTCCCTCTCCTTCATGAAAAAAATAGAAATCCTAGCTATTTCTCTTGAGTCAAACACATCTTACTCAGTAGAGCCAGGAAAATATGACCTCACCTAGCAAGTGTGGACATGCTGGTATGGAGAAAAAATGTTGTAGACCAAGAAATGGTTAGGAAAGAGATTAAAGGTGCTGGCATGTTTGGTGAAGCAGAGGCATTGCAGAAGTAGACAGTTTACTACATCATGACAAACTTCAATAGACAATGAGAATGTAGATAGAAGTTTGCAAGGGAGTCCCTAACACACACTGCTTGAATTCATAGGGAACAGAAGGGATGAACAGGAATTTCTCTGAAAGCAAAGCTTTACAAATCTTTTTTTTTTCAAGTTATTCTTATTCAGTTTCACTGCCGGTGCTTACAGACAGAGAGAGCTGTGTTACCTCCCCAGATTCCTTTATTAGGACTTTGAATGAGCAAGATAACTCATCTGATGTTTACCATGAGCCCACTGCATGGTGAAATTTGAATCTGGCCTGGCTGAATATTTTTACAATGAACACATGATCAGTGAAGCACAAAGTTACAGTTTGTCTATCCCTAATGATGAGTCTCACTACTTTGATTTAAGTAGCATCTCAGGAGTATGAGACAGAGCAATGTCAAGACTGTCAAGTATCTCATCTGGGGTGACAGCCACACATCTGCCTCTGCTATTGCTCTATCACTCATAAGCAGGGCTGCAGGGACTGAGAAAAGTTTTTTCTAAAGTTCCTCCTTGTGAATAGGAACTTAAGGGGCTGTTTGGGCTGCTCAGCAGGTAGACAATTCCTCTTCCCTTCCCACTGCTCTCCTTGCTGTCACTGGGCCTCTCTCGCACAGCGAGACTGAATAGGGAAGCAGGGCCGTCCAGAGGATTCAGGGGGCCTGGGGCAAATTGCCCCACTTGCCGCCCCCCCTCCGCCCCCCCCGGCCGGCCCTGTAGGGAAGAGAAAGAATTCTGCTACACATACAATATGCAAAAAAACCCTAAGGTATTATGCCCAACTCTTCAAACATATCCAACTTGTGATTTTTATTACTATTATATAGAGTAGTTACCTTTTATATCCACATGACTCCAGGGGTGAAAGTGAGCCGGTAGGGGGCTGGTATTCTGTACCGGTAAAAACCCGCACCAGCCCATACCCAGCCCACATTAAAGTGCTGCTGTGTCAATGCTTTAATGTCTCTGCCCCTTTTGCAGGGCCGCCGATGGGGAGGAGAGAGGGGGGAGTGCTGTGGCAGCGCTTTAACGTCGCTGCTCCTTCCCCCAGTCGGCGGCCCTGCTGGTAGGGTCCATACCAGCAGGGCCGCTGACAGCGGAGGCAAAAGGGGCAGGGACATTAAAGCACTGCCGTGGCAGCGCTTTAAGGACGGTCCTTTGCCGTGGCAGCGCTTTAATGTCCCTGCCCCATTGTCCCCCATCCCCCGCAGCCTCCGACGGGCAGGTGGGGCGGAGAAAGGGAGGAGTTGCCCTGGGGCCGGCGATTTAAAAGGGCTGGAGAGCGCAGCAGCGGCGTCCAGAGCCCCAGGCCCTTTAAATCAACACGGGAGCTCTAGGCAGCACAGGCCGGGTGGCCTGAAAGGGCTGGTTGGGGGATGCTGACCCCCCTCCCCCAGTCCATACTGGTAAGTGGCCTAAATTACTTTCACCTCTGCATGACTCCCAGCTTCAGCTGTGCTTCATTAATAAAATGTGAATACTAAATTACCTTCTCAGTTATGCTGGTATAAAACTGGAGTAACACCAGTGCGGGAGAGGAAAAAATGAATTTCTCATATCAGTCAACAGCAGCAACCCGAGACATATAAAGTAATGGAATTAACAGATTTGGGTCCAATCTTGCAAGGTGCAGTGTTGAAGATGGTGCTCCACATTTTGGAAGATCAGGCCCTTGTGAGAGAGTCCTCCGTACAATTTTCCCCAGCTGGGAAACAAAGTAAATATTAGGATGTTGAAAGCTGCCCTTTTTTTTAAAATGGGGAAAAAAGCCATTGCTACATCAAACACAGTGGTTAATTTTCATACCAATTCCAATTTTAAAAGATTTTTGGTAAGAAAGTATGGAACATTTATACTTAGTTTATTGGGAATTAATTATTATAATGGATAGAGTGGACCACAGCTAAACTACAAGATCTCCAATTTGCTCTGTGCTGCAGAATACTGTTAGAACAATTCAAAATTGTTGTGGGGAAGAATAATGATATGAGGAGAATATACAGGTTATAGCAAAAAGGAAGGGGAAATTGGCTAAAATAAACTTGTGGACAGGGAGAATATATAGTTCTGTAGTCAAATTTAAGACTAGAGTAAGATAAAAAGTATGAGATGAACTAAGATGGAAATACATAAGATTTTCAGCACTATGAGGGCTTGATGCAAATAAGTGGGAAATGTTAATATGGGGTTTCAATACTGAAGGATATAGACCTTTAGAAGAATCAGGAAGAACAAGATAGGAGTAGAATATATTATATATATATCTTTTTTATATACTGGAAAACCAGACTGAAAACAGTTGAGGTGGTTGAACCTGGAAGATATTCATTGATGTAGAATCATTTCGGCTTGAAAATAAATCAAGTAATTTGATATTAGAAATTTATTATAGAATGTTGTGAAGGACTCAAATAATGGGTAAATAACCAAAATAAAATCTGTTATAAAAATAATAATTCAAACCTATTTGGATCTAAACCAGATAGAATGTAAAGTCAGATTGTAAAAAAAAGATGGTAGAAGCCTCCTTAAATAACATAATAAAGGGAATAGAAAGGGAAAACCTTGAATTGGGCAGGAATGGTGTCCCTAGCCTCCGTTTGCCAGAAGCTGGGAATGAGTAACAGGCTGGATCACTTGATGATTACCTGTTCTGGTCATCCCCTCTGGGGCACCTGGCACTGACCACTATCGGAAGACAGGATACTGGGCTAGACGGACCTTTTGTCTGACCCGGTAGGGCCATTTAATATGTTCTTATGTAATTATTTTTTAATTAAAACAATTTGGGGCAGAGAAGGAGATTTACAAAATCAATGTAATAAACTAATTGCATTTGAAAACAGAAGTAAATGAAGGTTTAACAAAGGATGTTAAACTACATCCTAATAAATTCTGGAAAGATCCATAAAGGATCCATGACATGGAAAGAAACAAGGGAGGAATGAGACACCAAGGAGATCTTGGGAAAGTTTAAAAATAAATTAATTTATGCCTGAGGTTTACACAGATAAACTAGCAACCAACTCTTGGTATAATGAGCAAGGTTGATTGCCAAAGAAACACCAGTACTAATTAAAAGTATGTAGTAGCCTTACAATAACATTAGGTGTAAAGGGGGCACAGGAAATATTAGAAAATCAAACTAAGTCTTAAAAAGCATTAAGTAAAGATGAAGAATGAAGACTGTCCAAGAGATAACATGAGTAATACAAACATCAGAAGTGTATTTTCTAAACACAAAGCAAGAGGATATTGAAGAGAGCTATAACAGAACACAAGTATTTATTAACAAAGGGGACACATCAGCTAAATAAATCAATGTAATTTAGTTGGTTATGGATCTAGAAAAAAGTGTGTGAAGAATACAGATATGTAAAGCTGCATTGAGTGTGATTGGGGGAGAAAAGTTATAGAATGTAAGGCTGTTACAATGAATCCTCTGTTACATGAGTAATCCTTGCTCTCACAAATAATTCCAGTGTTCCATTTGTGCACATAAGGATTTGTAGTACAGTATCATGATTTATGGCAACATTCTTGCTTTGGTACTAGTATGTTTGCAGTAGTCAGGGGCTATGTCTATGGGAAACCAAATAGGCTAGGGGGCCAGAATGATCTAACACTGGGCCTATGATGTCAATCAGCAAGCTAGGCTGGGCAACTTATCAGTGAATTATTTTCCTTCCTTTGATCCCTGTTCTGCTCCAATTTAAGTCAATGGCAGTTCAATGGAACAAGCACTGGGCTTTTTATGTATAAATATCTTAGCAGCAGCAGCATGAAGGGAATGACAAAATTACTTGATGACAAACAGGGCAAAATGAGTGGGAAGCAAAATAAAATAAAAAAACCATTCCAGAGGCAGATAAGTTTCTTCCTACAATGTAAGATAGCAAGATGTATAATATATTAACTCTAATATGGATACCATTCTTAAAAATAGAATAAATACTCAGCAGCCATGGTTAATAGAACTACTGAGCTGGAAAAGGATCTGGACATGGTTGTGAATGAAAATATCGGCAGTAGGTGGAACTTAAGTAAAATAATTCTATGCTGTAGCAATAGAAGTACTGAATGTACTTCAAGTCAAGGAAAAATATTTTAACACTTTAACAGGGACTAGTGAGGTCATATCTGAAAAAGCATTTCTTTTTTTAAAGATATTATAGAATTGTAATGTGTACAGGAGACAGCTAGGAAAACAGAGTTGCTGAAAATAGTTAGAGAAAAATTCAGGGTTCTCTCTACAGGAAGAAGAGAACTTACCAACATGAACGTAATGAAGAGAGGATTGCTACAACACTGTGTGAGTTGTGATAAATACAAGAACAGAGAGTCAGGACTTCGGATTAAGAAAGGGCAAATACTAAAGAAGTGTAGGTGGGATTCCATCAGACTGTGAAGTGAATGGAAATGATAAATAGTGCTGGGTAAATGTAAAGAACTAATGTTAGTCTCTGATAATTCAGATTGTTATCTACTCCTTTTAAGTAATCCTCTCCTTCAACAGTCTACTCCTGTCAAACCACATATTTGTTGCAAAAGGGTGCTGGTGAAAGTTGATCTGTGGCAGTCAGACAATGAGCCCATTCCTTTCCCCTTTAAGTAAATCCTAGATGGACCACTCATTTCCATCTTCCAGGTGGCAGGGTTAGGAGGGGAAGGCCTTCTTCCTTTTTCTAGAGAAGGCAACAACAAATGGGAGGTGGGATTCAGCAACTTCTGAGCTGGGTCTTGGTTACCCTTTTCTTCTGGGTAGAGAGAGAGAGGAGGGATTCCAAGTCTCCCTAGGCCTGCCATAAAGGGGAGCTAAGCATTAAGAATGCACTAAGGTATACATTATTTTCAGTTCATCAGCCATACTGGTTTCCCCGTCCATTCTATAGTAACAACCCTAGGAAAGATTACCGTAAAACTAAACAAATTACAAAATTCAAGCTGATTAATGATGGAAACTTACAAGCACAAGAAAATCGTATGCTCTCAATACTGTAAAGCTCAAAAGAAAGGAGATAGTCAGGCCAAGTGAAAAAAATGCATAGATGGTGCAAATAAAATGATGGGGACAGGGAAAATTAAAAGCTTTTACCAAATGATGTTGAAGCAGCCAACCAATTTTAAATCATTTTCACATACATTAATAAAGTTTGCTTCTAATAAAATATGAGATTCCAAGTTAATCATCAATCTACAAAAATTGGCCCCAATCCTAAAAAGCTGCTCTGTGGGGGTGACTCCCATGAAGCCTATGAGGCTCCAGGTAGGCACAGCTGTCCACCTGCACACAGCAGCATGTAGGATTTGGTCTATAGTTAGCAAATGTGCCAACGGCAGTGGATATGGAAGCAGACTTCTCAGAAGGATCAGAAGACCTTCAACATCAGCAGCAGCATCAAAAGGCCAGGTGGGGGAAAAGAAATCTACTTCCCATTTCTCCTTGTATTTACACATCAGATGTACATGCGTGTTCCTACAGCTCTTGTGGGGTTAGCTAGCTGTGGGCTGAATCATGTGGAAAGGACTGAAGTGCACCCCACAAACAAGCCAGTTGGCTCAATGAAGGGACAGAATAGGGCCACATCTCTTTGGCTCCACCTTCCTCTTCACTTCCTTCACCTCTACCAGCTCTATGTGCAGCCCACAACCTGCAGCCAGGAGGGATCCTTGACTAGCTTCCAAAAGAAGCTGGACTAGCTTGCGTGATTGCTCCAACACCCACCTTGATTAATGTAATCTAGCGGGTTGACAATTGTATTTTTAAGATTTTGGCACTTTTTTGGCAACACTTTCTAATCCTTTGTTGTTTTCGACCCGTATGTGCAGTAATCAAGGTTTTTTTTTATAAATTTAAATGAAAACATTTCAGCCAGCTTTGTTGCCTAACTGGATGGGAATTTAGTGAAAGACAAAATAAAAAGTAATTCAGGTCCATACTTGAAAACAGTGACTGATAAATCTCTGTCGTGCAGCCATTCTGCAATGCAGACAATAAATTAATGAAATGTAGGTAACATTAATATAATGTAGGTATCATTTTAAAAATACAAAATAGAGCTGATGCACTTTTCTATCAGTATTCTGTATATTCATCTGAAAGAAAAGTGTTGGAAGAGGCCCTTTGGCTCTGAAATTACCATACAAAAAAGTCCTGTACACTATGCAAAAGAGAAAGTTATTTGGAAAGCAACTCACCAAACTTGTTCATTAATATCCACAAGGAGCTCCATTGTCAGTGACCTAGATATGCAAAAGCTATCAACAAATATTCAACTCTATACTTTTCTCCTGCATAACAAATATGCATATCTGGAAGGTTAATATGTACATACAGCCAATCAGAAGAAAAGTATCAGCTTTCCTGCAGTGTCAGTGGCCTTTTTCTGTTGATAGATGTTTATGAAAGTACCCAATTAGCCAGTGTAGGCAAAGTTAAGACCCTTGACTACACTGGATGAATTACAAAGGAAAAAAATAATAATCAGAATCTACAGTCAAGATCATTTAGAAAAAAAACATGGGCATCAAACATAAAAAAAACTAAGGGAAAAATAATAGTAAAGGAATTTGAGACCTCTTCCACATCCAAGTTAAATATAAATATGTTTTGTTTCCATATAGGTATAATTGAAATTATAGACTATATCCCAGGCTAGTGGCAGAAGGTTCCACTTATAATTTTATTTGGCAGTCATGTCTGCATAAATATTGATTCTCTTAGCTATAAATTGTACAGTTGACCTTTAAAATTTTGTTCTGTACAAACATATGTCTTACTCTCATCCCACCCACCTCACACCCTCACCTAGTGATGCTAATTGAAGCTCTGTGATCCAAGCCATATGTCTATGTGTTGTGCCTCACATTTGGGGGTGCAGGGCTTAAAGTATATTATTTACCATGTTATGTAGTTGCCTCTGGCACTTAGTCAACTGTTATCAAGAAGGAAAATGCCTTGGCTTTAGTTCAATTGGAATTTAAGAGCTTTTCTCTCTGAGCCTCTAAGCAAAGATGGCAGCAAAGTAATGTCAACATTTAGAAAGACAATACACAAATAGATTTTAAAAAGACACTAAATGTGTTTGACCAGGTGAAAGCAGCAAAGAGTCCTGTGGCACCTTATAGACTAACAGACGTATTGGAGCATGAACTTTCATGGGTGAATACCCACTTCGTCCCACTTCACCCACGAAAGCTCATGCTACAATACGTCTGTTAGTCTATAAGCCACAGGACTCTCTGCTGCTTTTACAGATCCAGACTAACATGGCTACTCCGCTGATACTTGACCAGGTAGAAACCTTCTATTACTTCACTGAAGATTGTGTTACACCATGGATGTATTTGGTCCAAGGTGCCATTTTATTTATAAACTATCTTAAGAAAAAGATAGGCATGTCTGTTCAGACTCATAACAGAACCATGTATGTGACTCATATTTCACAGGAGATTTCAGATTGGATAAACTCACAATTAGCCCATATTCCTTTTGAGTAGGTTTTCAAAATGTTTCACAGACCGCGTCAGAATATTAGCTTGTGAGAGACAACTTAAATCTGCTCTAGAAGATTTCTAGTCCTGGAGGTTATTTAAGCCATCCATCCCACCCCATCACCTGCCTTTTATGTATGAAAAGGCATTTCTTTTGTTTCAAAGTTGGCAGAAAGAAACCTAACTAATTTATGAGGGAAGGACCCTGCAGCAAGCAGATGCCATATATCCACACTGACTCAAGAAACTGAGACTCTTCCTCAGATGTATGGACTGATCCTGCCAATTTAGGCAAGTACTTCACATTAAGAATGCAAATACTCCCATTGACTTTAATGGAATCACTCACATTTAAAAATGAAGTACAAGTTTAAGTGTTCCCAAAGTAGGATCTTAGTTTGTTGCTTCTTTGCTTCCCCATTCTAAATCTATAGCGCTAATCAGCACAGTGGGACACTATGTCCTCTCCGAGATTCATTACCTTTTTATCACCAAGGATTATCATTTATGTAGTACAGTAAATATATCCAGCACTTCATAAGTCACAGAATACAACACTACTTCTGCTATGTTACACCTTCTTGATCCGAAAAGTAAAACAAATGTCCAAATATGCTATATGAGTTAAGAGTATGGAAAAAAACAGCCTGGAATGCTCTTCCTTTTTAAAATACTGGCATTTTTTAAATGTTAACAAAGTGTTTGTGAAATTGCTAGAAGAGGAGAAGGCCACAGGCAGGCAATAAATAGCATATTGCAATATATCTAGAAACAAAGGATAATGCAAGCCAAACAAGAGAGAGAAGAGGACATACAACCCTGGTCTTGGAAATATTGTGACAATAGCCAAAAATATGGTCCATGTGTTCAGATTCAAATGACACACACTCCCCACACACAATACCAGGCAGGTATACACAGAAGTACAGTCCTTATTCTGGATATTTTTATGAATAAAAAGTTGTTTAAGGGCACAGTAGACTCTCTTTCCTAGAATCCAGTAGAGAAAACTAGGTTGTGGTAGTGATTGTACAGGTCTGATTCCCACTTTCACCCCTGAGGGGTATGAAGTAGAATTAGTGTAAATAAGAACATAAGAAAGGCCGTACCGAGTCAGACCAAAGGTCCATCTAGCCCAGTATCTGTCTACCGACAGTGGCCAATGCCAGGTGCCCCAGAGGGAATGAACCTAACAGGCAATGATCAAGTGATCTCTCTCCTGCCATCCATCTCCATCCTCTGACGAACAGAGGCTAGGGACACCCTTCTTACCCATTCTGGCTAATAGCCATTTATGGACTTAGCCACCATGAATTTATCCAGTCCCCTTTTAAACATTGTTATAGTCCTAGCCTTCACAACCTCCCCACGTAAGGAGTTCCACAAGTTGAGTGTGCGCTGCGTGAAGAAGAACTTCCTTTTATTTGTTTTAAATCTGCTGCCTATTAATTTCATTTGGTGACCCCTAGTTCTTGTATTATGGGAATAAGTAAATAACTTTTCCTTATCCACTTTCTCAACATCACTCATGATTTTATATACCTCTATCATGTCCCGCCTTAGTCTTCTCTTTTCCAAGCTGAAGAATCCTAGCCTCTTTAATCTTTCCTCGTATGGGACCCTCTCTAAACCCCTAATCATTTTAGTTGCCCTTTTCTGAACCTTTTCTAGTGCTAGAATATCTTTTTTGAGGTGAGGAGACCACATCTGTACACAGTATTCGAGATGTGGGTGTACCATGGATTTATATAAGGGCAATAATATATTCTCAGTCTTATTCTCTATCGCCTTTTTAATGATTCCTAACATCCTGTTTGCTTTTTTGACCGCCTCTGCACACTGCGTGGACATCTTCAGAGAACTATCCACGATGACGCCAAGATCTTTTTCCTGACTCGTTGTAGCTAAATTAGCCCCCATCATGTTGTATGTATAGTTGGGGTTATTTTTTCCAATGTGCATTACTTTACATTTATCCACATTAAATTTCATTTGCCATTTTGTTGCCCAATCACTTAGTTTTGTGAGATCTTGTTGAAGTTCTTCACAATCTGCTTTGGTCTTAACTATCTTGAGAAGTTTAGTATCATCTGCAAACTTGGCCACCTCACTGTTTACCCCTTTCTCCAGATCATTTATGATGAAATTGAATAGGATTGGTCCTAGGACTGACCCTTGGGGAACATCACTAGTTACCCCTCTCCATTCTGAGAATTTACCATTAATTCCTACCCTTTGTTCCCTGTCCTTTTACCAGTTCTCAATCCATGAAAGGTCCTTCCCTTTTATCCCATGACAGCTTAATTTACGTAAGAGCCTTTGGTGAGGGACCTTGTCAAAGGCTTTCTGGAAATCCAAGTACACTATGTCCACCGGATCCCCCTTGTCCACATGTTTGTTGACCCCTTCAAAGAATTCTAATAGATTAGTAAGACACGATTTCCCTTTACAGAAACCATGTTGACTATTGCTCAAGAGTTTATGTTTTTCTATGTGTCTTGACAATTTTATTCTTTACTATTGTTTCAACTAATTTGCCCGGTACCGACGTTAGACTTACCGGTCTGTAATTGCCGGGATCACCCCTAGAGCCCTTTTTAAATATTGGCGTTACATTAGCTAACTTCCAGTCACTGGGTACCGAAGCCGATTTAAAGGACAGGTTACAAACCTTAGTTAATAGTTCCACAACTTCACATTTGAGTTCTTTCAGAACTCTTGGGTGAATGCCATCTGGTCCCGGTGACTTGTTAATGTTGAGTTTATCAATTAATTCCAAAACCTCCTCTAGTGACACTTCAATCTCTGCCAGTTCTTCAGATTTGTCACCTACAAAAGCCAGCTCAGGTTTGGGAATCTCCCTAACATCCTCAGCCGTGAAGACTGAAGCAAAGAATCCATTTAGTTTCTCCGCAATGACTTTATCATCTTTAAGCGCTCCTTTTGTATTTTGATCATCAAGGGGCCGCACTGATTGTTTAGCAGGCTTCCTGCTTCTGATGTACTTAAAAAACATTTTGTTATTACCTTTGGAGTTTTTGGCTAGCCGTTCTTCAAACTCCTCTTTGGCTTTTCTTATTACACTCTTGCACTGAAGTTGGCAGTGTTTGTGCTCCTTTCTATTTGCCTCACTAGGATTTGACTTCCACTTTTTAAAGGAAGTCTTTTTATCTCTCACGGCTTCTTTTACATGGTTGTTAAGCCACGGTGGCTCTTTTTTAGTTCTTTTACTGTTTTTCTTAATTTGGGGTATACATTGAAGTTGGGCCTCTATTATGGTGTCTTTAAAAAGGGCCCATGCAACTTGCAGGGATTTCACTTTAGTCACTATACCTTTTAACTTTTGTCTAACTAACCCCCTCATTTTTGTATAGTTCCCCCTTTTGAAATTAAATGCCACAGAGAATAGGCTTTAAGTAAGATTCTGTTAAAATCCCATCTTTACCTCTTCTAACTTTACAATATTAAAACCAAAGTACACTACTTTTATCCTGAAATTTCTCACTCATACATTTCTATCAACCTCCTTTACTTGGTACCTAGATACTAAGCACAATATATCCAACACAGAGGAAAATTAGAACTGAAATCATATGCTGCTCCTTGAATTATACAATATAATTTTGGGGGAAATAGTTGTTTTTTCCACTTTTCCATGCATTTTTCTCATTACTTTTTGTCCATTCATAACAAAAACAGTATTCTCTGTAAGTGTTCAAAATATGCCTGCCTCGCTCGTCTCTAGGAACTCATCAATAGGATGAGTTTTATTAATATTTTCTTACATTCTGAAGGTTAAATGTTATGAGGTCTCCCAAGTCAAGTGTGAAGCCCTATAATGGTTGCAAACTTTACATTACTTAAGCTTATACTTTTTAAAAAATCCCCTTCCTTTCAGCAATAGCCATGGATGATTCTTGCAGGCACTACTAGGGTAGCGAGGAGGAGATTTGGGGAAATGTGAATCCTAAAGATGGAAGGTGAGGCTGCCACCTCAAGTCCACTGATTTTGAAGCACACAGCTTCCTATTCATAGCAACTTCATCTAAACCAGGTCCCCTCCTTAGGCAGCAAGGGACAATTTCTTCAGTATTTCTCCTCCGGCATTCAATTTCATCCACAACTGCAGACCACCATATAGATGGTTTGGGGAGGGGGCAGGAGGCAGATGGCGTAATCTTTACACGCTAATCCCAGAGGTAGGATATGTGGTAACATCTGGCCTCATATTGATGGTGCTTCTTTGACCAGGGAAACAGGGAAAGTTATGGGCTAAAGAAACAAAGATGGCAAATCCATATCATTTATATCTTATGTGAGCACCATGTTAAGATTGCTTCCCTGCCAGCCATGCAAGACAAGGGTTTCAGGTTTAGAGTGCCCTGCTACATGTCCACTAGAGTAACTGGGAGATGGCATCCAGCAGCCCTTCACCCAGCCCAGTATATAGCTCTAACTTCCTTTAAAGATGGAGGGAGAGCACATTTACCTTCTTTTACTCTTTAGACAAGATCTGCTATAATTTATAATGATTAAATAAAATGGTCAGAATAAATAAATATAAACCATGCAACCATTTTCCCATCCCAAAGTGAAAACATTTCTAGGGAGGAGTAACTCTCCAAGATGGCCTACGGGGTCAGGAGGCAGAGGTGCCACTTGCATGTTCACCACATTTGGCTGTACTAAAGAGTCAAGACCCACTGAGACCATTGGTTTCTGAACAAGCCTCTTTCAAACATTGAGCTTTTTGAGCCATATGAATACTATGCCCATAAAGATTTTACGGCCTGACTGAGGGCAGTGGAAGTCTTTCCCAAAGGATAATGCAAATGGAAGCTATAGTACATAATGAAGATACAAAACAACACGGGAAGCCAATTATTTTTGGCCAACATTTCAAAGTAAAGCAATGCCAAGTTATTTTTCAGACCAATGAAGAAACTCATGGTAGACTGATTATTAATTTAAAAGATTCAGAAAGTCTGGAAAAAAATCGATGACTGAATACATGCACTGTGAATCTTTAAGGTGCCTAGGCTTTTATATAAATCTAAATGAAATCTATTTAATCATGTAACTGCCACTGTATTTTCAGCACTAGTTCAATAGTGAAGCTCTTATCTCTCTGGACCATATCACTGTGTTCAATAAAATTCCCCTTTGTGCTACAGAATCTATGTATAAAACCACTACCATTCTCTAATCCTACTGCAGAACATTATTTGCTACCACATGACTTATTACTTTTGTATTAAATCATGATTCTTTTTGTTAGAGGTTGTCAGAGACCAATACAAAAAAGTCACATTGCTGAAATAGAAGAAAACTAGGATATTAGGAAAGTAGAAACATGTTTTGGATGGAATCCTGTCACTACAGTCAGTGGTATACAGTTGGATAGAATCTAGAAAATACATTAGTATTAAATTGAACCTTTGGAAAGTACCAATTTCATTCATAAATTCATGGAACAATTTTTTAAATGGAAGTGCAATTTTTTTTTTAATTTCTGTAAATAGGAATATTCTAATTGCCACATCCAAATTATCGTCTCTGGGAGTCAGACACACATGCACTGTATGACAGGCATAGTTTGAAATCCAGAAATGAGTACAATTTAATACTCAAAATTTAAGAGTTACTGGTAGTTTTTTAGGAAGGTATGATGCTGTGAATGTTCACTGCACAGCGTAGATGGAGTATCATTTGTAGGCAGGCACATCATCCAGGACTGGCAGTGAGGTGGATATCATAGACCTCGTACATTATGTCAAAAGTGGCTAAAGGTGACCTTTCAGCCTGCAGCACACAGAGGAATAATAAAAGAATGCTCAATCAAAATTAAGTGTAATTGGCCAGTACACTGACTTCCATTTCTCTTGGCTATTACTGAAGATATTAAAACATAAGTAAAGGTTTCCCCATGCAGTTAAGCTTCTATTTCTCCAACTTGAAGTGATATCGTGCTTTGGTACTTATTTCATCATAATATATTACCAAGCAAAGGACAATTCATCCAGCAGCATTACATCACTGCAGGTTCAAAGAGGAACAAAAAAAAAGCCTTCCCACGCTGTCTGATCATTAGAAGACTTGGTTAAAAACAATCATGAAAAATAAATCTTATGTTAAGAACTGAGTATGTCTGACTATTTCCAAATAAAGTTCACTTAAGTTTTCAGAGATCCAGCACAACAATATGCATGCATGCTTTACATATTCATTTTCAGCGCACCTTATTCTCTGACAAGTCCCACTGATTTCAGTGGGTCTACTCGTGGAGTTGGTTTTACTCAAAAGGTAGTACACAAAGCCTAGCAGGAAGTATTTCTCTTACTTATATAAGCTGATTCTGATAACAAAAGCAGAATGGAATTGCTAAAGCAAAAAAGCACAGGAAACAGTGATGCCCAGACTAATGATGTAAAGTGTATGGGAATTTTAAAAAGGAAATCTAGAAGAGGGATAGGAGGCTTGGAGCAGAGGTTCGAAAATGGTCTTTGGAACTCTTTGTGGAGACAGGAGTGTTTGGGTGGTCATTAGGGATTAATGTGGCTAACTCCCATCGAGGTCACAGCTGTCAGTCACCTCCATACAATGTGCAAGGTGGCTAATGCAGTAGTGCCTGCTGCTACTGGGAGAATCCCGTTTGCCTTGGAGCAGATTATGCATTACATCTGGTGGCCACTGAAGGACTCCTTTATACATGGACCCATTGACTGCAGCAAGCATTGGGAAGAGAAATGGAGTTGAGAATATAGTCTCTGTGGAGCTACCAGAGATCTGAAAAGCATATATATGTCTGCTTGATGCCCCTGTGCTATAAGAACTTCATGAGCAACAGACTGCAGGGAGCATGGGCAAAACAGCAGAGGAAGGAAACAGAAGCAAATAAAGGCCTGTGGGGCTAATACACAATATGGAATCTCTGTCCATGTTCCCTGCTGCCTCCGCTCCTCCTTCTTTAGGATCAGTGGCAAATAACTGAGGGAGAGAGGAGCACAAAAGGGAGTGCGGGGGGCGATCTGTGCCTGGTGGTGAGGATGCTTGTCATCAAGAAGAATAAGGAAGGATTTTAAGCCTGGAGATGAGTTTTTTGAGTCTAGAAGGTTGTATGTGTTGGAGAGATGGTATTCTGATTATGGGGATGTGTAAACGGGCTACTCACTGCCGCGGCGCCTCCTGCTGGTTTTTCTGGGGAATTCGCTCTCTTTCAGCCCGGAGCGCCCTCTGCAGGCCAGTGATCCCCCCTTTTTCCTATCGGGCCCGTGTCCCTCCCAGTGCCCCTTTCACTATAATTGGGTCTCCCCCTCCCAGGGGAACCCCCACACTACTATCCCCACTTTGCCTCAGTAGTGGCCACTGACAGTCATGGTCTAGCCCCACACCCTGGGGCAGACTGCAGTATCAGCCCACTCATCACAGGCAAAAGGGGTTTGGACCTGCTGCTTTGTCCTACCCCTGGGCTGCCCTCTGCAACTCCCAGTACCTTTGGCCCTTTGCTAGGCCGCAGCCTGGGGCTTTCCAGGCTGGAGCTTCCCTAGCTCCTCAGCCTGTTCCCAGCCCTGCTTCACCCAGGTACTTTACCTCTGCTCATAAGCAGCCAGGCCCATCCCTCTCTGAAGCCAGAGAGAGACTGTCTGGGCTCTGGCTTCCCTGCCCTCTTATAAGCCCCAGGGCTTCAGTTTGGGGCGTGGCCCCAGCTGTGGCCACTTTGCAGAGCCACGCCTCTCAAGCCCTGGCAGGCAGCATTTCAAGCCCCTCCGGGCAGGAGCCGGGTCCACCCTGCTACAGGATGTCATGTGGGAGAGGCTTTACAGGTGAAGGGAGTGGTTCTGAGCTGTGGATGGGTTTGGTAAGAAGTAAAGTGATTCTCATCCTGAGGGGGTTGGAATATGTTGGGAAGAGAAGTTTGGCAGGAGCTGGGGTGGGAGGGCTTGAAGAGGTTCTAAATCAGGAAGGGGACAGGTTGAGTTCAGGGAGAACTGAGTCAAATAATGGTAATATTGTGTGTGTGTGTGTGGGGGGGTGCATGATCAGGTAGAAATACACTGGAGAGAGAGAACAATAAGGGATCACAGATCAATAGCATTAACCCTTCCTTCCATTGTAATGGGTCCCAGGGTTGGGAGAGGAATAATGGGTAGACGCAAGAAGAGAGTCCTTTCTTCTGCCTTTCTTACAAGCCTGCTTTACCCCCTTCTAAATACCTAGCCATAATATCCTCATTTTGCGGGTTTGAAATACTGTCCTCCTGAAGAGGAAAATAGAAAGATGTACTAAAGGGCACCCTTCACTCCACCTGCAGTCAGACCATTTATTTTGGCAACCAGTCACCACTGTGTGGAGAACTTGCTGGTCTCAAAATTGCTGGCTCTCCTTGTTTTCAAACACTCTCTTACATGAAGTACACTAAAAATTACACAGTGTATTTCCCTATTGTTTTTTGGTGTAAACAACTGTTGTAGCTGCCACAGGGATGTTATGCAATAGTGAATTGGAGGGAAAGGAGTACATGGGATTAAATACACACACATACACACACACCTCAGCACTTTTCATTTTAAATGAAAGACACACTTCGTTGGCCTTGCCTTTGCTACTATTAACGTTTTAGCAGAGAGTACATATGATTTATTAAAAACACAGTTTTCCTTTTCAGAAGAGAATTTAAAAAAAATGGACCACATGCCACAGATATTAATTTCACTCACTCATAAGCTTCTGGAAGGGGCTCAGATATCCCTTCTGATGAAATTAGAAAAGGAACCCAAACAGAATAGAAACAAGAAGGAGAATACAGGGATAGTTCAATGTAACTATCTCTGTATTGAGATCAAATTTTTTACCAACGCTATAGAAATGTCAGATTGGCCCAATCCTGCTCTTGGTGAAGTCAATATTGAACTTTTCACTATTGAAATCAGCAGGATCAGAATTTGCCTACAATAATTTGCTCCTCCTGAGAGAGCTAGAAGAGATTGCAAAGAAAGAAGAGGCATACTTTTCTGAGAGACTGATCATGAAGACTAAGTCTCTTTAAACTAGACTAGATATTGCTGGGTGGCCATTATTGTCCCAATAATCAGGACAGGAAGTTTCAATAAGAAAAATGTCTTTGATCTCAGGCACATAGATACAAGTGTGTGTGTGTGTGTGTGTGTGTGTGTGTGTGTGTGTGTGTGTGTAAGGAGAGTTGAAATAGTGGGTTAAAATGACACCCACAAACTTGCATGTTGCTACTGAGCTCAAACCTGGTAAAGTTTGGGATGCCTATTAATAGATGAATAAAATTATGCAGTTTTTGTGTGTGTAATTATGTCTGGCAATGACACTTCCTATCGAGATAACATTCTGAGGAGATGCTTTTCTCTGTGTGTGGCTTGCAGTTCATATCATGACCAAAATATGCAATGTTTTGAAAACAGAATGGGCTTCTAAAAAAGAAAATAAGGATAAGTTTAACATTATAAACAGGCCCCTCTATCAATTTATGGCATTGGACAAAAACATTATATACTCTCCATAGGCAAGGAGAGTTAAGTTGGAAAATTTTGGCCACCCTCCAATATGTAATTTTAATTTACAAGCTGAAGTTCAGCTACAGTAGTGACTCAGTTCATCTGTAACCCTAAAGTCTCACCAAACTAAACTATAGCTGTTTTGGGTGTATTTAGCCATCATTAATTAAAAGCAAAATGCCACATAAATAAAAATAATTGCCAGGGCTCTTATAGGGATGGCCAAATTGCTGCAGTTGCAGCTTTGCTAATTAAAATACATTAAAATAAATTAAACCATAAAAATAAAAGTGAATAGTAACCTTGGTTCTAATTACCCCAATGTATAAATTTTATTATTTACTAAAATGATTTGCTAATAAAAATTAATGATTTAGTAAAGCTAAAAATAACCCAGTAAAATTACTATACATTATTTATTTTATAAACAATTAGTTATAAACAATTAAGTAAAAGTATATGCCTTGAAGCAGTCAGAGAGCTTTTCTTCAGGCAAGGAGATGACACCTAAACTCCCCAACAGCTGGATGGAAGAAAGGATCCTGGAAACCCAGCTGGTGTTCACTCAAAACCATCTCAGACTTTGGGTAATTATGTTTGGAATGTTCTTAATCTAAAGCATACCAAAAAAATGGGCTAAAAATTGCTGTTTATTTTCATTGCCATAAGGGGATATGTGGTTCTGCATGAAGCAACCCTGTTTAAAGCAACAGCCTTCCCAAAAAGTACCCTACAGGAAGGTGAGGACCAAAGGGGAAAAAAGAGTAGAGTGTTTTGCAAGGGTGCCTATGGCCTGGAAGAATGACCATATTTGTCATGTGTTCAAGATGTGGGCTGGGATGCCTGAAAGAGACAGTGTTATATATATAGCTATATATAGATATAGCTATATATAGATATAGCTATATAGAGAGAGATATAAATGACAGGGACAAAATCTGGAAGTATTAGACAAAGTGTTTCAAAAAATTCAGGAAACAGGGTTCAAGGTAAGCCCCCAAAAAACCCAGTTGTGCTCCCAATGAGTAAACTACCTTGGGGTGACTCTAGGACAGGAGGGACGTTCCCCTGACCAACAGAGAGTAGAGCTGATTCTTAAACTCCCAACTTCCACAAATGTATCAGCTCTTAAATACTTTCTAAGAATGGTTAATTTCTTCCAAACATTTATTAACGGTTTTTCAGGAAAGGCAGCCCCACTGCATGAATCGTTAAAGGAGAGAGCAGAGTGGGACTGGGGCTCTCAACAGCAGGAAGCCACAGTCCAGTTAACAAGCTTTAGCTCAAGCTCCAGCCCTAGCATATCCCTGGGTGGGACAGCTGTTTGTGCTGCAACTGGCAACTACTAAGAGGGGGATGGGGGCTGTACTGCATCAAAACCATGGTACAGGGCTCTGCCCTGTGGTGTATGCCTACAAACCTTCCATTGAAGTAAAGAGGGCATTCACCCCCTTTACAAGGAGATTTTTGGCACTAGTTTGGGCTTTGCAGCATTGGTAGGGTGACCATATTTCCCAAAGGGAAAACAGGACAATGCATGGGGCTAGCTCGAGCCCCCCTTTTCCCTGTTGGGCTGGCCCGAGCCGTTTGTCAGAGCCCCTCCTCCCCACATGGGGCTGGCCCAAGCCTGTTCCTCCTCCCCACATGAGGCTGGGGCTGGCATCGCCGCTTGCTTGAGCCCTGCCTGCCCCCTGCCCCGGGCTGGCATTGCCACTCCAAGCCCCCCCTCCCATATTACGCTGTATCCCGCGTTTTTAGCAAAAAAGGGAGCAAACAGGAAAAATTCCTACTTTTGCCAAAGAAGTAGGGATGGCCGGGAGAGGGCTTAAAAAAGGGGCTGTCTCAGTCAAAAGCATTAGGAATTCCCTTACCATTGGGAATATCCAGTGGAATTGTATCGTGTTACTGAAAACTGTCCACTCTCCAGTAAAATATGTGCTCACTGGCAAAATTAACAATGGTTGTGTCCAGCCCCAGCAAGCCCTAAGCAAATCAGGGCTGATGAATTTGCTGAGCCCCATGTGGGTGCTCACAGCACAGTTAAAAATTAAAATTAAAAAAAAAACCTCTCTCCAAAAAATAAAGTGGGGGGAGGAGTTACTCAGACCCATTTCAGAGTAGCAGCCGTGTTAGTCTGTATCCGCAAAAAGAACAGGAGTACTTGCGGCACCTTAGAAACTAACAAATATATTTGAGCATAAGCTTTCGTGGGCTACAGCATCCGATGAAGTGGGCTGTAGCCAACGAAAGCTTATGCTCAAATTTGTTAGTCTCTAAGGTGCCACAAGTACTCCTGTTCTTTTTTCAGACCCATTTGGTAGTAATTAGTAAGTAAAGTTAGCAATTTTAGCTTCAATGTCTAGCAGTACCTCCTGCTATATAGGGAGAGGGAAAAGTTTGTTTCGATTTGTGTTTTAAATTGTTAACTGTATGAATGCTGAAAGACCTTGGAAACTGTGTACTCCTGTGTGGTGCTTTTGCTGGCATTTGGATTGCAGACCTGCTCATTTAGTGGTGTAAATCCGGAACCTGTTGTATTCAAGGCATGGGGAAACTTCCCTTAAACAGCAGCAAAATGTAAGTAAACAATACCCCTAACATCACTGATCCCAACATCCCAGGAAAACAAATCGCTTTTTTAGGCCCCTGGAATGAATAATATTCCACTGCAGTAAAACTGAGAGGCTTCAGTTTGGACAATGTAAATATTAACATGAAAATGAGCGAAAACTGGCAATGTGTTATGGTTTGGGTTGCAAATGGTCTACGCTGGCGAGTAGAGAATCCCTACCATTTTTGTGGCAATACCACCATCCTTACATATACATAAGGGCTAGTGGGGAGGGGGACATAAATTTGTTAATGGGGCCAAACTGGATGGTATCCAGGTGGGTATGGTTGTCTCTGAGTAAAAACTGACAAGCTGTTATTTAATTGTAGTAAGCCCAAAATAATTTATGGACTGACATCTCCAAGCGGACAACGCTAGGGAAAAAGCCAATTCATTTTAGGCTGAAACAATCCCTTTTAGCCCCAAACATTGGGCAATAAAGTCGGGGTGAGGAGAGGCTACAAATAACACTACCAGAAGGAAAATGGAAGGTTATTTTGCCCTGCACTTCAAATGTCTTAGGTCCTCAAAAAAAGGTACAACAAAAATAAAAATATATAAATAAAACAATTAATGCCTTAATAAAATTAATTTGTAGTCCAATATAACAAAGTGGCTCCTTCAAAAATCCATAACATAAGAGGCATAAAAATATAAACATTAAAGCTCCCTGTAACCAGTTTAGCCTGGGCATATGTAGTTCAAACCACTATATAAAAGCAATTGGTAATTCAACCATCCCACACCCTAAAAAACAATTATAAATCTCACTTTAGCAAACATTTTGGTCCTAAAATCTCACTGTAGAAAGTTTGTCCAACAATTATATAAGAACTAACAAAAATTAAATAAATCTTCATAATGTCCCCAAGTCCCACAAAATTCAAATGTATTGTATATAATTATTTTTATTAATATTAAGAACGTATATTTTTGTGCTAATTGCTTTATTATATATATGTAGCAATTAGCACAAAAATAAAAGCTCTTAATATCAATAAAAATAATTGCAAACACAATAAATATAGTAGGGCACCACATAAAAGAAACTGGCAATACCCCTTAAGGCAGTGGTGGGCAATCTGGGGCCTGCAGGCTGCATGTGGCCCATCAGGGTAAGCAGATTGCGGGCTGCAAGACATTTTGCTGACGCAGGCATCGCCCCCCACAGCTCCTGGTGGCTCCAGTTCTCTGTTCCCGGCCACTGAGAGCTGCGGGGGATGGTGCCTACAGATAGTCAACATCAGCAAAACGTCTCGCAGCCCGCAAGACCCTGATGGGCCACATGTGACCTGCAGGCTTCACATTGCCCACCACTGCCTTAAGGTCTCCTGAAATCAGTTAAGCTCCATAAAAGACAAAGTGGCACAAGTCTTGAAAAAAATGGAAGCAATCCAAGAAAAGGCTCACTTTTACCTCTTGCAGGCTGTCGACGTACTCTAGGACAATGTTTCCTTGGCTCTGGCATGCATACATATGCAAGTTAACAGGGTAAAAATATAATTCAAAATAAAATTAGCAAAATACCCCCCATAAAATTACAAGTATTTAAAAATATTCCACCCAGGCTAAAAAAAAATAAAAAATAAAAATCTGCAATCCTGATTTTAAAAAATGGTAAATTTTACCTATAATCAAAAAATTAACAAAAAAATTACTGCATTTGTTTTGCTAATGTCACAGGCAAATATAAAATGGGTTCTGCCCACTGTGACTATAGGCTTTGATATTTACCAAAAAATTCAAAAATTCAATAGAAATATACCAAAAATAGTTTGGAGTCACATAATATATATTTTAAAGTAACCAAAACAAATTGCTTTTAATCCTTTTGCAAATAAATCTGTTGTTTATGTGAATAACAACTGTGTATGTCTTAAAAGTTGGTACCCAGTGCTCATAATTTTGTGCACAATATAACCTATAATCCCCCTCAAAAGTGTTTTTGCCATATTGTAGCTATTAAATGTAATTTTAAATTGTAAATACCTAAATTATAATACAAATAAATTAACAATAAAATACACTTCAGACTCTTATAAAATGTCTGTACCCATTAAAATAAATTTAAGTGTTGTAAAAATATTATTTAAGCACCCCCAGTTACGGAATTATTTAGATGCAGGAAGCATACAGGATCATGGTCGCTGTCCATTACTCTACCAATAAATTTAAACAAGTAATTAAAAGGGTTAGCAGAAATTCAAAACACAAATGGTGGGAGACATTGTTGGGATAGTCCCCCACAGCAACAGGAATCTTTAATTTAGTCTTACATCCAATTTTAGTGATTCTGATGTTTCATGTGGCATTGGTGGCTTTATTCCTAGCACTGGCATGCTGGATAAGGAGAAAGATCAATTGTTGAAAAGCCAGTGTTTCTGCAGACCCTGAGTACTCCCGCAAAACAAGTACATGAGGACTGGTCTCTAATGGAAAAATCCAGGGTAAAAAGAGAGCGCCAATGAGAAAATTATTGCTCTGTCTTGGTTGAAACCCTTGAGCCTACACTAGGGCCTTTCGCTAGCAATCAATTAAACTCATTGTGTATGAATGAAGGTTCTAATAGTAAAAAAAAAATAAAAAAAAATTATGACCTTCACAAGGAGGGGAGTGTAACCCCAAAATCTGACCTAACTAATCCGCAGCCATTTGGGGTGTATTTAGAGCCACCATTAATTAAAAGCAAAACACTACATAGCGAAAAATAATTGTCAGGGCTCTCATACGCAAAGCAAAACTGCTGAAGTTACAGCTTTGCAAATAAAAATTAAAAAAATTTACAAACCATAAAAATAAAAAAAGTAAATAGCAAACATTTCTAAATACCCCTAACAAATTTTATTGTTGTAATAATTAAAAATGTTTTGCTAATAAACTAAGCAAATTATTGAAGCTAAAAATTAATAACCCATTAAAATACTATAAATTATATATTTTATAAAAACCTAAACTACAACAAAAATTAAATAAAAATATATATCTCAAAGCAGTCCAAAAAAGTTTTTCTTCGGGCAAGAAGCTATCTCCTAATCGCCTCATCAGCTAACAGAAAAAGAGCCCCGGAAGCCCAGCTGGTGATCACTCAAAACCATCTCAGACTTTGGGTGACTATATCTGGAGTGCTCTAATCTTATAGCATATATGTGTATGTGCTTAAAACCTAATAAAAATGTTGTTTTAGGTAAATGATTGATATAAAACAATGCTTTTTATCAGACAAAAAAAGCTGTGTCCCCATTAATTTATTCCTAACACCGCCTAAAAAAAGGTTAAATTACCACTGGCCTGAGTTCTAAAATCCTGGGTAACACACCTAGGACTAGAGAAGGGTGAAATAATCCTTAGACTGATCCAAAATTTAACCAAACTTGGAATTTAAAAAAAATTAGCTTCTCAAACACTTCCATACTTTCTGGCTCTTGTTAGATGCTTTAAGTTTCAAAACAATGTAAGAAATCTTCTCATAGTTTTCCTTTACTCAGCTTTACAGATTAAAGAGGTCCAAATAGTTCAGACAAACCTGCAGACTTTTGGAACTTACCTGAATGGAAATTCCAAGCTATTTGAGGTTTGTCTGTCACTACTTTAGATACATCTGTTTAAACATTTTCTCAACGGGTATTGAAATGCAATGCTGAAAAATGATTGCAGAGAATGATTGATTACTATCCCTAGTAAGTATCAGGAGGAGGAGGATGTGGTTCATTTGGTATTTTGTTATAAATTGAACTACAGGAATCTTTTCCACTTAAAGACTGGGATGAGAGGTAGTTAATTTGGAGTGAAACAAGACTAAGATGAATGTAACTTGACAAAACTTGCATTTTGAAGAACTAATGGTGATTAAATTAAAAGTGATTAAATTGTTTCCATTAATTAAAATAAAAAGTCTGAAGAAATTAGTATTCTAAACAAATGAATATTTCTGTGGCAACCCAAACATTTAGATGCAGTATTGAATGTCAGACAGATTTTTGAGGAACAAAGAAGCTAGATGCCCAACTTGTGGTCCTTGGGGGGGGAGGGGAAATAAGCCTGACTGGGAAACTGACTCCACTGATTTTCCTCTCTAGAATGAGTACAAAAAAAAACTAAACAGCAAAAACATCAAGAAGAAAATTGGATGTTTATAATCTTGTTTTAATAATCAAAGGCTTGACTAGTAATCAATTGTTTTTCCTTCGTTTGCTCACAATACATTTAAAAATGCTGGTATAAATTGAAAGAGTTGTAGTTTTAAGCTTATGCACTAAATCTGTTTGAACCCACACAGATGTAGTTTTGCATACTTATTTACTCACATTAAGACTTTGGCAAACCATATTTTGATACTTCAATGTGCACCAAATAGTACCTTAGTTCATGAGTAGTCCAATAGACGTGGAGAGAAAGTTTGATCCTAGATAATGATTTTGCTGTATTAATTAAATTAAAAAACCCAATAGCATTGATGAGTTCAATAGGAGCTTATTCATTCTTGCTTAACAAAAAGTTGTCTGGACCAAACGACCTCAAGGGTTTGGTATCATTAATCCGGAAGGTAACTTGAAGTAGTTAACATTCAGCAGGCAGGTAGCTTTTGAGGGATAAGGGTAGACACTGAACCCACTTTTTAGAACTTCAGAGTTACAAACACCTCGGGAATGGAGGTTGTTCATGACTGAGCAAAATGTTATGGTTCTTTCAAAAGTTTACAACTGAACATTGACTTAATACAACTCTGAAACTTTACTATGCGCAAGAAAAATGCTGCTTTTAACCATCTTAATTTAAACGAAATAAGCACAGAAACAATTTCCTTAACTCATCATTTTTTTTAAATCCCTTTTATTTAGTAGTTTACATTTAACACAGAACTGTACTGTATTTGCTCCCCTCCCCCAGCTTCCTGATTGCAAACTTCCAGTTCCAGATGAGGTGTGTGGTAGACCAGTCAGTTTGTAACCCTGGTGTGAGTTACTCTGAGGTCCTACTGTACTTCAAAGCATATTTTAGATTACATGAAAATCTGTGATCTCGTGTAGAACACATAGGTGATTGAAGAAGAGACCTCATATCCTTATCCCTTTTCAGGGACAGCTTAAATCTTGCTAACATTTCTTTATCTCCTTCATAAAACATTGTGGGAAGTACCAATGATATTTTCTATCAAATCCCTCCTCCTGTACAAAAAAGCTTGAGTTTTTTTATGTTCATTATGTCTAAAATCAGGGCATATAAATAAAGATCAAAGCAATGAATGCCTGGGCATCATTTATCATCCAGACTTAACATATCCAAATAAATACCATGAGAACATTAGATATCATAAGTCATAACCTGTGAATATTAAGTAAAGGTAATAAAAGACTGCCAAACACAATGTTAAGGTCATTTGCCACAACCTGTAGATTTTCTTTTCTTTATACAAACATTAATAAAATGTTGAAGATAGTACTGGCTTATAATATATATATCCTGATCTTTGATAAAAGCCTTTCAATATTTAACTTCTCCGAAGATTAAAGTCTATTTCTGAGTATCTAGTTTAATCTATTTTAGGCATATCATTAAGGTCCCCAGAACCATCATACCTAATGGTCATAAAACTTAAGAGAAATATTATTAAACACCATCATTGTAGATTATAAACTCTTTGGGAATGTGTTTTCTTGAACACACGGAAGCATGCTGAGCACATTTTTGGCACTAACAATCTAAACAGCAATAACTACCATTTTAAATCCCACCAGGCAGGGGTACTGAAATAATTTCATAGTGGAGGCACTGAAAGCCACTGAACAAAGCCTTGAGGCATTTGGTTGGTATTCTTACTTCAAGTCAGGGGGTGCTACTGCATCCCCAGCACCCTTGCCAGTGAGGCACCCTTAATCTGTCTGAATTGAATGTAAGTGTCCAAATGTTTATCATTAATGAAAAGTTTCTAGAATTATTTAAAAAATTCTGTCAACATTTCCTCCCACCAACTCTAGCTTTACTGTGCCTTTCAGATGAGACTGCAAGGTGACAAATAGGCAGTAAAGATCCCATGACTTAAAAAACCCCATGATGTGATTAGCCCCTGTCATAAATAGATAGTTAAGGGTTAATGCCTCTTTTACCTGTAAAGGGTTAAGAAGTTCACCTAGCCTAGCTGACACCTGACCAGAGGAACCAATGGGGGAACAAGATGTTTCAAAAGGAAGGAGGGAAGTTTCCTTTGTTTAGTCAGTTTTTCAGTTTCAGCCAGAGTGAAAAAGATCAAGGAACCAGCCTCTTATCAGAATAGTAAGTTTTAGAAAGGAATAAATAGGTTTATGTTTATTTCTTTGTAACCTGTCTTGTGCAATTAGAGGAAGAATCAAATTGGGTATTTGGGTATTTTCATTGGTGTAATAAAATTTTTGTCCAGGGGAACATCCTCTGTGTTTTGAATCTGTTGTCTGTGAGAGTAGCTGGTATGCTAATCTCTCCCAGAGGGTTTTCTTTTACCTTTCTTTTCTTTAATTAAAAGCCTTTTTTTTATACCGATTGATTTTTCCTTGTTTTTAGATCCAAGGGGCTTGGATCTGGATCCACCAGGAGTTGGTGGGAGAAAGGAGGGGAGATGGTTAATTTCTCCTTGTTTTAAGATCCAAGGGGTTTGGATCTGTGTTCACCAGGAAATTGGTGAAGTCTCTCAAGGCTACCCAGGGAAGAGAAGTAGTGCTTGGGCGGGGGGTGAGGGGATGGGAGCAGCCAGACCAGATCTACGCTGTTAATTGAGCGTAGAGCTTCTCATGCAGGTCCCCCACATCTGTACCCTAAAGTTCAGAGTGGGGAAAGAACCTTGACAGCCCCAGTCTCCACTACCTGATATTATGCAGTGCTGTATATAACATCCTCCATCTCAGTAGTAGGTACTGCTTAATGGTGAAGTGATTTTTATTCAGAACTGAAGTATGCAGACCACTGGTAGGATCCTTTAAGTTGAGAGATGCTATATTGGTCTTTTTTAGGTACTTATATGCCCCCACATCCAGCGGCGGCTCCAGGCACCAGTGCTCCAAGCGCGTGCCTGGGGCAGCAAGCCACGGGGGGCGCCCTGCCAGTCCCTGTGAGGGCGGCAGTCAGGCTGCCTTTGGCGGCTTGCCTGTGGGAGGTTCGCCGGTCCCACGGATCCCACAGCAATTCGGTGGTGGGTACGCCAAAGTCGCAGGACCGGCGGACCTCCTGCAGGCATGCCGCCAAATCCGCGGGACCGGGGACCTCGCGCAGGCGCGCCGCTGAAGGCAGCCTGCCTGCCGTGCTTGGGGTGGCAAAAAAACTAGAGCCGCCCCTGCCCCCATCCTTACCTAAGTGCCTGACAAGCATGTTTTGCATTTATCCCTTACAGCACCCCTGAGAGGTACTATTACCCCTATTTTATGGATAGGGTACAGAGATCAAGTGATTTGCAATATACAGTCTTGAACTGAGGCTTCCCAAGTGCTAAACTAATGCCCTAACCACCAAGCCATCAGTATCAGTTATAGAGCAACTGGAACTAACAACATGCAGGACCAAACCTCAGCTGATGTGAAGCCAATGGAGTTGTCAATTTATACCAGCTGAGGATCTGACCTAATCTATTCCATCTTGCAGAAGACTACTGACAAGGGATGCATGAACATTTGCAATGAAAAATAATTTTGATGAGCCTGGGTTTGAACTCTGTTTGAATTCAGTTTGAAGCACATCTTGGCAAACAATTCAGTTTGAATCCACCCTCTTGCTCAGCAGATGTGACTGGTCCATTGTCAAAATCTCAAAACTGAACTTGTAGGGTTTGCACAACCCTATATTTGAACATCTGAGAATTAAATCCACCTGCTCTACTCTTGGACTTGTCTGCAGATAGTTATTTTATAAAATTAAAACACAAGTTACTGTGACAAGATGACTGCACACATTTGAGAAGAACTGTAGTACAAAGTGTTTGTTTTTGATGATTCATCTAGAGTGGGAAAATCATTCAGTTTAAATTAAAAAAAGGAATAGCTCATCTTTGCAAAATAAAAATAGTGGCAGGATTAAGAAAACAGCTCAACACACTATGTGTAATTAGTGAGCTCAACAGCATTGTAGAGGGGACTCAGGCTCTCTATAATTACATTATAGTCCAATTATAGTTGGATTTTCAACAGTCCCCATGCTATCTACCACTACCCCCCTCCTCCCCCCAAAAAGAAGTGTAAGAAATTCTCCTCCAAATTTCATGTTATCTTGCATCCCAGGGTAGAATTTTTTCTTCAAAATGTCACAGAAGTGTCCCACAAGGAGTTTTTAAGAAGGAGGACTATCTCCTCAGCTGATGCAAACAAGGCATAGCTCCATTAATGGGACTATGGCAAAATACACTAGCCTACGAACTTGCCCAATGTGTTTTCAAAGTTTCCCCCTCCTTCACTTTTAAAGATTTTTTCTAGCTTCATTAGCACCTTATATGTTCAAAATGGCTTGAGCTATAAATTCCAGAATAGTTTTGTTCCCATAACAGGGAGAAATGTTACTAGTAAATCGGGTGACAGATTAGGTGTGGAATACGAAGTTATGAAGAGCTGTTTTTTGCCTGCAAACCAAAATAGATTTATACAATACACTGACCTGGTGCCAAATTGTGACACAGCAGCTGATGGACTGAGTCATTGGAATGGGTCGTGGGAAGAAAGAAGACTGTGTGGGAGGGTGCAGGCATGAGTCCAGTATGGAAGATAGATTCTCATACTCATAATGGAGGTATTCTGGATTGGCAAGAAAAAGGGATGCTTGGAAAGGGGAAGAAAGGAGGTTGGTGAAGTATGGAGGAATGGTAGTGAAGGGTTTAGGAACCATTGGGGCCAGGGAGCACTGTTTTCAAGGTTTATGTGGCTTATTTTATGTACATAAAATATTTACATATAAACCTGGACTGGAGAACAGTGATCCCCAGAACAGCAGATCAAAAGTGGGTGTAAAAGAGGCTTAGGAAACACGGTGAGATACAGGAAAGGTGCAGGGCATTAGGATGGCATGAGAGAAGTCAGAACATAGAGCACTATGGTTATGCAAAAACTAGAAGCATGGGTTTTCAAAAGGGTTGGCCAACTGACTTCAGTGGGAAAAGAGTTAGACCAATGCTGAGAGATTTTGGAAATCCCATCAGACATGTAAACTGAGACTGGAGAGCATGGCTCCATGACAATCGCACACCCCTGGACTCCCTCCTGGCACTTTCCCCTATATGCCCGGATCCAAACTACCATTGTGATGTTTGAAAAGGCTAACATTGGATCACTTTTAAAATGGAGGGTATTCGTTCTCTCTATCTCCACTCCCCCCCTTCAATAAAATCTATGTTCATTTAAGGTTAAGTGTAGGAAGTGAAGAAAGGGAAAGCTAGAGTTATATATAATCTTAACACCCAGTTCTTCACTCACACACAGCTCCCCTCCACCAATTAAACAGTTTCTTGCTGACCACTAACATACTAATTTTAAACCTATTGCTGTAGCTCTGTTAGCGTTATACATGCCTTGTTCTATGTGCTATCTAGAGAAGTGATTACTACTCTATATAACATATGGAGAATTGAAAATATGATTTACACAGAGCATTGCTTGTATTAGTGAGTTTATATACACATTTGCTCTGTATTACTAACTGTAATGGTTTGTTACAACAACAATTGATGTTCTCACATAAGGGACAGTTATTATCTGGCATAAGATTTAGGATTTTTCATAAGCAAGCTTTGTGTCTAATGAGATTTATCTTAGAAGGGTTGCATGGAATTATTTTGCTCAGGGGAAAAAAGATTGCTGCGTGTGCATGATGTTTAGTCTGGAATTGTTATAGTAGCTTTGCTTTTTCGATGGTTTGTTATACTAACATCCAAGATTTGTACAATATTTGTATGAACAAAAGCAGGGTATGAGAGATTTTTATGCATTTCATGAATCAGACTTGTGGGATGAATACATAAGTGTACACATAATAGCTGTTTGTGTAGTGGTCAGTGATAGTGTTTTTACTGGTGGATGTGTGTGCGGGATTACTGATAGGAAACCTTTAGGTGTGAAGAACAGGTGAAATTCTCTGCACTATCCAGAGTTCTTAAGTCTGCAGCATTGGACTGGAAATGACATAAGAATAGTTTCTTCTGTGAGATTTAGTATTTCCAGGTAAAATGGAATTACATATGAGAACAGGCCTATCTTGTTTTATTTAGGCATTTCTTCTTCTAATCCTCAAAAGAACAAGGAAATGTATAAATATAAGGAAAAACTTCTCTGTTTCCCAGTCCTCCAAAACAAAGAAACCCAAATAATAAGATTAATTTTCAGTTTTAGCCAAAAGGTTAAGTATGTTCTTATTTCATCTTTGGTGTTCCATCCAGTGCTAGAACAGTAGCCCATATCAAACTAATATAGCCTTTCCGAGCTATTTGTTTACTTAAAAAAAATCTTATTTCCTTACAATAATAGTAATCTATTTTTCCCATTGGCATGTTTTCTTTGTATTAATCTATGCTGTCACTGAGGGAATTCAAAACATGAAACATTATGCCCAATCAGGGGCTTCACAATAAGGTCTTGTGAGTGTGGCTTTTTCCTGACCTTACCTAAGTCTTTTGTACAGTTAAAAAAATTGTGTTCTTGAAGAACAGACATTTTGTCTGAGGCAGAGATGTCTGTGCTTTTAATTACAGACCACACAGCAAAACTGGCATTGTGCCCCAGAGGCTGAAGCACCATTTTGGTTTCAGACATCCATCTTTTATTTAACTTTCACTCCTGACACAGGCTGCAGCTTCTGTCAGAAGGGATTTTGTTTTGGATTTTAGCTTTTTGTTTATTGCAACAGAAGGCTTTGACACATTCATCAGTTAAGAGTTCAGACTACCCTGATGAACTGACTCTGGAGATAAGCTAGTCGGGAGGTGTGGAGATAAACTAATAACACTAAGTTTTCCATGAATTAGCTGCTTTCTCCCTGACTAATCACCCTTTCCACAGAATCTTATGGCTGGGGAGATAGGCAACAGCTTGGACACTTCAAATAGGAATTGCCATACAGGTTCTGATCAGTGATCCACCTAGTCCAATATTCTGTCCCTGACAGTGACTAATACAAGATGCTTCAGAGGAAGATGCAACTTCCCCTCCCACAAACAAAAAATCCCCTAGCTGCCTAACTGTAGGGTTTAAGAAGAAATCCCCCTTATCTATGCTACTTATATATCCCCTACCCTAGACTCATACTTTAATGTATTTCTTCTCACGCTACCAAGGAAGTATTATCCCCATTTTACAGATTGAGAAGGGAGGCACACTGATACTAAGCGACTTACCTCAAGTCACACTGGAAATTTGAACCTAGGTGTCCCAAGTTAGCACCCTAACCACTAGACCTTCCTCTCACCCTGAATCATCAGTATTTATATTCCTTCCAAAACTCTAATGTTGGCCAACACTGTTCAGTTCCATCTCCAATCAATCATAGCTAAAAGTACTAAGCAAAGAATTTGACTTTAGTGCTTATGCTGTTGAATACCAGCTCTACTTAGGCATTTGGTGTGCTTTATTTCAGTCACGCAAAACTCTGAAGCAAAAACATTTAGGACCTCATCCAAAACACACTGAAGTCAATGGAAAGACCCCCATTAACTTTAAGGGCTTTGTATCATGCCCTTAGATAGCAAATTAGCCTTCTTAAAGGCCATCTCTCAGCATGATCTCTTGTTGCTGCTTAATACCTTTTTTCTTGTTTGTTACAAATGAGTTGAAACTGCATATTGGTAGTGTAATTACCTCTGATCAATGTATCAAATGGAGATGGTAAAAAAAATGATACAGTAGATGCTAAAACATGAAGCAACTGAATACAAAACATTTTATAGTACGTGATTTAGACCGTAAATGAAGACAAAATGTTAATATATACAATAATGCATTTTAAGTGGCACTCAATGGCAGTACATGATGTTGGTATTTTAGTTTCAAGCAGAAATATTGACAAGTCTTTTGGAAAAAAACTGAAATGTCATTTAACATCGTAGGAAAAAAATGCAAAGATAGAAAATCTGTAGCATGCCTGCTAGACTGCTATGAACATTTAGAGCATACTGATGTGTTCATCATCTGGAACTCAGTATTCATTGGCAATATAAATAAAATATGGTTTTCATACCCATCTAACGTATTTACATGGGGGTTCAATTAAATGGTGAGAATTTTTTTTATGAAATATGATTACAGTATGAAGGCAGGTATCATCTAACCTACCATGAAAGAACAGAGGGAAAACAGAAACTAACACATTTTTTCCCCTAAGTTCTCTCTCACACACACACACACACACACACATTCCCTGGGAGACATACTCAAGGCATCTCGCAAGGGAAGGAGTAGGATCCGGGAAACTACAGGTCAGTCAGCCTCACTTCAGTCCCTGGAAAAATCATGGATCAGGTCCTCAAGGAATCAATTTTGAAGCACTTCGAGGAGAGGAAAGTGATCAGGAACAGTCAGCATGGATTCACCAAGGGCAAGTCATGCCTGACTAACTGAATTGCCTTCTATGATGGGATAACTGGCTCTGTGGATGAGGGGAAAGCAGTGGACATGTTATTCCTTGACTTTAGCAAAGTTTTAGTTACAGTCTCCCACAGTATTCTTGACAGCAAGTTAAAGAAGTATAGGCTGGATGAATGGACTTTAAGGTGATAGAAAGCTGGCTAGATCATCAGGCTCAATGGGTAGTGATCAATGGCTCCATGTCTAGTTGGCAGCCAATATCAAGCGGAGTGCCCCAAGGGTCAGTCCTGAGGTTGGTTTTGTTCAATATCTTCATTGATGATCTGGAGGATGGCATGGATTGCACCCTCAGCAAGTTTGCAGATGACACTAAACAGGGAGGGAGTGGTAGATACGCTGGAGGATAGAGATAGGATACAGAGGGACCTAGACAAATTAGAGGATTGGGCCAAAAGAAATCTGGTGAGGTTCAACAAGGACAAGTAAAGAGTCCTGCACTTAGGACAGAAGAATCCTATGCACTGCTACAGATGGGGGACTGAGTGGCTAGGCAGCAGTTCTGTAGAAAAAGACCTAGGGGTTACAGTGGACAAGAAGCTGGACATGAGTGAACAATGTGCCCTTGTTGCCAAGAAGGCTAACGGCATTTTGGGTTGTATAAGTAGGGGCATTGCCAGCAGATTGAGGGACATGATCATTCCCCTCTATTTGGCATTGGTGAGGCCTCATCTGAAGTACTATGTCCAGTTTTGGGATCCACGCTACAAGAAGGATGTGGAAAAATTGGAAAGAATCCATCGGAGGGCAACAAAAATGATTAGAGGGCTGGAGCACATGACTTATGAGGAGAGGCTGAGGGAACTGGGATTATTTAGTCTGCAGAAGAGAAGAATGAGGGGGGATTTGATAGCTGCTTTTAACTACCTAAAGGGGGTTCCAAAGAGGATAGATCTAGACTGTTCTCAGTGATAGCAGATGACAGAACAAGGAGTTAATGCTCTCAAGTTGCAGTGGGGGAGGTTTAGGTTGGATATTAGGAAAAACTTTTTCACTAGGAGGGTGGTGAAGCACTGGAATGGGTTACCTAGGGAGGTGGTGGAATCTCCATCCTTAGAGGTTTGTAAGGTCAGGCTTGACAAAGCGCTGGCTGGGATGATTTAGTTGAGGATTGGTCCTGCTTTGAACAGGGGGTTGGACTAGATTTCCTCCTGAGGTCCCTTCCAACCCTGATATTCTATGATTCTATGATTCTCCCTGGCCTGCCCCACTCCAATCAATCAGACAGTAGGGGAGCCATGGTCCAGAAATCAGGGAGCCTGGCTCTCTGGGCTTCTTGGCTACCCATCGGTATACCAGGCAGCAGTTTGTTTTGAATCTATCAAAATAAAATGTTACAATTTTTTTTTAATCTGGATTTCTGTTTCATGGAGAATTTGGGAATATCTTTCATTCCAAATTAGAATAAACATTTTAAAAACTCAAAATCCTCCAAGAAACAGTTATTGTTCTCAGCCCAGCTCTAACAACACTCTCTCCTGGCTCTGCTTCTCAGTCTCTGTCCAGCCAGTCCCAGTTCTCCCTGGCACATTAACTCAGACAGACAGATCTGTTTTCTCACCTCTTTTCCTGTTTCCCTGCACGGTGGTTCCTAATCCCAATCTCTTTATTCAGACAGTCTCATTCTCCCTGCCCCCCAGCTACTCATCCAATCTCAGTGTCCTTCCCCTCTCATGCTCTATGAACTGGCACCTAATCCCTATGCCAGCACCTGCCCCCTCATTTCCCTCATCAACTCCAGGGCCCAATCAGTGCCTCCTCCCTATTTCCCAGTCCTAATCTCCTTGCCCAACAAGTCCCAGCCTCCCATCCTCAGCTCCAGCAACAACCTTTCTTCCCCCACCATCAGACTTCGACCAGCCAGGCCGAGTGCCAGTGGGAGACGGGAAGTCATTACAGCAAAGACAGGATCCCAGATTTCAACTCTGGTGCGCAACCCAAAGCAGTTGGGTGCAGCTATTACTGGGAACATAATGGTCAATACCAATCACCAATGGTTCATCTAGTCTTCTATCCTGTCTTCTAACAGTGGACAATGGCAGATGACTCAAAGGGAATGAAAGGAACAGGGCAATCATGAAGTGATCCGTTCTGTCATCCAATTCCAGCACCTGGTAGTCAGAGGCAGGGACACCCAGAGCATAGAGTTGAATCCCTGATCATAGTGGCTGATATACATTGATGAACCTATCCTCCATTAATTTATCTATTTTTTTTAACCCAGATATAGTTTTGGCCTTCATGGCATCCTCTGGCAATAAGTTCCACAGGTTGATGAAGAAGACGTGAAGAAGTACTTCTTTTGTTTGTTTTAAACCTTCTGCCTGTTGATTTCATTGGGTGACTCTTGGTTCATGTGTTATGCTAAGGGTAAATATGCTTACTTTGCTTAAGAACTTTTGGTGAGGGACCTTGCAAAATTTCAAGTCTCTAGTTCAAAGCATAGGAGGCATAGAGCTGTGCGAAGAAAAGGTCACTAGAATCTTTTTTACGTTGGCAAAACAATGATGTTTTCCCTAGCCTTGTTCTCAGAAATGGCTGAATGATTTTGGAGGAAAATTCAGAAAAAAGGTTGAGCATAATGCTGATACCCAGCATGGAAAATTTCAGCCTGAACAGTTAAAGTTTGAAAAAGATCTATGCAACCAAACCCAGGGTCTTATAATGGGAAGTGTCAGCTAACCTTAAGAGGCAAAACTAATTCACGAGTGTACATATAAAAATCTCATGGCCTATTAATGAAATATACAGGTTCTTTAAGTGCACTGTAAAGACTCAAAACCAGATGGTAAATAATAAAGAAACACTCAGCAAATATAAGATTGTATAAAATAGGTAAAAAATGTATGTACAAATGACTAAATAGTGGTTCTTTCTTTAACAGAACTAAATATTGTTATTACTTGTTCAGGATGCACACTGATTTTCACCTTTAAGTGCATTTAATAGAGTTAATAAATCTAGTTCTTAAAAGCAAAACAAACACACTAAGAGTGGAGGATTACCAACTCTATAAATAAGCTCCAATTTTGCAGCTATGTCATTATATGAAATAGGAAAAATATGCTAACTGCCAGAGCTTTGGAATGAACTCATGCAGAACAATGAAATTACACATATTAACAGACAATCTGATTATACATAATTAACCTCTGATTAATTACTTTAATTTAGGCACCAGGATTAATTTTTTTGGTGAAAACCATAACAAGCAGAAAGAGTCACAAGGTGTTTTCAATAAAAGAGTCTGAATTTGCCAACATTCTCTTTAACTCAGACCAGTCCTTTTCCATTCTTACATAGCTCCTGTTCAAGTCTTAAACACTGTCAGAGTTTGCTCTTATTTTTAATCTTACCTCTGCTGGAATTCTTATTCATGCTTTAAATTCATTCTTGTCACTTTTTTTTTGCTGCCATTAACTTTGATATGGGAGTTCTTAATCCTGATTTCCTAATCTTGGGGTCTAGAACATGGACAGTAGGCCACCCTATCATTCCAGAAAAAATGGGACTATTCCATATTCTCAACTACTCTTCATTAAGAGAGGTTTGAGACATGTCAGAGTACTATAAAATGTGCTGAAACATGTAATTGAGGATAGCACAGTACGATTTAAGTATCCTGCTATAGAAATGAAAAATGAAAATAGAACTGCATCACAACTCATTTTACAGATCCTGAAGTATTGGTTTTATAGTGTGTCTTGTTTCCAGATTGTGTCCTATATTTTGGTCATGGCTGTTGAGCAGTATGTATATCACATTGTTAAACACCTGTCCATGCCAGAATCCAATTCCAAGTTGTAGTCCTAGCAATCTAAAAACTTTAGGACTTATTTTATCCTACATCTTTAACCTCACTTATTCACTCCACTTCTCCAGTCTTTACCTCTGCCTTTTCCCTGTGATTCTTCACAGCTGAAGGTATCAGAGGGGTAGCCATGTTAGTCTGGATCTGTAAAAAGCAACAAAGTCCTGTGGCACCTTATAGACTAACAGATGTAATGGAGCATAAGCTTTTGTGGGTGAATAGTCACTTCGTCAGATGCATGTAGTGGAAATTTCCAGAGGCAAGTATAAATATGCAGGCAAGAATCAGTTTAGAGATAATGACTGTAGTTCAATCAGCAAGGATGAGGTCCTCTTCTAGCAGTTCAGGTGTGAACACTAAGGGAGGAGAAACTGCTTTTGTAGTTGGCTAGCCATTCACAGTCTTTGTTTAATCCTGAGCTGATGGAGTTGAAGACTGCTAGCTCTTGTGCCGCTCCTCTATTGTTCCCCCTCAGAGTCATCTCTTCTCTGCCTATCTATCCAGAGACCTTCTGTTTTATTAAGCTTCTATTAAGGCTTTCAGTGAAGCATTATAAAGTTCTGTATGGGTGCACACTAGAAACAAATTACAGAATATTGCTGAATGCCAAACCATCAGCTTATTGCTTTTTCAGCATCAAATTGGAACTTCTATAAACAATTTTGAATACTGTATTTTAATAGTGTCATTCCATTTCTTAAAACACACTGTGGTACAAAATATTTGAGGAAACAATTTTTTTTAGGATTCACTCTTACCATAATTAATTGAACTTCCATTATTATTATTGAGAATTATGGTATATGATCATAGCACTGTTTCTTTCTATATTAAGGAATCTAGAATCTAGAATCCAACTAGGCAATTTTTCAAACAAAACAAAAACATTAATAATTCATTCATGTGAATATGCTTTATATTCACAACTCCATACACAGCTTCATTTCAACTATTAATATGAATGTACATTTGCTTGCAGAATGTGTGCATTGAGAAAATGTTGTGAATATCTATGCAATTTTATATTTGCATGAGTATCTCCCCAGAAGAGTTTGAACAGTCATCATGAAAGTTCTTTGAGTTTGGATGTCATCCAACCAGGGAAAAGAAGCATGAACGTGTGACTTAGGTAAAGCACTTAGGTAAAGCACTGTATCATATTAGTAGTCAAATACAAATAGTGTATATTAGAAATAACAGTTGTGATTAACAACTTGCAATTCATGGACAAACAGCTCCTCATAAAACACTATAGGCAAATAGTTTCTATGCCTATATTGTTGAAAATCAAAACCGGTTTTCAGATAGTTTAACAGAAAAAAGGGCTCCAGTCAATTTGTCAAGAAGAGTTTGCTGTCAATACTTCACTCAGTTCTAGTAGTAGACCATATAGGATATGTCTTCACTGCAGAGTTAACTTAAGTTACCTGCACTTGAGTTACTTCTTTCAAGGTTGACTAGCTCGATTGAGAATGGCCACGTTTGAAAAAACTCTTTTTCTGCTGTTTCCACTTTGGTGCTAAACTTACCAGTCGGTGGCCATGAGACTTCTGGGAAGACCTCCCCTAGCCTAGCTGCTCTGTATGTTCTTTCCCAGTGAGTTGTGGGATAATTCATCTGTCCTTTGAGGGCAAGGGAATCACAGGAAGACACTGGAGGACTAGTGGCGCACTGGTGTGGAACTACTCTGCATCCACACTACAGAGCATTCATGGTAACAGCTGGAGATGTGTGTTCATGCAAGTTTTATATACCCTCTTAGGCCAGTCAACTTGAGTTAAGGGTGTTTCTGTGTTCTCAGGACTCAAGTTGGGGGCAACAAATGGGTTACAGTTGGAATTAATTTTTCAGTAAAGCCAAGCCCATAAAAATGAAATTTGCAGTAAGTGATATGATAGTGCTGAATATGATCATTCCATCCGTACCTCTAGTTCCAACCTCAACTCTCTGGTCTATGGTTGTAAAGACAATTAAGGAATTTGAAAACTTAGGGCCAGATGCTCATCTGGTATAAATTTGTGTTGCTTTAGCAGATGAGGATTGTTCTTGGAGGGAGAATGCTGGGGGTCCGGCTCAAGGACCAAACCAACTGTGATAGAGAATTAGTGTTACTGAATGACTCTGTAGATTGTAACAGTGGGCTCTGAATCAGGTCACGTATTTAGGTGCATAAATACGGTTTTAGGTGCCTCGCCTTAGAAATAAATATTTGGAAATTTTGGCCCAGCTTGAAAATTTTTGCTGATGCGCTTTGTAAAATGCAGGAGATATTTTAATGTTCTGGTCCTGTACAATTGGTTCCACTCAGACCCGCATTTTATACTCTTCTGTTCATTACTGTATTCAAGTTAACCTCAGCACACCAACATAATATACCTATTTAGTAATATAAAATATTTGCTTTTATTCACTTTGCAAATTTGCTGTGGCAGATTAGTTTTCTGCTCAGAAATATGAGAGTGAGGGCATCTTGTGGTGTTGCAAAAATCCTACATCTTGTTCTTCCAGTCCACTCTCAGAGCTGGATACGCAACAGCATAGATTATTAGTTCACCTAGTTTCATTTCACTTCCCCTTTTATTTTGGATTGCAAATCCTAAAAATCTGGAAACACCACAATTCTCATCAAATTACATTTGCCCAGTTGCCTGGTTGGTCTACCAAGACTCCTTTCTTGCCATGCCTATTGTCCTTCACTAGCTGCCTGGAATAAGTTATTAGTGGATTCCTGGCTAGAACACTCATAAATCACAGGAGGTATCTCATTATCCTTTTGCTGCTGTTAGTAGATTAAAACAAACAAATAAAAAATCACAAAACCTCTAAATTTTGCAGATTAGTGTGCTCGAGGTGGAAAGTTAACCAGACTTTACTGCATCTGGACTGATTTTTCAAATGGTCACATTTTTCCTGGTTTTCTTTTTTCAGACTGGTGCTTGTCCCTCCAAGAAGTTATTCTGTCCGTCAGACTTCCCCACTCCGATTTTCAGGGTCATTATTTTTCCTCTTAATGGTACAGACTTCTTCCATAATATTGTTCTGTTTTATTGTTGACAGGCTTTGGTTTCCTCCTTTAAGGGCTTTTAAAAGTAGAGTGAGTTCGACAACAATCTTACCCTCTGAGGCATTTTCTTCTAATTGTTTGTACTGCCATTGCTTTGCCTGGCTCCTGCCCAACCAATTAAATGTGTCTCTGCTGCCACCTTTTTAGGAGAATTGTTAGTTGTGTTTAATTCTTTCATTTGGTTGGTTATTTCTGAAGCATTTGGTGTTTTGTTGCCCTTATTCTCAAAGGATTTTCCTACTAATGCTCAGGCGCTTGCTGTGCCTAGTCCACTCAGCTCAGGTGCTACTATAAACCACAAAGATGTGGGTTTCAAAGGAAGGTTCTGACGGAGGAATCTTAGTATATAGGGAGTGGGACTGCTCCAGGCCTAAGGATCAGATTGAAAGGAATTTGATTATTGGGGGGGGTGCGCGGGGGGTAAATCAAGCGAAGGAAGCATTAATGAAATAAGGCACAACACAAAGCATGGAACCCCCACCTTAGAGGAGTGTAGAAAGAAACTAGGATTGAGATGTGAGTAGTAAATAGCACAAAAACTGTTTAATGAAACACCTACCATGCTGTTAGAATGATTTCTTAAATTACTTTCTACTGATTTTATTGATTTAATGGCAATGATACTATAGAAATACTCTGTGTACTTGTATTATTGTGCTTTATTCTGCAGTTTGCTGTATTGTCTAGCACTGCCTGTGTAGAGCACATGGGAGTAATCAATTATTAAACCAAAGTAACATCCTGTTTTCAGAAGACCTCAGTTATTCCTTACCTTAATACAGCTGACAATTGCTAGGCTTTGGCATCAAGCAGATGCACACCCCCTTTCTTTCTCTTTCCCCCTGTAGGATGGTGCAACATTATTAATTCAACATTTCCCATTATTTCATTGACATATATGGCCAATTTAAGGCCCTGGCAGTCAGTCACTGAAGGCCTTTGCAGTTCCCTAGAGTCAAGGAACCATCACACATGCACACTGTCTTAGACAGGGAAGTAGCATCTGACACTGATACTGGGCAAGTCAAGGATTTGGCTAGAAAATGCAAACCAGTTCCTCCAGTACATAGAACCAGCAGCTCTTTTAAGATCTTTAATGTTCCCTCTGTCACGCTGGAGTTATGTCCCTGAATATTTAATACAATAGCAAATAAATAATTGAAATAAGTAAAATTAAATGCCTGTACCAACATAGTTTTAATGCTAACGTGCACATAGCAGCCTAAAGTGACAGCCTAGTATTTTTGTTATCCTTGTTCTCCTTTCCTCATCTATTCTGCACTGCCTATTTATCACATCTTGTCTAAAATGTTAGGTCCCAATCTTGCCAATAATACTACCCAGCTCTTTTCATCAAGAAATCTCAAAGGTGGTCAGTACTTGAGTACATGCATAACTTTGAGAAATTATCTGCTTGAATGCATCAGCTTGCAGGATCAGTACCTTAGTTTAAACATATGACGTTAAAAAGAAAAAAAAAAAGTCTGCCTCAAATCTAGATAAGATCTTGACACTGCCAAGTGCTGAGCACCTTCAGCACCTATGCGAACTGTTTTTAACAGTAGACTAAAGTAGCCATTGACTGTTGTGATAAGTGATATATATATCACATATACATATACATACACACACACACACACACGTAATAAATAATTAAATTAGGGCTGTCAAACTATTAAAAATGTAATCACCATTAATCACACGATTAAAAATTATTCATGATTAATTGTGCTGTTAATAGAATACAATTTATTTACATATTTTGGATATTTTCTACATTTTTAAATATATTGATTTCAATTACAACCCAGAATACAAAGTGTACAGTGCTCACTTTGATTACATATATTTAAACTGTAAAATACAAAAGAAATAGTATTTTTCAATTCACCTCATACAAGTACTGTAGTGCAATCTCTATCATGAAAGCTGAACTTATGTAGACTTATGTACAAAAAATAACTGTACTGAAAAACAAAACAATGTAAAATGTTAGAGCCTACAAATCCACTCAGTCCTACTTCTTGTTCAGCCAATTGCTCAAACAAGTTTGTTTACATTTACAGGAGATAATGCTGCCCACTTCCTGTTTATGTCACCTAAGAGTGAGAACAGATATTCACATGGCACTGTTGCAGTGAGCAATGCAAGATATTTATGTGCCAGATGCACTAAAGATTCATATGTCCCTTCATATTTCAACCACCATTCCAGAGAACGTATCCATACTGATGACGGTTTCTGCTCGATAATGATCCAAAGCAGTATGGACCAACGCATGTTCATTTTCATCATCTGAGTCAGATGCCATCAGCAGACAGTTGATTTTTTATTTGGTGGTTCGGGTTCTGTAGTTTCCACATCAGAGTGTTGGTCTTTTAAGATTTCTGAAAGCATGCTCCAAACTTCATCCCCCTCAGATTTTGGAAGGTACTTGTGATTCTTAAAACCTTGGGTCGAGTGCTACAGCTATCTTTAGAACTCTCTCATTGGTACCTTCTTTGTGTTTTGTCAAATCAACAGTGAAAGTGTTCTTAAAATGAACAACATGTGCTGGGTCATCATCCGAGACTGCTATAACATGAAACATATGGCAGAATGTGGGTAAAACAGAGCAGGAGACATACATTTCTCCCCCAAGGAGTTCAGTCACAAATTCAATTAACACATTTTTTTAACAAGCATCATCATCATTGAAGCATGTCCTCTGGAATGGTGGCCGAAGCATGAAGGGACATACAAATGTTTAGCATATCTAGCATGTAAATACCTTGCAAGGCCGGCTACAAAAGTGCCATGTGAATGCCTGTTCTCACTTTCAGGTGACACTGTAAATAACAAGCGGGCAGCATTATCTCCGGTAAACATAAATAAACTTTTTTGTCTTAGCGATTGGCTGAACAAGAAGTAGGATTGAGTGAATTTGTAAGCTCTAAAGTTTTACATTGTTTTGTTTTTCAATACAGTTTTTTTGTATATAATTCTACATTTGTAAGTTCAACTTTCATGATAAAGAAACTGCACTACAGTACTTGTATGAGGAGAACTGAAAAATATTTTTTTTTATCATTTTTACAGTGCAAACATTTCTAATCAAAATATAAAATGAGCACTGTACACTTTGTATTCTGTGTTGTAACTGAAGTCAATATATTTGAAAATGTAGAAAAACATGCAAATATATTAATAAATGTCAATTAGCATTCTATTGTTTAGCAGTACAATTAAAGCTGCAATTTATCACAATTAATTTTTTGAGTTACTCGTGAGTTAACTGCAATTAATTGACAGCCCTAAATTAAATACAATTAAGTTAATCAAACTTGGACCTAAGAAAACAGTTTTAATACTCAATAGTAGTTGATGGCAATTAGGAACTCCAGGATGTACTCATCATCTTGGAGGACCTAGCCTTGAAAGCAATCCACTCACTCACCACAACAGATCAAAATCAGGAGCTCCATCTTTCAAAATCCTGGAGAGTTTACAAGCAGAAATTCTGACTGCAAAGGTCCTAAGACCAGGTCACTTATCTGGACACTATAACCAGCAGTTACAAGAACTGAATTACATAGGGGCTATGCATTATTAACAAATGTAGAGTTTAGTCAGTAAGCTGTCTGAACATTACCAGCATTTTACAAGTAGCGCAGTATGCTTTCACACTTTTATTTGTAATATCAAATACTTTCTGCATTGACTGCTCTAAAGTTTCTAGCCTTTATCAAGTCGTACCCATTTGCCTTTGGACATACATGATGCTGCAGCATTTCCATCAGATGTTTTAGAAGGACATCAGATTTGGCACAAAGGCACCACACATTTTGCTTTTAAGGCTATTATGCTTTTTGAATCCAGTTTATGACTTAGTATTCATGAAGAAACAATTATCTTATTTAGCTCCTAATACAAAAGATGACGTGCTTTAATATGGCATTAGATGACTCACAACGTCACATCCTTCTATATAAAATTGCCTAATTCAAGCCATGCAGTCAGAGGAATATTCATTGTAAAGCCTGACTGAATGAGAAATCCTTGCAGCATGATTTGTAACTCAAACTTTTGTTCTGATGAAGAGTGAAGGGAAGGGAGTTCAAAGGCAGGGGGATGGAACTGATAATGTTCTGCTTCCCCAGGCTGTGCTGTCCAAGACAGCATGGTGAACCTCAGCTGCCACAGTGGGCCAAAGGAGAAAGGTAATCTCTTAGAAAACTGGATTACACAGACCTTGTGGGATTTTTTTTTTGAATGATCACAAGCAATTTGTAAATTGAACTGCACACCCTCTTGCGAGCATGGCATGTGTATTTTATATTCATTTTAGCAGACCTCACTCAGGAGGTGGGTGTGACATTCTCCAGGGTGCAACTTGAAAAGCTATGTCTCCTAACCTCTCCAGCATGGGATACCTTTTACACTGCTTGTTAGTGAACAGCAAACCTGATCAGACTGTTCACTCACAGCCACCAGCATGCAAAGTCACTCCCAGCTGAATACATAAATGCTATACCCAGCTTTTCATGAACAGATACTTGGTGACACCCGTATATCCCTCAGTCCCAGCCTTGCCCCACAGAAATGTGCAAATTGTACTGTTCAGCAGCCCACTGGATGGCACAAGCTCATAAATAATCCATCATTGGAACAACTGGTAATGAATATGCACCAGCCTGGTTGACCTGAATAGAGATTTCCAAAACACTTCAATCAAAACACACTGGTTGAGATAAAACAGTCAAAGAAGTTTATTAACTAGAGAAAGATAGATTTGAAGTGATTATAGGTGGTGAGGAATAAAGGTCAAAATTGGTTACAAAAGAAATAAAAGGATAAACATGCAAGCTAACTCCTCAATTTTACCACGTTAAGTGACCTTGAAAACAAAAAAGGGTTTTTTCCATCATCCAAAACCTTACAGCAGTACGTACTAGCTGAAAAGGCTTCTAGGTAGAACCCCTGGTTCTAAAAGCTTCCTTTGTTCTTTCAAGTATTGTAACTGCTGTGAGCAGAGATTGAGGGGAGCTAATTTGTGTGTTGTGAGCTCTCCATTCTTAGCGCATTAGAATCTTAAGTCGACCTATGTTGGGGAAACTTACAGCCATCGCAGTAATTACTATGGTGGCTCATGTCCACACTACCCTCCTACTGTCGGTGGTCCCAGGAACCTGGGAGCCACCCAGACTCTGGGCATGGAGCTTGCAACCAGGAGCCCGGATGTGGTGGGAAGCCAGCCAAGAGATGGGGTGGGGGCAGCCAGGCTCCTCGTAGCGGGAAGCCAGGCAGTCAGGAGGGCAGTACTGAAGCTGAGAGCTTTCCGGCAGTACCGAGGTGGAGGGGGCCTCCCAGAAGTACCGGGAAGCCAGGGGGCATCAGGGCACCGGGAGCCTCTGGGCAGCAGCTGTGCTGGGAGTGGGGAGTCTGGGGCAGCCAGGCTCTGAGCAGAATGGGTGCATCCTGGCTGGGATCAGGGATGACAAGTAATTGTTTTTTCAGTCTGTCCTGCTGGCAAATGGTTGTTTCAGCAGTTAACAGTTTTCTAACATCTGTGGTTAGTCCTTTGTTGTGTCTGAGGAGCTAGTCTGTTGGCATTCCCCAGAATTACAATATATTTAAGTAACAAACATCGTAAAATCTCATAGCTTTACACACATTTTAAACAAGACAATGATGTTCAGCAGATTGAGTTTTCATATGATACCTCATGAGGGATACTTTGTACAGACTATATCAGCTATATGAAAATGGTGAACATGGGGTACACGATGTCATATGTGTGTCAGTGGGATACTATATTCTGTGCCAGATGGGTTACTGTAGTAGCTCCAGAAACTAATATGGAGGTGACAAAAGCATGGTCACAGTGCAGCGTATGCATCTGGTTGTTGCATTATGGCCAGTCTGAAATGGAAAAAAAGGAACTAGAGGCTACCTCTGCTAACTGCATATCATAAAACTGTAAAGAAATGGTAGGACCCTGATACTCTGAACCTTGCCAGAAAAAGACAGCACAACACCCTCAACTGAAGGGCCAGGCACAATCTTCCTTCATTCCTCCAGAGAATCTTATACCCCAGTGCATTTCTTCAGTTTTCTCTGGATGACTTCTTATCCAATACATTCCTAGCCATGGCCAAAGCTCCTTTAGGCACTGAGGAGGCAGAGGAGCTAGAGGTAGGACTGAGATGCAAAGTTTAGAACTTAGATTTATAAATATCTGAAGCTTTCAGCTAGTGTCTCTAACAGAAGAATAGATATTCAATTAAAGTTAAAGCTGTATGCCATCTTCAGACTAGTTACAGCCCAGGCCTCAAACCCTCTCACAAGAATCACACGTATTTAACAATACAGGGGACAAAATTCAACCCAGAAATACCTAATATTTAAAACCTTCAGGGACTCTATTGCTCAGTGCAGAGTGAGCAGAAAATGTCTAAGTGGACAGGGCCGGCTCCAGGGGTTTTGCTGCCCCAAGCAGCCAGGAAAAAAAAAAAAGCCACGATAGCGATCTGCGGCAATTCAGCGGGAGGTCCTTCACTCCAAGCAGGAGTGAGGGACCCTCCGCCGAATTGCCGCCGAATACCTGAAAGTGACGCCCCCCTCCAGAGTGGCTGCCCCAAGCACCTGCTTGATAAGCTGGTGCCTGGAGCCGGCCCTGTAAGTGGAGCAGGTAGCAGCACCTATATTTAATGTTGCTCAACACTTTCCAACTAAGACTCTTTTTTCAATTGTGTAAACTGTTCTGGCTGAAATTTGCCATGCCAGTTGTCTGCCTCCAGGTGATTATTTTTTAAAATTGCACCTACAATGGTTCAGTCACTTCCGAGAACAGGTTAAAGAATAATATGTTACTTTGTCCGTGTTAATATTTTTTTTTAATAAGAATTTAATTGAGAAGCTCTAGTCCCTCAAAACTTTGGAACAGGGACCTGAAATTAAGCAAGGAGGTGCCTTTGTGTCAGAGATTAGTCTTTTGCCATCCACATGAAGATCTGACCAAAGCTGACCAAGTTATGAGCCTCTGAAAAAATATCAGTTGTCACATATTTAGTAGAGACTTGTTAGAGTTTGGCATCTAAATTCACAGAAGGTTCCATCTGCACAGAGCACGCTCCAGCATCTCCCAGCTCCTACATGCTGCTAGGGTTGAGCAGGACTTTTCCAGAAATTGCTCCTTTCCATTGCAGGGTGCTATTCTGGTGCCATTTCTATTGTACTCAGTTCTTTTCCCTCTCTTCTTCCTCTTTCCCCCTCTACCCCCCATTCAGGTGCCTAAGTAGCTTAGAGGAGAAAGAGGAGGCAACCTGACTGGAATGCAGACCGGTGAAGAATAAATGGAGTAAGATGGAATATAAGAGGTTGGGGGTGGGGGGAGAGGATAGGAATCTAGGGAAGCGAGGTTAGAAGAAGGAGCACATGGAGTGGGGAAGAGAGCCGCAACAGAGAGGGAGGAGAGGAGAGGAGCTGACCAGAGGAAAATGGGCAGGGGGCAGAGACAGGAAGGGGTAGAAGGATAGAAGAAGAGGAGGGGAAAAGGACAGGGGTTGTAGAGGGGAATGACCGAGACAGAACAGGACAGGGAAAGTAGGGGTGGGAGCAGAATAGTCTAACATTCCTCTACAGACCTGAAATTGAACCTAGGATTCCATAGTCTTGGTATTTCTATGCTGGCCACCAAATAGCTGTAAAACCCAATAGGCAAAGTGTGTCTCTACTCCTCTTTCAGCTGGTCCACACAGAAGATAAATTTCTATTGCTACCAGTTACTCTGCTAGATCAAGCAACAGAGGACTGTACTGTGGATCTAGACATCCCAACTCTGCTGATGACCCAAGGTGGGGAGCAACATGGTTCCATGTGGTGGATTTCTGGTTTTTCAGTTTGCATTTAAAACCCCCAGAAGTTACATACCAGAATAAAACCATTTAAAAAAGAATACTAATGTTGCAAATAAATAAATCACAAGTTAGAAGAAGTCAGTATTAAGGTTGCCCGTGCAACTTGAATTCATCTCCCTTGTGTGTAGGCATTATGATACAGTCTGTAATTACATGATCACACTATTTTTTTTCCCACAGGACCTCTGCCTGATTCAGTCCACAAGACAGTCTGTGCTCTGGGGACCAACCAGAGTTGTGAAGTGAATGAGTCTGTTGTCTGTAGGGCCTCTCCTCAGTTACAGCAGTTGGGATGGTCTTGTGCTGAAGGCAATTGAGTGCTATGCTAGAGTATTGGACTCCATCCCTGCCTCTGTCACAGAATTCCCATACGATGCTGGACAAATCACTAATCTTTTCACCTGTGGCTACTATGTGGTCCCCATACTGATTACCCAAGTTGAGACACCTGGGGTCTGATTTGCAGAAGTGCTGAGCACATACAATTGCAACTAAAGTTGATGGGAGTTCTGCTCTGAATATGTGAAATGCTATACGATACTCTGGGGAAAAATCAGGCCATAGCCTTCTCAAACAGAACCTCCGAAATTAGGTGACATTTGACAATTTTGGCCTTAATCTCTCTATGCCTCAGTTCTGCCTGTGTAAAATAAGGATAATAAATAACACCCCTCATCTCACAGGTGTATTGTGAAGATAAACCCATTAATGCTTGTGAAGCACTCAGATATTATGATGACAGCAGCATAGAAAAGCCCATAAAGAAATTAATATTTATACAGTGCAAGGTTTCAGTGATGTGCAGTAAATAAGGCATGGGGGTGGGGGGGGGGAAGCACAGTGAGTGGTGAGGAGAAAAAGAAGCATTTAAATAACCACACATTCCGTGAGCACACTCTGTCCTATTGCATTGGAGGCAGGGATCCTGTGGAACAAATCGTATGTGATCATGTAATTAAAGACTATCATAATGCACATGCACAAAAGTGCCAAATTAAGGTTGTACAGGCAACCCAAATGCTGGCATTTCTTAATTCTTCAGAGTTTGACTTTGCAATCTTCCCATTCTTTTAACACATTTTTGGGGGATGAAATATTTGTTAATTGTCCATTTTTAGTATATGTCTCTGTAATATTGTCTATAAGATTACATAATTTTGAGGGATAAAGTATAATATGTTCAACTGTGTTCTAAAACAATTTGCCTTTGGAAAGGACATCATAGATGTTTATGGAATAATGCATGTAGTCAGAAAGTAATTGCTTAATGTCCAGAAATCACTCTCTCAAAAGTTAGGGGAGAATATCTTCAATCTGTAAAATAAGTGCATATATATTGATATCAACGGGGATGCTGCATCTAGAGTGCTTCTGTTTACAGTAGATGTAACTAGGATGTGAAAATTTCTTTGTTCTTGCAGGTTTTAAACTGCTCATTTGGAGACTATTTCCAAAACAAAATGCTTCCAACTTCTAGCACTTTCATTTTATTTCCTTTCTGGTGCATATGCAAGATTACTGATTTCAGTGCCCAGTTGTGTATCCCTACTATTTTTTTCATAATTAAAGCAATTTTAAGGACAAGTGTACCAACCACTAAGCAACTCATGCAGAGCTCAGATTTTTGCTGTGCATCATCATGTGTACTTTCATGTAATTTCAGAAGTCCTTGATTATGCTTCACAGTATAGTCAATCAGAAGGGGTTCTAAGGAGATTTTCATTTCAATTATGCATGCCTCATTATCATGCTTTCAGCAAACTGGAAAGTGCATTACAAGGTGAGAGCCAACATGATGAGATGGAAAACAAAAAGCATAAGTATTTTATAAGGATTCATAAATTTGTGGGAAATATAAATTTGTGATCATATCATTAATACAGCACTGTAAACATATATGGCATTCTACAAACATTGCTTGCAAACTCTTCAAAACTTCCTGAACAAGAGACAGACAAGACAAGTCCTGGGACAAGGGTTCAACAGAGGTATATGTAGAGACAGAATTTGTCAGGGGAACAAGTTAGGAAGAATTCCTGGAAGTAGTGGTTTCCAAGTAGCTTTAAAGATGGTTTGGAGAAAGAAGTAGTAACATAGTAGACAGGAAATGGGAAGCTATTGTAAACATGGGGAGCAGCATGAATGGGCTACAAGACTAAGAAGAGGTGAGAAAGGGAGCTAAAAGGACAGACAAGAGAATTAGGAGGAATGTAGAAAGTGAGGGGGAGGCAATGAGAGCAAAGCTAGATGGGGGAGGCATGGTTTTATAGGATCTGGAAGGGGAGGGATGAGGAGTTTGGCTCTGAATGTAAGGGAAAGGAAGTCAGTTTAAAGGATTTGGTCGGTGGAATGACATGGTTGGAGCACTTCCAGAAGTGGAATTTAGCAGCAGTGTTTGGGATGGACTGGGGTGGAAAGAGTTGAAAGATAGATGGGCCTGGAAGGAGAATTAGACTAAATATGGGGAAGGCACAGCAACTTCAGACTGGTCAGGTATTTTTAACTGGGCAATGTAGATCTCTGGGAAGGTTTTTTTTTTTAAACCATGGAGACAGAATAGGAAGGATTTTGGTGAGATCTAAGTATTTATCAGGAGACTGAATAAGAGAGGTGATACGAGAAAAAAGTCATAGTGAACTTGCAAAGCAAGGTGAAAAGAGATACTGGAGTTTTCATTCATGATAGGGATAAAAGGTAGAGGAGAAGGATTAGAAGGAAAAAAAACTTTGATTCTGAAGAAATGGAGTTTGAGAAGGTGGCAGGATCTCCACAGCTAGATGGCTTTGGGGGAGAATTTGGGCTTGGGGAAAAAGGTCAGAGTTGAGAGGCAGATTTTGGAGTAATTCAAAAGAGACAATAGTGGAAGCAATGGGAATGAATGAGGTTCTGAAAAGCAAAACTGGAAGGAAGGAGAGGAGGGTATTCAAGAGCAGAATTGAGAGACTCCAACAGAAAGAGAAACAAGGGAGGAGACACAGGAGGACTGGTCAGTGAGGCAAGAGAAGAACTGGACAGTGGCGTGCTGTGTAACCTCTGAAAGGAGGAAAAAGTGGATGAGGAGAGGGAATGAGCTGTGTCAAAGGCAGCAGAGTCATCAAAAGGGATGAAAATAGAAAAGGGGGTGATGTCCCTAGGGAAGGGGTTTTCATTGGAGGGAGGTGTGCAGAAGACATACTGGAGAAGATCAAGGAGAGAGTTTGTGATACAGTCTAATCATTGAATTATTTTAGAGACAAAGGGGGAAAAGGTAAATAGTACAGTAGTAGGACAAGCTGGTGTGTAGGGAAGGCTTTTGATAAGGAGGGGTGGGAATACTCATTGGCAGAAGAAAAAGAACCAAAAAATATGAACTTGAAAATAAAGGAAAGGGAGGGAATAAGAGAGAGAAGGTGGCAGAAGAGAACCAGGATGAGGGGTCTGGTTGAGAGGTTATGGAAAAAGCAAGATCTGAAAGCCAAAGATTAGGTGAAGGAAGAGAAATGAAAATGGGAGCTGACAGGACAAAAGAGAGGTGGCAGAAAGCAAGGAGGAAAATTCTTTCTGGATATTAATTTTATACAATTCTAACAAAATTATACAGTTGTTCACCTGAAGAAACCACAATTGCACTCTTTAGCTCTCCAACTTTAAAATAATGCCAATTGTGGAAGCCAGCTCCACCATCAGAAAAGATGTATGCTACTGAACAGCACCAAACATTAATTTGTTAGTGTGGTGCTGGCACACCAGGTGCAAGGCTTCAGGCCTCACTGAACATTTAAAAAGGTATAACTGGAAACCTGTCCTGCTGACCTGTGTGTTAGTATCAAAATAGATATTAGCTCTTAAGTTGATAAGAATGAATTTGGACTTGATAAATGTTTGTAGGATGCTGCATGTACTGATCTCACTTACAACCTCTATAGCCCATTGTGAGTGTTTGATTTGTAAACCTCTGTAATTGTGTAACTCATTCAGGAAAAGAATCTAATCATAATGTAAAGTGCTCATCCAGCATACAAGGTGGCCCACTGAAGGCAAATGAGGCATTGTGTAGTATCAAAGGACAGAGGTCCTGTTGATTGCATTCTTAACTTCCTCCAGGAAGGAGACCTCTAGGCATGAACGCATCCCATCAGTTTGCACTCTGCTTTGGAGGGCTTTAGGAGCTTACATTTGTTACTGGGTTGGTGAAATCTAATCATAGAACATACCACAAGTCTGGGATGTCTGCCCTGATGCTGCTACTCATGGTCATGTGCCACACCAGACAAGTGTGATAATTAGTATAGATGTGTGATAAGATATTAGAATTTTATTTTAACACAGCAGCCAAAGCACTACCAAAATTTTGGGAACAATAATTAAACTTTAATCTAATGCAGTATAATATATGCTAGAGTTAAGTGATGCAGACTCTAAACAGAATACGTATTTAGAAGACACAAGTAGCAGATAATCACACACTGAAATTAAAATTTGGTAGCGACATATTGCAAGCTCTTCTGCAGCTTTAATTATTTATCTATGGCTTGCTGTATTCTCCCACTGAATAAATTATGGGAATTCAAGCAGCTAAGCAGAGTAGAGGCCATTTAAAACTGTGGCAATGTGAGATTTATCTCATGAAGTTTATAATCTATTAATTATTGTAAAGAGAGGCTGATTTCAAAGATCTAAAGAAGCTATGAGTGCTGTTGAAAATTAGCACATTTAGATCAGACCTGTCTTTCCAAAGAGGATTATGCACTGTGAATACTGCTGCTGCAGTGTAAAGAGCTACTTCCGCTGCCAGAAGAGGACATACAGATTGTGGAAGCAAGTGGGATGTTTGGTGAGCTTATTTGCATATCAATAGTAAAATGTACTTTCATCTCATAGCTATTTTAAGCAATGCTGATGTTAGAACTAAGAACAAATATAAAGGTGTGTACACAGAGTTCTTTTCTACATTGTACTTCCAATCAGGTGGCTAAATTCACTCTACCTTGAATATACACACAAAACTACAATTTTACAGAAGTATTGATCAAAAATGGTACAGGATGTGCGTCCGGCAAGATGGAGCTATTCTGGCTTCTGCCGCTTGTATTTGGGCACAGTGACATGATTAAAAATACATTATAATATGTGCCAGTGTAAAGGATTTACTTCCGTTTTCAGTGGCCAGAGTTTGGCCCAAAAATTGCACTGAAATTGTGAAGACTTCTTGCATAGTTTCAAATATTTTGTACCTTGGGACCATCTCAAGTCAAATATTGCAATCACTAGATTTTCTTCAGTTTCTTTATCCTCATTTCTTTTGCTACACTTCCTTTTTACAATTAGTATTAAAAGCCTCTTATTTTCTTGTTAGGTCCAAAACATATCTAGTATTACAACAGTTTTAGTACTTCCTCCAGAAATGAGCAGCTTTTATTAACTTGGGTATCTCAAGATAACATACGGTATTCATCTTTGTATATTGTCTCTTCCAGATATCATTAGGAATTTTCAGACTTTCATTATTATCCTGTCCTCAAGATTTTAGCATGGTACTTGTCACAGGCAGTCCTGGTAGAACTCCCCCTGGCTGGACACTATTAGCCTGCTGAAGTTAGGCCTCATACACGAGGCCCATTTGCTCTTAAACTTCTCTGCACCTTAGTAGTAGGCTGTAGTAGTAGGCTGTAATACTATTTCTTCTTTAGCACATTTCCTGGGTACTAACGCTGTCCATCATCCCTTTACAGAAATGGAGCCCTCACAGTCCAGCTGCCGTTGGCCCCCTGGATCAATCCTGACCGCCACAACTCCGCAGCAGCTTAAGCATAGCCCTTCCCAGATCTCCAGCCTTGTGGCCACACTGGTTTATGCCCCTCTGCCATGTACATTGGCCAAACCAGGCAGTCTCTATGCAAAAGAATAAATGGACACAAATCAGACATCAAGAACTGTAACATTCAAAAATCAATAGTAGAACACTTCAATCAAACAAAAGACGTAAAAGTGGCAATTCTTCAACAAAAAAACTTCAAAAACAGACTTTAATGAGAAACTGCAGAACTGGAATTAATTTGGAAACTGGACACATCAAATTGGGCCTGAATAAAGACTGGGAGTGGCTGAGTCACTACAAAAAGTTATTTCCCCTCTATTGATACTCACACCTTCTTGTCAACTGTTGGGAATGGGTGAAGTCCACCTTGATTGAATTGGCCTCGTTATCACGACAAAAAGTAATTTCCCCTCTGTTGATATTCACCTTCTTGTCCACTGTTGAGAATAACCACTTCCACCTTGACTGAATTGGCCTCATTAGCACTGACCCCCCACTTGGAAAGGCAACTCCCATCTTTTCATGTGCTGTAATACACACACACACTGCTTACTGTATTTTTCACTCCATGCATCTGATGAAGTGGGTTTTAGCCCATGAAAGCTTATGCCCAAATAAATGTGTTAGTCTCTAAGGTGCCACAAGGACTACTCGTTGTTTTTGCTGATACAGACTAACACAGCTACCACTCTGAAACACTGGGTTTATAATTACTTCTTCAAGGACACATAACAATGAAGCAAAGAGACACTCGAACTCTAAGGATTCCCTCAAAAAAACTAAACCAACCAACCAAACAAAAAACACTTTTGCTTTAGAGAGTATAAAATAATACACATACCTATATGCAATGCTCTGCCTTAGTTTCCTCACCACCCTTGAGTGATCTTTGGGCTTAGGTTAAAATCCTCCAAGGAATCTAGAATCCTTCCTCTGCCCCTACTCTCCAATATAGATAGCTTCTCCTACAAATCATGGGCTCTCTCTAAAATTGCCAATGTAAGACCCTTTCTTTTATAACCTCCAGATCCCTTTGTCAGGTGATTCCCTGATCATCCTCATCAAGTGATCAAAATCCCCTACCAGGTGATCCATTGCTTATTACAACTAAAGTCAATGGAAGTTTTCCCTGGACTTCGGTGGGGGCAGGATATCATCCCCAGTCACTTAACTGAGGGCTTCACTAAAGACAGAAGAATAGAAAAATCCAAAGCAACTATATGGACTGGAGAGACACTTAATATGAGTTCTTAAAGTGCTGTAAAATCTTTTGAGCAGGTACATATTATAGCATATTTTATTTTAATTAGAAATTGTAAATTGTTGAGTTAGTTATAAATTGCATTTGTTACCTTTTTGTGTTTTATTTTCATTAGCATCTTGTAATCTTATTTACATTTTCTTCCTGCTTAATTGGCGTGACGTCCGCTGGGAAGCATGATATCCTTTTAGTTTATTGGGTTGAATGCTGGAGGAGTACAAGAAATTCACACGTGCAATTGTTTTCCTGAAGCTGTAAGTCTGAAAAGGGGACCCTTCTGCCGAAATGTTAGATTCACCCATCTGTGTGTTGTGGAGTTTTGTTTGTTTTTCTCTTTCAACCTACCTCTCCCCCCAATCCCTTTTTCATTTAGTTTCTGTAATGGCTTGAAGTTAAAATATTGGAGGGGTTACTGCTCTTACCAAGCTTTGGCCATAATCCTGCAAGCTGCTTTGTGTAGAAAGACCCTCCTATACCTACATGGAATCCTATTTGTGAAACTGCATTTATTTGTAACTTTTATTTATTTGTACTTTTGTTTAATCAAAAGTACTCATTATTTTGTTTTCAGACAAACATTTCCTTTGCACATATGAACATATCACTGATTTGTTTGAATGAAACATTATGATATATTACTGTCATGATCAGTTTAATGACTTTTGGTAGGTGTGATTTATACCAGTTTTATGCTCCTTGAACTTGTTAGGCCTGCAAAAAGCAGACTAGTAATATCCCGGCAAAAGGCTTGCTAAAGTGTCTTCAGTTAAGTCATGTATGCACTTAGACAGAATTTTAAAAAATGTAGAATGTATTCTTTTAAAAAGGCAGAACTATTTTGAACGTAAAAAAATGAACTAAACATTTTTTTTAAGGGAGGTTGGGGGAAGGTTCAGATCAGCAATTATTTTAGTGAAATCAGTTAATTCACCCCTAATGCTTCTCTATTGTTTTGGAATTTAAGGGCAAAATTCTGAACTGCTTAATCTGTCAAAACTTCCACTGAATAGCCAATAGACTTTTTGCTAGATTAAGACCAACAGACCTAAACATAAGACAAATCCTAAACCTTTCTTTCATTCCCTCTTTCTGTGGGATGAACTCCCATTCGTAATTATTGCTAAAGACAGGCTGTAATGTTGGGTTTAATATCTTGTTTGTTTTGTTCCTCCTCGGCTATCGCTTTTACTACCATTCAAATCTGTACTTTCTCCCGCCAGTATTTCACCCAGCATACAGTTTGTGGATTCCTTTGAAGCACTCATCAAAATATATAAAAGGGACACTGTCTACCTTTAGACCTGCACATATTTTCCCCAATTTAAAAAAGTTTTATTTAGCAAGTGTAGTAGGGTTGTTGGGCTTTTTTGCATGAAAATAAAAAGCCCTATTTTATAATGTTAAACATACCTCTACAATGTTGTGAGCTCAAGCCAAACACATTATCTTAGCACGAGAAATGGGAAGTCAAAATGGCTTATAAAACAAACAGTAAAAACAAAGTTAGATTTTTATAGTTTCCAACGTCAGTAGTCTAAGATGCTAAATCCTTACTGATACTGTGTGTGTGTGTGTGAACAAATTATTTGAGTTTTATGTCAGTTGTTACCTTGGTTACCTTTTAATGGTAACCAAAATTCCATCAGTCTAGCTAAGCTTGTTGGTTAATCAGCTCCAGACCATGTGTCCGACACTATTAATCTTTATCCCCAATTCAATGTTGTTGATCATAAATGCCCAATTTCCTGCCCTGAACCTTTGAGATAACTGAACATTTTCTGTCTGTATACAAATTACAGATTCACCAGGCACTAGCAGAGAAAAGCATTGTTGTACATTTCATATCTGTCAGACACCAAGTAGAATTTCTGGATATCTTCTTCAAAATATTACCTCTTTTTGCCTCGATGCCATTTCTACATATATCTACAGCTCAAACCAGCATCTATCTGCATTTTGAATCATCTTACCTAACTTTTTAAAGTCATTTTGTTTCAGAAAACTGCCAGTTTACACTTAATAGAGGTCCGTACCTCAGCCAACTGTTCAGATTGCCTGTATAACGAGTCCCATACTCTCCTCTATTACATGGCCAGTAGAACAGAGCAAATGGGGGTTAAGTGCATGCAGTCCAAGCCAAGCAACAGCACAGAGGGCAATCACAATACCTAGCTCTTATATAGCACTTTTCATCAGTAGATAAGAATATAAGAACATAAGAAAGGCCGTACCGGGTCAGACCAAAGGTCCATCTAGCCCAGTATCTGTCTACCGACAGTGGCCAATGCCAGGTGCCCCAGAGGGAGTGAACCTAACAGGCATTGATCAAGTGATCTCTCTCCTGCCATCCATCTCCATCCTCTGACGAACAGAGGCTAGGGACACCATTCTTTACCCATCCTGGCTAATAGCCATTTATGGACTTAGCCACCATGAATTTATCCAGTCCCCTTTTAAACATTGTTATAGTCCTAGCCTTCACAACCTCCTCAGGTAAGGAGTTCCACAAGTTGACTGTGCGCTGCATGAAAAAGAACTTCCTTTTATTTGTTTTAAACCTGCTGCCTATTAATTTCATTTGGTGACCCCTAGTTCGGAGGTCAGTAACACTATCTAGATATTACAGGAATAGTGGGGCTCCAGGGGAAACTGGCAGAGAGAGATAAAGTGAGGTGCTCAGGACCAGCCAACAGGCAGAGCTGGAAATAGAATCCATGTCTCCTGAGTTCCAGCTCAGTACTCGATCATCCCAGTGTCTACCATCCAGAATCACCTCCATGCTGTAATTCCACACACCCTGTGGTGACTACAGAAAGGAGTGTGGCTGTTGAGAAGGGAGCCTAGTTAAAGAAGCTGCTGCTCTGTATGATATGTTCCAATCTGAAGTTGTTTTGTTAGGTAGCCTATTACAACCTCACTTAACAATGAATGAGTTACCAATGACATATACTGTTTGACCTGTAAAACCTGGTCAAAGAAAAGGGCTATGGGCAGCTGAGACAGCTTTTGTATCAGCACTGAATGGGAGATCTCAAAGATGTGTATAGCACTTGATGCTACCCACAGATGGCTGAGATCCACATGGGTCGTGGATTATATAGGATTATTATTCAGGTCTATTAAATTCAAGTAATAAATACTTTATCTGTTTTAGAAGTAATTTTTAAAATGTGGATGCCTCCACATTTGTCAGTACTAAACCCAAATATCCCAACAGCAAGAGGCACTGTCCAAACTGGAGGGAAAAAAGAATATATCTTAGAGATGCTCCTCCCAGTATGCTGCTCTGTCTGGATATCAGGAATGTGACTGGGTCAAGGATTAAAAATTCTCTGATAACTACCCATTCTTTTGAGCATGTTTTTTTCTTTTTAAAGGTTAATGTTTTAATGTAGGGAAAACATCACCCTTTTTTCATCCCCTCACCCCGTTCTTGATTTCTCTTTCCCTGTGTTTGAAAATAGATTACTATTTCCCAGACTGCTCTGCTGGCTCCACTTTTTTTTTCTCTTGATTGACAAGGTAGGAAGGATGGTGTGGCCTCCAGGCCACCAAATACTGGAGTTAGGAGGCAGTTTATATAGCCTTTCTGCAAATGTCAGGGTTGGTCCAGGTTTCATGATAACTTACTGCTCTCACTACAGCGAAGCTATTAAGATACACAAAAAAGCAGGCAGGTCACCAGATTCCAGCAACTGTGAAACCACAGGACTCATCAGTAGCTTTCTTACTTTCTGCTTCTTCATCCTAACAGCACTGTCTCTTTAGGGCTCCAGGACAAGAGCTGAAAGGTATTCCCTACTACTGTCCTTATTCAGTAGCTAGTACTTTAGCTTTGGTTAAATCCCACATGTAATTCTTAAATGGGGATACATTTCCTTTAACAACTAGGTGTATTTGAAAAGCTGTAAGAGAAGATATTCTGTTCTATTTGATGTTTATTGTTCCTCTTTTGCTCCATTTACAGAACATTTCTGGAATACGTTTAGCTCTTCTAATAATTCTGACAATCTCCTCAGTTACCATATTCGTTGTATTTTTATTAAGGCTGTCAATTAATCTCAGTTAACTCACACGATTAACTCAAAAAAATACTCGTGATTAATCACATTTATAACAATAGATACAAATTGAAATTTATTACATATTTTGGATGTTTTTCTACATTTTCAATATTGATTTCAGTTACAACACAGAATACAAAGTGCACAGTGCTCACTTAGTATTTTTATTACAAATATATGAACTATAAAAATGATAAACAAAGAAATGATATTTTTCAATTCACCTCATACAAGTATTGAAGAGCAATCTCTTTATCATGAAAGTCCATTAAAAATGGAGATTTTGGGGGATTACATAACTGCACTCAAAAACAAAACAGTGTAAAACTTTAGAGACTAGAAGGCCACTCATTCCTACTTCTTATTCTGCCAGCCGCTAAGAGAAACAAGTTTGTTTACATTGACAGGAGATACTGCGGCCTGCTTCTTATTTATGTCACCTGAAAGTGAGAACAGGAGTTTGCATGGCACTTTTGTAGCTGGCATTGGAAGTATTTACATGCCAGATATGCTAAACATTCCTATGCCCTTTCATGCTTTGGCCACCATTCCAGAGGACATGCTTCCTTGCTGATGATGCTCGTTAAAAAAAATAATGCATCAACTAATTTTGTGACTGTACTCCTTGGGGGAAGAACTGTATGTCTCCTGCTCTTGTTTACCCGCATTCTGCATATATTTCATGTTATAGCAGTCTCGGATGATGACCCGACACATGTTTTTAAGAACACTTTCACAGCAGATTTGACAAAATGCAAAGAAGGTACCAATTTAGATTTCTAAAAATAGCTACATCACTCAACCCAAGGTTTAAGAATCTGACATGCCATCCGAAATCTGAGAGGGACAAGGTGTGAAGCATGCTTTCAGAAATTTTAAAGACTGACACTCCGATGTGGCAACTACAGAACCCGAACCACCAAAAAAGAAAATCAACCTTCTGCTGGTGGTATCAGACTCAGATGATGAAAATGAACATGCATCAGTCCTCGTTGCTTTGGATTGTTATCAAGCAGAACCCATCATCAGCATGGAAGCATGTCCTCTGGAATGGTGGTTGAAGCATGAAGTGACATATGAATCTTCAGTGCATCTGGCACATAAATATCTTGCAACGCCAGCTACAACAGTGCCAAGCAAACATGTTTTCTCAATTTCAGGTGACATTGTAAACAAGAAGCCTTCAGCATTATCTCCTGAAAATTGTAATCAACCTTGTTTGTCTGAGTGATTGGCTGAGCAAGAAGTAGGACCGAGTAGACTTGTGCTAAAGTTTTACATTTTTTTTAAATTTTATTTTTGAATGCAGTTATTTTTGTACATAATTCTACATTTGCAAGTTCAACTTTCATGATAAAGAGATTGCACTACAGTACTTGCATGAGTTGAATTGAAAAATACTTTGTTTTTTACAGTGCATTTATATATATATATATATATTATATATATATATATAATAAAGTGAGCACTGTACACTTTGTATTCTGTGTTAACTGAAATGAAAATATTTGAAAATGTAGTAAACATCCAAAAATATTTAAAAATGGTATTCTATTGTTGTTTAACAGTGCAATTAATTGTGATTAATTTTTTTAATTGCACGATTAATCACGATTAATTTTTAATCGCTTAACAGCCCTAATGCTGTTTTTATGCTTTGACTTTTTCCCTAGTATTCTTTGTTCCTTTTATTTCTGCTGTTATTCTTGGTCTTTGATTTTAGTGGATTATTAATATTTTCCCTTTATCTAATATCTACATTTCTCCTCTATAAGGGATTTTATTTCATACAAATGTTCATTTCCAATCAACATTTTCAGGACAGTATTAATTCCTTCCAAGAGCTGAGTTTCACTTATCTGACAATGAGATAATATCTTACATTTATATAGCTGATTTCATCTTCAGTGGTCCGAAGTAATGATGGTCCGGAGCACACTGCCTTTGCCAGAGCTACATGTGGACTTCGCACACAGAGTTCCCATTTACTGTAGGAGGCATACTTTGGAGGTCAGCCAGCTTCATGGAGCTCTAAACCTGTAGAGGGCATACTGCGGAGCTGAAGGAATCAGAGACTGTGTGGGTGACAGAGAGAAAATAATTATTCCTGCTCCATCACCATGAAGCTTAAGCCTGAAAGATGATAGTCTGGCGATGTATTGTCCCTATTCCACTAAGCCATACCTCCAAAAGGCTCCTGGGGCAACTACATCCAGAAAGAGTATGATTGGACCTGGGGCCAGAGCATGCAGCCCCTGGGTCTCCATGCATGTGGATAACCCTGGTTTTTTTGTAGCTCCTGAAACTCTGCCAAGTTAGGGAGGTAGTTCCTGCTGCACATTTCATGGGGAGGATTGTGGGCAAACACCAACGGCCCTGTCCGAACAGTGTTGAGGGTATGCTGTTTGGGGATTCTTATGGAGATTTCCTCCCCAAATCCTTTCTTGTGGGTTTTTCCTTCAGAGGGGATGATCTGGGCCTACCTAGTTACATGAATAGCTTCTCCAAATAAACCCACTTCTTGGGTAGAAGGAAGCTATTTAATAGAAAATAACAGCACTTAACAGTTTAGGATGGTCAGGAAAGGAAACCACCCTCTTGTCTAGATACCACAGTTTAGTTTTATACTTGCTTTTAGTAAAGATTACTGAATTCAGTAAAATTTCCACTGCCAGAGTGGTTTCACAGTTTTTTCCCCTCTCAGTACCCAGGCAGCTGAAATACCTAGAGATAATTATTTTCCCTATCTTCAGAGATTTTCTCTTTTTGCAAACAGGTTTACTAGTTTATCTTTCAATCTTAAGGTATTAAGCTTCCTGTGGCTGTTCATTAATTGTGCCATATCTTTCTATTTGTTCATTCCAAGCCAAGCTGTCTGCTGCAATCCTCAGACTACGCACATCTCGTCCTATAGAGTTCTCTGATAGTAAATGGAAAACAACATTCCTCCCAGAGAAAACTTCAAATGCAAACTTGGCAAAGTATAAAAGAACAACAAATTATACCACATTAACACATGTGTATCTAACGTAGAAGAAAAAATGCACAAGTGTATGCTGGATAACTGGAGAAAAAAATAAGTGATCATATAATGAAATAATTTTGCAAAACCTGCACACGGGACAGAGTTAATGTTCTTTAAGCAATCTCAACTTTGCCACTTCTTGATTTCTGGAACTAAAACTACACATGAATATTCTTCTGTTCATTTAAAGATTATATATTCTTCTGGAGATGGGTGGTGGTGGTGAAACATCAGATCCATCTATTTTTCCCTTCCCATAATTGTCCAAAACCAATCAATGTCCTGCCTTCATTCTCCTCCTACCTACTAAGAAAGGTCTGTTGACTGTTTCCTGCCTCTTCCTCTCAATCACCTACACTCTCAGTATTAATAACAATGCATATATTTTTAACGCTAATTTTTCATTAGACATGGTCCTAAGTGGCCTCCCAGAAGCTGTCATAACCACCATAGACAACCCGTCAGCTTCAAGGAAATATCTGGGTCCCTAGGCAAGGTCCAAGGGATTTATTATTAGGGATTTATTATTCACTTCCTAGAACTTAGGACAAGGCTTGCATATCATTTAAGTTGTTTACTGGGAAGCAGCTGACAAATGAAGAGTTTTACTATTTTGCTGTGAAACTGGTCATACAGAAATGGAAAAGGCAAAATTTTGCCCTTGGGAAGAACATGACTGAGTGTTCTGCTTTAGAACAACTTAACATTCCTTTTTATTTATTTGGAATTTAGAACAGAGGGATTTCCAGGAGAGAGGAGCTCTTGAAATTGTGTTAGTTTGTTTTGGTTAAATAACCCCAGAGCTCCTGATGTGGTGACAGCTCTATTCTTCCCCCCACTCCCCATGTTAGCTTGAGGATGGCTCTTCATTTAATTTGTAGCTCCTTCTCTGTATAGAAAGTTCTTGCTCTTGTGGAAGTTCAGCAAGTGAGGGTAATGCAGAAGGATACAGAAAAGATTATCTCCCTTTCCTTCTCTTTATGTAAAGAGCAGCAGGTGGCTAACTTTTCTAACCCTCCTTTTTAGCAGAAAGAAAACATTTGTTCTTTCCCTATTTAAAGGATTAAATGTTCTCTGAGGGATGCTGGGGGTGGCTCAGCTAACACTACAAGAACTCTATATTACTTACGGGGGGCGGGAGTTTCCATTTAGTTTTTCCTTTTTCCCTGGCTCAAAGAGGTAGAAGTTCTTATTGCAGAGAAGGGCAAGTGACAGGGTTGTATGTAGGGTTGGTTGGTTAGTTTCAGCAAGGAAGAGGCTGAATCCGTTAACTACTTCCTGATAGTTATGGCGGTTATTGGGTTCTGACCAGCCTAGATATGGCTAATTTAAGAAGTCACAGGTGAGTAAGATTAATTTAGCATGAACTGAGGCAGCCTGGGTACTATTTGTTACTTGAACGGCTTCTATCACAGAAGCCTGTAGTTTTATTTGGGGTAGAAAAAAGTCTGAGCTGGGATATATATAGTCCATGTTAACTTTGTTTTTTTCCTGATAATAAATGTTTGCATGCACTCTGGCTGCTATGCACTAGCTCACAGTCACCACATTTTGGAAGCCTAAACCTCCACTTGGGCTACAAAAATAAATGAGATTCCCACAGATTCATGACACCCTCGTGTGCAAATACCACAAGATGCAAAACTTGGTACCTTCAAATACCGCTCTTCCTGAGCTAAGCACTTGGGTGTCTACTCTGTTAAATTAAAAGCTGAAAGGATGTGTATAGCAGAATGATAAACCTCTGAAATAACTTCAGTGGCAAGAATAATTAATAGGGCAGCTATGTTCCCAAATTCCTATACATTCAATCATATTCCAACATTCTTATTATAATCATATAAATATTTGGCTTCTTTTTATGATAGAAAAGGTTTATATGGTCTGTTTTTTCTTTCTACAAATAATGTGTCCTTTCCCATTCCTACTTTTATCAGGTAGTTATGAGTTTAGAGGAACCATAACTTTTTGTCTTCTCTCAGATTCTCTGCCCACTTCCCATTTGGGCTGAGCTGATCCAAGTCCTGTTTGTCCTTATTAAAATCATGGGATACTCCTCTATACATATTTATTCAGTATTCTGTAATTCTACTATGCAGGTAAGTCTCTTGATTTGAACAAACTTAAGTGACTAACCATATAGTCCCCTGAAATTACTGTAAAGGCTTCTAGTTCTTTTTACAATTACTTGCACAAAATAAAAAGCTTTTTAAAAAGTGATCATGCTTGCATCACTTTTCCAGTTCTGTTTAATCACTAAAAATTAAAATTGATAGTCAGTTAAAATCTTGCTTTATTTTTCTCTTTGCAGAGCTCATCCGAATTTGTGCCAAGCCCTCAGACAAAGACAAACACCTACAAGATCTTTATCAAGCATTCTGAAAACTACAATATCCACCTGGGGAAGTGAGGAAACAGATTGACAGAGCAAGATGGGTACCCAGAAATCACCTACTACAGGACAGGCTCAACAAGGAAAACAACAGAACACCACTGGCCATCGTGTACATCCCCCAGCTAAAACCTCTCCAGCACATTATCAACAATCTACAACCTATCCTGGAAAATGATCCCCCACTCTCACAGACCTTGGGAGGCAGGCCAGTCCTTGCTTACAGACAACCCCCAACCTGAAGCAAATACTCACCAGCAACTACACACCACACTACAGAAACACCAACCCAAAAACCAATCCCTGTAGCAAACCTCGTTGCATACTCTGTCCTCATATGTACTCTGGCAACACCATCAGAGGACCCAAACACATCAGCCACACCATCAAGGGCTCATTCACCTGCACATCTACTAATGTGATATATGCCATCATGTGCCAGCAATGCCCCTCTTCCATGTACATTGGCCAAACTGGACAGTCTCTATGTACAATAATAAATGGACACAAATCGGACATTGGGAATGGTAACATACAAAAGCCAGTAGGTGAACACTTCGATCTCCCTGGTCATTCTATAACAGATTTAAAAGTCACTATTCTTTGAACAAAAAAACTTCAGAAACAGACTTCAAAGAGAAACTGCAGAACTAAAATTAATTTGCAAATTTAACGCCATTAATCTGGGTTTTAATAGGGACTGGGAGTGGCTGGCTCATTACAGAAGAAACTTTGCCTCTCCTGGAATTGACACCTCCTCCTCAATCATTGGGAGTGGACTACATCCACCCTGATTGAATTGGACCTGCCAACACTGGTTCTCCACTTGTGAGGTAACTCCCTTCTCTTCATGTGTCAGTATATAATGCCTGCATCTGTCACTTTCACTCCATACACCTGAAGAAGTGAGGTTTTTTACCCACAAAACCTTATGACCAAATAAATCTGTTAGTCTTTAAAGTGCCACCAGACTCCTTGTTGTTTTTGCAGATACAGACAAACACTGCTACCCCCCGATACTTAAAAATGGAGGTCTGTTTGATTGAAGGAACTCCATGAATACAGCAACATATTGGGCACTTTCACTGAAATCTTGTACCCACAGAAATCAAGAAGAGTCTTAACAACTGATTTCAATACAGCCAGGATTTCACCCTGTACATCTTAGAAGGCTGGATAGTTCAATGGTATCTCTAGGTTACTAATTCAAACCTGATTTAAATCAGAAGTGACTAGCAGTTACCAAAAGATGGTTACGTTTGGGGTCCTGTGTGAAACAAGTCAGTGACCCCAGTACTGTATCCAGGGGACAGTTCTACACAAATAAAAATCACCATGACATCTGACACAATTGTTTCAGTTCTAAGCAGAACAGGCAAGGAATGAATAGTCATGGAAAGTAAACTCCCTAAGCAAGATAGTCATCCCAAATGTAAGGCAGTTAAAATTATATAGCACTCCCTCAACCTCAGGTACTACTACACACAGTTATGTTCCAAACAACAAATATATATATATATATATAAAATTTACAGGCGATGACATCCAGTGCTATATTCCTTTATTGTTCCAATCATATGATAATACATTTTTATCATCCCATTTTTATTTTGTCTGTTAATCTATTTCTGACTTCCAACCTTCTAAATTTCTGGGCAGCTTTCACAAAAACTGTTTTATAAAAAGAACCTCCCACAAAACATGTTTTCTCCTGTCTTCCCATATGTTGTGTTTGCCCCGCAACATTATTCCTGTCTAACACCCAAGACAGACACAGTTCAGTCATGGACCTATCCCCAAGTAAGTGTCATAACTGGAGAACTTTTTGTGAACTCTCCAGACTAGAAATGTCTGCCCTATGTCAGTGAAAAGGTGGGAATGCCTCCTTTGCTGCTGTATAGTTTAAATCATTTGTTTGTAGCTCTGACAAGCCATAAGAAATCAGATCCCAAGTGTAAATCTTAATTTATTAAAAAAAAAATCTTTAGAGGCTTATTTTATATATTTTTTTGAGATTCCAAAACCTGTACATTTGGACTCATGGCAATTAAGGCAACTGATTTACCCCACAAATAAAAAAATAACTTACGCAATTAACTAGTGTACATAAGACTACTGTAAATATGGTAAGGCTGGTGAGGCTGTAATTAAAGTTAGCCTCAAAGCGTTAATGAAACTAATATGGTGTATGCAGTGAGCTTCTTTATCTGTTTGGAATGAGAGTTCCTTGTGGAGAGGCAGTGTCTGATGTATCGCACCATGTGCATGTTAAAGCAGGTTTCTTATATGACCTTTCAAAGCAAGGAAGCAAACAAGTTAAGTTACCTTAACTGGATTTTTTAAGAAGTTTTTTTTTATTGGTGGAAGCATTTCCTAACTGTTTAATTAACTCTTCAGAGTACTGTGTAAAATATACATAGTAGAATTAATACTGAAGGCAGACTGACACTCCATTGTGTAGATCTCCTCATGACACCTGGAGCCATTGGCCAATACCGTCAATAAGTTGCTATAAAAGAGGTAACTGTTGTTACCCTCTTAACCTAAGAGCCCAGACTCTTCATATACATCTGCTAGTGGAATACAAGTAACTGTAGCTAGAATGAAATAGGTCCTCTGAAGGAAGACCCAGAGAAAGCCCACTAGACCTGTGTTATATTGCAAACTCTTAAGGTACCATGAATATCTGCATAGAACTCTAGGCACTGAAGGCCTCAATGGAACACTTAGTCTCTGGAACACTTGCTGCTCCAAATGAAGATGCTGAGTGTTTTATTATCCTAGTCCACTCTGCTTTAAAATTCCTAAATCAATTGCACTACAATGAGTATATTTCAGGGCAGTAGCAGGGTTTGCCCAAGAAGGTTTGAAATGGCTCTTCTTTCTGTCAAAAGCAGCTATAGGACTATATTTTATTTCTTCACATATTATTCATAACCCCTCAGCCTCAATAATATTAAAATCAGAAAAGAGCCAAATCCAATTTTATAACAGCAGTTCATTAGCATTTTTTTAAATGCCACATGGTCAGCAAACCTGTCATAAAATTCAATGTCCTGTACTGTGTAAGCACCCAGTCATGACTACCTGAATCTCATGCAAGGACTTGTCTCTTTGTCACAGAAACTCAAGGTAAGTACGCTGACCTATCTGTAAAATATAGATAAGTAGGCTGGTAAAGAGAAAGGAAAAACATGTTGTTTGCCATGAATTATCCAGTGAATATGCAAGTTAGTCAGATTACACTGTATGTAACTGAATCAAAAAGAAGAACACACAGCTGAAAATCACAGCCATATTATTCATTGCTTGGATAGATGAGTAGTTAGACATACACCACGGATAGCTGCCAACAATCATAACTACAAAACAGACTATATCCAGCAATGGTTTTGTTATTGGATTCCTAGCAAGGAAAGTAGATTTTCATCATAATCCTATATCAAAGACATGAGTGTTCTAGATGATTTAATGAAGATTACTCTTCAAATTTTTTATTAAATACAGATCTTTCCATAATATTTTATTTTAATGCTAAAATGATTGTAGTCAGAGAATGCTAAGATATATGCTCAGCTGATTCAAGTTCATAACATTGACTCCTATGGAATACTAAACCAATTCTTTCTCATGCTAATTTTTTCATGGTTTAGCTGTAATACTTTGAAGTGTTTATGTAGTGTGTGAATTATTCCCTCTGTACTATCCATGTCTTCTGTTATCCTAGAATGGTAAAATAAACATGTGGCAAGCCTTTAAAAAAAAAAAAAAATAAGCTAAAGTTTTAAACTACATTAAATAATAATCTCTAGCAATCTATCCCTTAGCTGAATAAGAAGGAAAGACTCCAAGGCCTGTGACAATTTTAAGGGAGAAAATGGTATCTTTCAGCTTTGCAAGGAAAAGTTCATTTTTCCCCAGCCAAAAGTATAGCAAGATACTTTTTCAGTCTCTGGAAGAAGGTCAGTAAAACCAAACTGCTTGTATTGTGACATATCACACTTAAGAAAATAAGGAATAAAAGAAATATTCACAGGTATTTTTATAGCACAGTATTTCTAGTTACTGAAATAAGCATCTGACTGTACAGTTCTAGTATTGTTTCAGCATCATTTACAAATTGTAGCTTTTTATTCCTTTTCTTGCATTCTAGACTAGATTTTCCTTCAATCACACACACGCACACACGCACGCACGCGGCTGCCTCCTCAGTTATTCTACCACTATGCTAATAGCTTCCTCTCTCAGGTAGTCATCTGTCACTTTGGTTTAATGGAAGAAGCTGCCCATCTCACAGAACTGGATGTGCGCTGCCCCTCTTTGGGCAAATTAAGCAATACGTTTCTGCGTACCCATTTTTTTTTTTTTACCAAAATGCACAAAAATGGACCAACCAAATTCATAGTAAAAATAAATTCTCTTTACCTTGAGCTTCAAAATTTGTAAAGGAATACCTGTATGCTAGGTCAATTGTCATATGTAAGAACATGAGCCAAAGCTCACAGAAGTCAATGGAAAGACCCTTCATGCGTTAGAAACACAAGGGGATTAACTTTCTTTTCTATAAATTGCTGTTACTTATTCATCAAATTTAGTGGGCTCATACAGGAACAGGAATGTCTGACTAAATTGCTACAGCAATGGCCTCGTATGCTTGCTGATTGATTTGTAAAATCTCCATACAGCCCCAAGAAATGATTTCCACGAATGAAAAATGTCTGATGTTTTTGTGTGCAATGTGCTTTTTAAAAAAATCTTAAGCATACAAACATGATGGCATAACACAATGGTAACAATCATTTCTTGTACTCTAGAGCCCTATATAATAAGATAGTGCTTTCATATGTGTGTTGTCTGTTATGACAGGTGAAATGCTGGAAGTGCCTCAAACTCTGTCTCAGATATTTCTTGTTCAGTAAAGGCATGACATTTCTTATGTTTAAAAGGTAAACTTTGGCTGGTCAAGTTTGGCTGTGTCATTTTCAAGTGACCTGAGGGCTCCTGCAGAGGCAACATGCTTAGTATTTGATGTGTCTAATGCAAGCTACACCTTGTATTGGATCTGCTGAACTGCATTCAAAATGTCAGACAATTGTTGCATCCTCTTATACCATGACAACACCACCACATATATTAATGGCACTGAGGAGGAAAGTGATGCACTGACCAGAACCACTAAGAGATGTAGGTTCTGTACTGAAACTATGTAAAAACAAGAGCTAAAAAAGGCATAAGCCTGTGCATAGATGTTGATGTTTAATTTTCTATTTTCTCTGAACTACAATCTGGTTAGACATATGAGCCTGTGTGAGCCTTCTATGCTTGGCTCTTAAGAAATGAACAACACAATTTCATGCTTCGTCAATAATTCAAGACAAATGTTCACACTAGTTATATATATATATATATTGTTTGGTTTCTACATCCATAAAGAAGAATGAAAAAAAAAAATCAGGACAAAATGATCGTAGCATACAGCTAAAGCAATGACACAATCAAATTAAAAGTGTGAAACAATAAAAGATGCTGAAGAAACATTTTGGGTAACATTCTTGTTCTATACGGATGTAGATTCCTTGGATCTCAAACGTGAAGGTTTCTTTTTACTCATCATGGATGGTAAATTTTGTCTACCATTTACTAATGTACATAATACTTAAGACTATAACATTTTACAGCATTCAGCTATTTGACTTGGGTTTATTTGCCAGGCACATATAATTTCAAGATGATGAAAATAATCTACATGAAGGTTTTCCAGGGTTTCTAACTCACTTCATCAATGTAAAAGAATACAATCAGCTTAGTTTAATCCAGCAGATCCAGTCTGATAAGCAAACCATTCAGAGTGTCGTAGTACGCAAGGTGCACTAGGCACTTTCTAAACCCAGGAGAAGGTAGTCCTTAACCCAAAAAGCTTACATTATAAAAAGACAGATGAAAGAAGAGAACAAAGGGTTTTTAACAGCATTTTAACAATGGTTATTACCAATACAAACAGAGTGATGGTTTATTTTATTTTTTTGTTTAAATTAAACATGTTAAATCAGCATTCTTCCTCCACAATTCAGTTTTCTTGTCTTCCCCCACAGCAATTCCTTGTTTGGGTCTGTATCATTACACACATCCCTCATTTCCCTCTTCTTCAGTAAAGATCATGCTGGGAAGGAGTACAACCAACTATAGCCCAACTGGTGCCTCAAACTGCCCTCCCTATCCCCCACAAATTATACACATTATAAAGAGAGGCCATAATCCCTTTTCCCTTCTTTTCTCCCATGGCAGATCAACAAGGGTTACTGTAGCAAGAGAAACTTTGTTTATATGAGGTGAACAAATATATCTCAGATGTTAGCTTACATGCTTCATCAAGGACTTTACTAAAGCAAAGGGTGCAAAACAACTATGACCTAAATGCTTGCCTGTGGAAATTGAGGTGTTACATAAGGAAAGGGGGAGAAAAAACAACACAATAGCAACAATTTCATAAAAACAGAATGGAATCATGTTTGAGTTATGCTGTGTTGCTGGATTCATTAAAAAAAATTCTTAAATCTCGAGTTGTTTGTAAAGTCACTTGTGTGTTTCTTTAGCACTTCCATTGAACTCATTTAAATATTTCTGCTTATTTTCTAGCTTTGTGAAGAGAAAGAACATTATATTTAAATTGCAGCTCCTCATGCGCTTAATCATCCTGCAAGAGTCCATCTTCTTTTCAGTATGACAGTTTAAGACAAATAGCTGATTGCTTGAATTTCTAAGCCTTCCCAGCGTACATGCTTACCTAAAATTCCATCTTTTCATTAACACTGTTACGAGTAGGGCAAAATTCTTTCTACCTGCTGAGAAAATGCATACAGTACACAGCAGTAAGCAGAACTGACACGGGGAACTTGATATCAAGATTTCATAGTAAGTAGAAGTTTTTATGCCATTAATTGCTCGTGCCATGAGTCATAATCTAGGATTCTCACAGTAAAATGCAAAAAAATACATTTATAAATGGCAAACAGCCTAAGTATTTTATTGCTTCCTGATTTATAGTATCCAATTTTTTCTTATGCCATTTAATATAATCAAGGAACCTTCAAGGAAGCACATGAACTAACCCTCAAAATTTTTCCGGCCCTGAGTAATAAAAGAATTGCATCATCCCTGGGTTTTGCTCCTCTGTTTTGCCTCACCACTATTTTCTTTTTCCAAGGATCTCATACTACTAACACTTACGTATATGCATGCTTAGTTTTTAGCATGTGGATAGTCCCATGCAGGACCGTAAATGTAATTACAATCATGCCTATAAATTAAGTACATATGTAAAAAATTACAGGATTTGGGCCTCAGTCTCTTCTTTCCTTCTCAAACAGGAATGGAGATTGAAAACACTGAAGCAAAGTACCAATAGATGATCCAGTGCTGAGTATGTGACGCAAACAATCTAGTGATATTGCGGTAAGGGCTCTGGAAGAGTGGAACTATTTTGTGGCCGTCTGCCCTTGAAAAGGTTAGTGTAGTTCTTACTCTAAGAGCAGTGGGGGGGAGGAAGGAGGAGAGAAGGGGAGAGCCAACAGATGCAGAGAAGTACACTGTTTGGACAGACATCCCTTAGGGGAGATTTTACTAAAAAAGAGGATAGTCAATATTCTGGTAAAAAGGACAGGATAGAAGTCGATGATAAAGTACAGATACAAACTGAAGAGAAATAGTCTAATGAAAAAGTCCCATTCAGTGACATCACATGGAGGCAGACAACTAAATATTGACAAATGTTGTAAGTGCTTCTATAAAAATGCTACAAATCTAAATACTAAAATGGGTGAACTTGAGTGCCTGGCATTAAATGAGGCTATTGATATAACAGGTATCACAGAAACTTGGTGGACTGATGATGATCAATGAGACGCAGCAACACTAAGGTAAAAAATGTATAGGAATGACAGTAGGTCACATTGTCAGAGGAGTGGCATTATGTGAAAAAAGTCAAATATAGTAAAAAATCTTCAAAAAACTGTACCACAGACTTTCCAGGGATAGAAATTCCATGATTGAATAATAAGAGTATAGTAGTAGGAATATACTGCTGACCACCTGACTAGGATAGTGATGGTGACTGTGAAATGATCAAGGGGTTTTGAGAGGCTACTAAAACAGAAAACCCAACAGTAATAAGGGATTTCAGCTATCCACATATTGACTGGGTATGTGTCACCAAGAAGGAATGCAGAGATAGACACCACTGACTGCTTCTTGGAGCAGCTAGTTCTGGAACCCACAAAAGGCGAGGCAATTCTAGAGTTAGTCCTAAATGGAGCACAGGATCTGGTCCAAAAGGTGAATATAGCTGAACCAGTCAGTAATAGCAACAATAATGTAATTACATTTAACATCCTGGTGTGTGGCGTGGGTGGGAGATACCAAAGAAATCCCCCAGAGTAGCTTTTACTTCATAAAAGGGAAACTACACAAAAATGAGGAAACAAGTTAAATGGAAAATAAAAGGAACAGTCACAAGCGGAAAAAGCGTGGAAAGTAAACGTATACCCCATCCCACAAAATAGTGAAAGGACCAAAAAAAAAAATGACAGCATGGCTAAACAGCAAAAGAGGCATTCAGAGGCAAAAAGGCATCCTTTAAAAATTGGAAGTCAAATCCTACTGAGGAAAATACCCATGAGCATAAACTCTGGCAAGTCAAGTGTGAGAGTATAATTAGACAGGCCAAACAAGAAATTGAAGAACAGCTAGCAAAAGACACAAAAACTAACAGCAAAAAAAATATTTTAAATACTTTAGGAGAAGAAAGCCTGCCAAACAATCAATGGGGTCATTGGATGATTAAGATACTAAAGGAGCACTCAAGGAAGACAAGGCCATTGCGGAGAAGCTAAAGGAATTCTTTGCTTCGCTCTTCACTGCAGAAAATATGAGGGAGATTCCCACACCTGAGACATTCTTTTTTGTGACTAATCTGAGGAATTGTCCCAGAGTGAGGTGACAATAGTGGTGGTTTTGGAACAAACTGATAAAATTAATAGTAATAAGTCATAAGAACCAGATGGTAAATGCTAACTAATGAATATGGGGGTAAAATAATCCCAGCTATTCATACAAAATGATGGGATCTAAATTAGATGATACTGCTCAGGAAAGATCTTGGAGTCATTGTGGACTATGAAAACATCTGCTCAGTCTGCAGCAGCAATCAAAAAAGCTAACCATGTTAGGAACCATTAGGAAATGGATAGGTAAAACAGAAAATATCATAATGCCACTATATGCATCTATAGTACATGTGAATACTGCATGCAGTTCTGGTCTCCCCATCAAAAAGATATTAGAATTGGAAAAAAGTCCTGAGAATGGCAACAAAAATTATTAGGGGTATGCAACAACTTCCATAGGAGGAGAGAGTGAAAAGACTGGGACTATTCAGCTTGGGAAAGAGATAATTAAGGGGGTCTATATGATAGAGATGTATAAAAGCATTAATGGAGAAAGTGAATAGGCAACCTGTTGCCTAGAGATGTTGTAAAGGCCAAAACTATAATGGGGTTTTAAAAAGAAGTAGATAGGTCCATCAATAGCTATCAGCCAACATGGTTGGGGATGCAATCCTATGCTCTGGGCATCCCTAAACCTCTGACTGCCAAAAGCTGGGACTGGATGACAGGAGATTAGAGCAATTTTGAGTGATCTTTCTGTTCATTCCCTGTGAAGCATCTGGCAATGGGCTAGATAGAGCATTGGTCTGACCCAGTATGTTCTTCTAAAATTTTCACATCCTGAAATTCAAAATTCTATCAATTTTGATTACATCAGAATTAATCACTGTCATGGGAATAGATGCTTCTGATGGGCAATTTCTCTATCTTTCATCCCATACACACAGTAGCAGCAAAGATCCCCCTGCTGAGAACAGGCTGTTAGTTGTGATTGGAGTTTGGTAGCATGGGGAGATTGTGACTCTGGCAGACCAGGTGCCAACTAATGATAAGGCCATCACTGAATACTGGTGCAAACAGCTGGAATCCAGTCTGGTTCGGCTGTATGTTAGTGTAACGGACACACCTTCTGGGTGTGGTGCTCTGTCCCATCTAGTGACACCGAGACCACTTAGAGAGATAAAATGAGTCTGCTTTACAGCCTTAGCTGATGGCCAATTGGTTTTTAGCTCATACTGTAGAGGCTCATGCACTAAGCGCCAGTGATCCCAGGTTCAATCCCAGCGATCAGGGTCTGTTGCGGTTATATTAGCATAATTAAATTAAGTGTTAAGTTGACAAGAATGTCAACTTGATTAAATGCTTGTAGGATGTTGCATGTATTGATCTCACTTGTAGCATCCGTAGCCCAGGGTATAAAGTTATATTGCATGTTTGCATTGTAAATGCCTGTAATTGTGTAACTCAAACAGGAAAGAAGCATTAATTAATACAAAGTGCTAGTCCTGCACACAAGAAAGGCCATTGAAACAAAGGATAAAGACTGTGTTGACTGTCCCCACACCTACATGCACACCTTCATGGAGAGGAGACAGGCACGAATACTTGTTCCATCAGTTTGAACTCTGGGGGAAGAGAAGAAAAATGCCTGCCCAAAAGGAACTGTATCACTATGCTGCTTGGAATTTGGAGATGGAAATATTTCTAAGCTTAAACAAGAGATTCCCCAAGCTGCTTAGCCAAGGTTACTCCTAAGGTTGCATATTACAGCAGCTTCTATTACCTTTTGGAACTTCAAACACACAAATGAGTTGGTCTAGGTTTCCCTGCTTTCACCTGGTAAATAACTCCTTTGTCTTCGATAATAAATCTTTAGTTAGTATTATAGAATTGGCTAAAACACTGAATTCTTAAAAGCATATTTTAAGGCTTCATCTCCTAGATAAGTAAAGGGGAATGGGAGGGAATCAAAGCTGCTTTTTCCTCTTCTGAAGGACCATTTGGGATTAAAAGAAAAGTATTTTCTCTGTAAATCGTTTCCTCTGCTGCAGTTGTGTCCAGCTTACTGTGCTGACAATACTCAACTACTGAGTGAAAGGCAGCATGGTGTCATGATTGAGCATCGTATCTGATCCATGAAGACATGGAAAAGAAATCTAATGATGTAGATAATGAATGATAATGGTAGTGAACAGGAAGGGCTAATGGGTTTTAAATCACCCAACAGTGTGCAAGACAACTCAGTATGTGTTTTCAAATGTTACTGTTGCACTGATGAAAAATACAGTTATGTCAGCATTGTGGAATTCATGAGCTTAGCAATACATATTTTAAGTTACAATCACAATTGTTTGCTAATGTCCTTCCAAATTAGGGTGACTAGCTGTCCCGATTTTATAGGGACAGTCCCGATATTTGGGGCTTTTACTTATATAGGCTCCTATTACATCCCTATCCCCTTTCCCGGTTTTTCACACTTGCTGTCTGGTCAGCCTATTCCAAATATAATGTGGACCCACTGTGCACCTACATTTATTGCATACCACTTGTATTCTTGCAAGAGCTTATTTGGCCATTAGTGGCACAGGATGGCCTGCTGCTTATGTATATGTGATCCTATTCATTCTGCAAAAGTGTTAAATGGAAATTCCAAGAGATCCTTCACTTTAGGTGGGAAATAAGTGAAGAGGACTCAGAAGTAGCAGATCTGGTGTGGGAGGCACAAAAACCTACATGACAGTATCTGTCACATTCCCTGACATGTGGAAGAATCTCCCCAGGTACTACTTGTTTGTTTGGGCTCTGTGGGGAGAGAAGACCAGACTGGGGGATTGTCACTCTGTAATGTTGTTCCCAGGGGACAACACAACTTACAATTTTTTTTAAATGGCTAGTCTGTTGGAAGATAATACAACTTGCTTAATTTAAGCAATCATCAAGTTTCCTGTATTTATATCAGCCTGGGAAAGGGTATACCAACCTGACAGTGAGCCAGAGTTAATGGGCTGTTTTTGTACCCTGTCCTGCTACCCCCACACTCATCATCAGGTAATTAAGGAGCAGTTAAAAAGGAAAGACAACAGCTCAGTTGTTGGCTGACAAGGAAAGAGAACAGAACTTTAATCCTTTGTCCCCCTCCTTCCCAGGGTGACTAGATGTCCTGATTTTATAGGGACAGTCCCGATTTTTGGGTCTCTCTTATATAGGCTCCTATTATCCTCCACCCCCATCCCGATTTTTCACACTTGCTGTCTGGTCACCTTACTCCTTCCTTCCTTTCCTGGAAGAGACAGCCTAGGATTTCTGCAGTGACTGAACTGCCAGAGCCCTGGTGGAGGAAGTTGGGCCTGACACAGGACTAGTGAGTTTCTTTTGGACTATTTTTCTGTCCTTGATAATAAAAAGACTACTGGCCCTGGGCTCGGCTGTGTGGCAAAGGCTGGAGGGGCATACTAAGACTGTTACAGGGAACCCCTACCCAGGAGAGGTGCAAGGAAACTCCCTCAAACGTCAGACTTTTTGCACCGCACCTGAGTCTGCCCAGTAGTTTTTTTCTTGGATCCTGAAGAGCATATGTTCACACAGCCATGCCTTATAAATACAACATTAAAGGAATGTTAACTGCATGTCTGTTATGCAGTTTTTATTTACAAAAGTGTTATTCTATTAACTTGAGTTCCTTGCCTTTCACCTCTCACTGCTTCTGAATCTCAAGACTGTGAAAGTTACTCCTGAAGTTAAGAGAAGATCTGTGCAAGAGAAATTAACATAACTGGATACCAAAACTTGGATAGTTACCAAACCTTTTGTCCCTAACACTGTTCTGCTACTAACTGTTATGCAATAATATGCAGACACCTCTAGTTGTGCACTCAAAGGGACCAGAGTAAAGCTGATCACCACAGAGGGTCCTCGACTGTATAACTTGCTACCTCTGGCAATTCATCAGTGGCTAAGTATTAGTTTTCAGAGGGTGGGTACCAGTTCAGTATAGCATTTAAGCACATTCCTAGCTCCATCCCTAATCAAAGTAACTTCAGTATATGGGATGGGAGCTGAGTTACTACAGAGAATTCTTTCCTGGGTGCTGGCTGGTGTGTCTTGCCCACATGCTCAGGGTTTAACTGATCGCCATATTTGGGGTCGGAAAGGAATTTTCCTCCAGGACAGATTGGCAGAGGCCCTGGAAGTTTTTCACCTTCCTCTGCAGCATGGGGCACGGGTCACTTGCTGGAGGATTCTCTGCAGCTTGAGGTCTTCAAACCGCAATTTGAGGACTTCAATAACTCAGACATAGGTTAGGGGTTTGTTATAGAAGTGGATGGGTGAGATTTTGTGGCCTGCATTGTGCAGGAGATCAGACTAGATGATCATAATGGTCTCTTCTGACCTTAAAGTCTATGAGTCTATATGTATAACTTAAACGTACACACTTTTTACATGCTTAAAGTACCCACATAAATACCTCAAAAAGGGATGGAGTTCTGAATCAAGATCTTAGTGCAAGATTCAACTTTCATGCCAATTCTTTGCTGAATGGGGTTGATCGGACACATGGGGAGAGGGAATTCTGGCCTCATTGACGTCAATAGATAGTTTTGCCATTGGGTGAAAACCTAGCTCCATTCTATTAACTGTCTTTTCTGATCTGAGAGCTGTACTGGGTGGGCTTTTGTTGTCTCATCTCCCAGAGGGCATGGGGATAGGCACATGCACAAATATGAGTAAAATAAGGTCTTAATCCTTACTCACAGATTTTATTTGTTTCCATGAAGATGTTCCATTTCTTATTTGAATATCAGTATTTTTCAGATTTAATGGGAATTATGACTCAACCTCTATCACTGACCTACCCTAGAGACATAGTCAGTAAGTCCAAGATTAAGGCAGATGTCTAAAACTATTTCTGTATTTTTTCTACCCTAGTTTGTATTTCAATCATACAAAAGAGCTTTATGAACTAGTGTTTCTGTAGACAGAATTTTTTTATTTGTATTTATTTATTTTTTTAAACACACACACAAACTGGTGCAAACAGAGGCAGCGTCACTGAATTAAATAAGATGTTAGGAAAGCTTCCGTTTACTTGACATCTATTGTGCAGAACTCCTATTCAAACAGGAAGCTTTTCAAAACCAATAATTATGAAAACAACAATTCATTTACAGTGATTAAATGGTTTCTGGCCACGGAAGTGCAAAGCAGTATTAGGCAACCCTGTTCCATTTAAACTTCTCCCCCCCCACACACAAGAACTTTACTGCTTTGTTCTTTCTCCCTATCATGTTCCACATTCATTTGAACTACACTACTCAGCTCCTGGGAGACGACTTGGTCTCTTTGTAGTCAAGTGTACAGGAGTAGTAAGATAGTGAAGTCTCAGTAAGTAAAAAATGAGCTCCTGTGAGGACTGGCCTACACACGAACTTGCACCATATAACTACCTCAGTCTCTTAAAACTGATGGAGTTTTTGGATGGTAGTTCAGTAACATTCTACATGTGAAGACCTTTTTGGAATAAAAGTGGCTAAGGTCAATTTAAATAAGGTTGGTAACAAATGAAATAACTAAATTGATTTTAATTCGCACCTTTTTCTTGTTTTGGCTCATCTTTGGAGAGAGGGGATGGCCAACTATCAGAGAAACCAGGCACAAGAGTTCAGCCAAGGACCTACCAGGCATGGAAATCCTGTGAGGATCCAGCCATTAGAAAGACACCAGAAGGAGCAGACGAAAGGCACCCAGGTCATACAAGGTGACTATGCATGAAGGACAAGGAGATCCATATAAGCCAGCAGACAACCCCCAGGTAGTCTACCAAGGTAATCACAGAACAGAGACACAGAGGAGGCCCACCCTACAAGGAGGGGAGAAGACTCCACAGAGCTATAGACTTGGAAACACAGAAAGAGAGAGAGAGAGAGAGATCACTCCCAGTATGGCTTCCTGTGGAGGAGACCAGACTATGTAACCAACGATGTCTGTGGTAAATATGAGACTCCAACTCAGCTATGTGCTAGCAATTCTCTGGCCAAAGGGGCAGGGTGGATGGGGGCCTGGACACTGGTTTTTAATGTTTATATTAATATTTGTAAAATAGGGAAGATGTTTTGAGATCAGTGGAACTGGAGTCAGAGGGCCAATGTTGCCTGCATGGATTGTTGCAGATGGGAAACCAGTGGTGCAGGAAGTGTGGGGAGTTAGGCTGGAATCAACACAGCCATATGGACAGAGCAGTGCACAGGGTCTAATAAAGTTCCACTTGTTCAACCTAAACTGCATTCATTTGCTGAATGAAACATGCAGCAGCTTTAGAAGTCTTCAGCTGTATTTTAATATCCTGTTACGGAGGAGAGGTCTGGCACTGAGAGCGATTGCTCATTGACTGGGTTTAATGTGGATGGAGTTAAGGAAACAATTTTGCTGGGAGCTCTGGAAGCCTGAGTGCAGAGGCTTTGCAGAGAGCTGCACTCGTCCTGACACATCTTGTTTAGCCTGGACAAAGGCTTGTTCCAACTCAGGAGGGTTTCAGTTTAGCAGGCAGCTATAAAGTTCTGAAGAGGCTACAGAAGTTTCTGTAACTCCATAATAGTTCCTATGGGCCCTAAAATTAAGTACATATTTTCCTTTTATTTTAAAACTCACATGTTTACAGCCTATAACCTCATCACCATAGCTGAATCTAACCTATATTTCACATGCAACAGCCTCCCTAGTTAAATGTTAGAATATAAAGTATTTATACAAGATGTTCCAATGTTAATTATCTGTTTTTGAGTTTTGCATGGGCTCGGCTTAACCAGCTGCTATTCATCTAGGTGGTAATTTTGGACCAGGAGTCAGAAAGCAAGGAGATGGTGCTATTTATTAATTTTTACTCAAAGGCATGCTGGGCATTTCCCCATGTACTTGCTTCCGCACAGGTTGTCTCAGCAGCTTTTCCAAGAGCTCCATCGAGAGAGAGGAGATGGGGTTTGTTATTAAAGGACAGGAGTGCAACTTGGGAGTAGAGCTGGATGTAAATTTTTCATTCAAAACATTTTGTCAATGAAAAATAGCTTCATCAAAATGGAAATTTCCCTGGGATGTGCCATTTTCTACCACTCTTTTGCCTTTTCACCAGAAAGCTGATAAATTGAGATTTCAATGACTGTCAATTTTCAGCTCAAAATCCCAAACTAACACTTTGGGCAGTATTTTTTTTTTCCCTAGAACATGAAAAATGAACAATCAACTTTCAGGTTTAAAAAACCCAACTTTAATAAAATTTAGACTAAAGTAAAAAAAACAAACCACACCTCTTCAAGGCTTTTTTTTATGGGGACAAAACATCTGAGCAGCTCTATTCAGGAGATCGAGTCAGATCGTGGCTCTGGCACAGATTTACTGTGTGACCTTGGACAAATCACTCAATCTATTAGTCTCAATCCCCCTGAGTTAGGAATAAAGAAGATGGGAAGGCCATTAAGTGGTCCCTAGGAGGAGTGGAGAGAGGAACCATGTAAATATAAGAACATTTGCAGAGATGTTCAGGTTAGGAACATGCAAGTCTAGCATCCTTTAAAATACAGTCAAGTGAGTAGTCTCTGGTTGTAGTATGAGACTTAGAATCATAGGATGGGAAGGGTCCCCAAGAGGTCACGTAGTCCACCCCCACCCCACTCAAAAGCAGGATTAGGCATACCTAGATCATTCCTGTCAAATGAGTCACATGGTTCATAAATATCCTCATTTTATAAAACTGTAAAATGTAAAGTGAAAACTAAGTAGATGAACTTTTTTTTTATTTGCCGCACTTAAGCTACAACTATAAGGCCATTTCAAAAAGCATTTCTTTACTTTTAAATGACTGACTAATACTTGGTATACCAACTCTGTTTAAGACACTTGCCATTATATTTATGTATATAGGGAGGCAGTATTTGTACACTTTTCTTTTGTCACCCAGGACTCAAATCTGAGATGCTGCATCTGATGATATCCCAGTGTGCCTAATTAAACAGATTGTGGTTTTGCGTATACCTGAGTTAATCCACTGAAATTAATGGAGCACACTGTTCTGCTGCCTGGAGTGGCTCATGACCATGCGTGCCTCCCTCACTGCAGAGTGTCAAAAGCAGGGCAGACACCACAAACTGGTGGTATGTTCTAGAATTAGAATTCACCAAACCAGAAAACAAATGGATCACTGTATCAGTCTTAGCATAGAATCACAGACAGTCCCTTTAGGCTCCCCAGTTTATCTGGCCACCCAGGCAAGTTGGACTTAGTGAAAAATGGTTGCGTACAAACAAAATATTCAGGTTGCTTCCAGGCCCAAGAGACTGGTCACTTACCCCAGATCAATTGGCATCTTCGCTCAAGGCCTATAGTCAATTCTGTAATAAACCTTTTTTTAAGTTTATTAACTAGGGAAAAGAAATAAGAGTTATTTACAGGTTAAAGCAACAAGCATACAACACAAATGAATTTCAGTCTAAATCCTAAGAGTGACAGAGCTGTAGTGGTCAAATTAAAATGTCTTTTTTCACAGCTAACCCTTTTTTCAGAGCCAAGCAACACGGGAATCTCTATGCTTATGTTTAGGAATCCTTGCCCCTCAGAGTCCAGACAGCATAAAAGAGATTCAGTTTCTCCTTGTCTGAGATTTATCATCCCCTCCTCTCCAGAGTCCAAAACTGATGGATGAGTTCATGTATAGGTCTCTCTAGTGGCGTTGGAACAATTTTTGTAGTGGGAGCATAGCACTGAAAGCCATTGAACAAAACGGTAAACCTATATATAATGGAAAGCACTTCAAGCCAGGGGGTGCTACCACACCCACCAGAATCTGTAGATCCAGCACCCTGGGGTCTCTCGTTCCTGGAGGGAGTTAGGAATGCAATCAATAAAGTCTCTCTGTCCCTTGATGCTATACAACACATCAGTTGCTTTCAATGGGCCATTCTTGTATGCAGGGTGTGCACTTTACCTTAATAAATGCTTCTTTTCCTGTTTGTTGAGTTACACAGTTACAGGGGTTTACAATGCAAATAGTCAACTTTATTCCATGGGCTATAGAGATAAGTGAGATCAATACATGCAGCATCCTGCAATCAAAAAGCCTAATCACTAAACACATTCTTCTCAACATACCATCTAATGTCTATGTTGATGATGCTAACACACAGGTAGACAATACTGGTTACCAGCTATGCATTTGTAAGTGTTAAGTGAGGCCTCGACATGAGCTGGCACCTGATTTGCCAACACCACACCCACCAGTTTAAAAACAGCTGAGAGATGGAAATCCTACTGAATTTCTGAATAGGAGCTGTACTGGTGAAAATAACCAGAAGCTGAAGATATTGCTTATGTTGGTCCCTGTGGGGCTATTGAAATAACAGTGCAGATGAACATTTGAGCAGGTGACTGGAAACCTTTCAGTTACAAGTTGATTTTATAAAACACCAGCTCTAATACGCTAAAGATGTAGATTATAGAACATTTTTACTATTTCTGCCTGCTCCCTATTTCACAGCATGCTACAAGCTGACATTGGAAACCCCTGACAGAGAATGCTGTTTCTACACTCTTAAGCCAATGCTTTCGGCAACACCTGATCCAGAAGTAGATAGAGGAGACTTAACAGTGGGAGGCAGAAATGTAGTTGAGGAGGTAGAGATTCCTGTACCTTTCAAAGAATCACACTGCATCACTATCTAGCCAGCCAGTCTATTTCCCTTTTTGTTACAGCTGTAGAGAGTTTGTGTTCATGCGTGCAAAATATGAGCAGGCCGAAACATGAGACTTTGAAATGTCCCTTTTTATAGACAAAAAGGTGAAATGATGCATATTACATGTAAAAACAATTAGAGTTGGTTAAATTTTCAAACACGTTGCAACAAATGGACAGGTTTTTTTAAACAAAAAAACAAAAAACCTTTAAAAATGGGAAAACTTGTCAACAGCATATGTATACATTATATAAAATTGTTTTGAAAAACATCTTCAATTTATTGTGTGTGGGAGACTTTAAATGGAAAATGTTTCATAACAATTTTATATAATCTCCCCCACATACGGTAAATAGAAAATGTTTCAAAACAATTATTTTGTTTAAGAGTTTTGTTTTATATCATGCCACATCATGCTGGGTGAAATTTTGGCTCTACTAAAGTCACTCAGTGGCAAAATTCCCATTAACTTGAATGGAGCCAGCATCTCTCACTGTGTTAAACATAACATGCAGCAAACAAAGACGAAAGCAGCCCTGCTGTGTTTGACAGTGAAGTACACTGCAGTCACTTTTCAGTATTGTATGTCAGAGTGAGTAAATCATTTAGCTTTGCTGTGTCTCAGTTTTGTCGTCTGTAGAAAGAAGTTAAGTAACTTAAAATTCTTTTTAAATACGTAAGTCAATTAAGTATATTCTTCATTATCCATTAGTCCTGTATATGTTCACTTGTCATATACTTGTAAATATTGAAGCAGCTGAGATTCTTCAGTTCCCATTGGGCTAGTGATGTCTACACTGGGGTTTAGGTATGTTTAGCTGCATCTCTCAGGTGCAAAAAGCGACAGAGTCCTGTGGCACCTTATAGACTAACAGACATATTGGAGCATAAGATTTTGTGGGTGAATACCCGCTCCATCAGACGTCTGATGAAGTGGGTATTCACCCACGAAAGCTAATGCTCCAATACGTCTGTTAGTCTATAAGATGCCACAGGACTCTGTCGCTTTTTACAGATCCAGACTAACACAGCTACCCCTCTGATACTTGTCTGAGGTGTGAATTTTTCACAGCCCTGAGCAAAGAAACGAGGGCTTACCTCACCCACCTTGTCTCTTCCTCCTTCCCAGTCACTTTAATGGAAGTGTTCTAACAAAAGCGTATGGGGTCAGTAACAGGATGCCTGAAAATCCTCCTCATGCTATTCTTCATTTATATGTTTTTCTGCAGTTTGAAACATCAGAAGTTAAAATGTGCATGGAGATGGACGCTGTGTGTTTGCTGAGACAGACAATGCTAGGCAGAGCATTTGGCCCAACAAAGGTGCAAATCATATTCCATTAAACATACCTATACATCCAAAAGATTGGTACAGCTAGGATGCTAATTTGCTTCTTTTCTTGGTTTTATCTTCTGTAAAGATAGATATTCTCTGTAAAGCTATTTCTGTGCTGTAGTTTCAAATTTCATTCTGTTATGCCCAATAACTGCGATATCTTCTATACACAAAAATCAGTGTGTTTTATTTCAACCTCCTACCACAAACTTACATCTGAAGTCTGAATCTTGTATTACAAAGGACATACTGATCCTGGCTCCTGGCACACAAGCTATTACAACTCATGTATATATTTGAGATCTGAAATAGTGATTCCTGTCTAAGGCCTGGTCCACACTAGGACTTTAATTCGAATTTAGCAGCGTTAATTCGAATTAACCGTGCACCCGTCCACACCAGGAAGCCATTTAATTCGACCTAGAGGGCTCTTTAGTTCGAATTCGGTACTCCACCCCGACGAGGGGAGTAGCGCTAAATTCGACATGGCTATGTCGAATTAGGCTAGGTGTGGATGCAAATCGAACTTACTAGCTCCGGGAGCTATCCCACACTGCACCACTCTGTTGACGCTCTGGACAGCAGTCCGAGCTTGGATGCTCTGAGCAGCCATACAGGAAAAGTCCCGGGAAAATTTGAATTCCTTTTCCTGTCTGGACAGTTAGAATCTCATTTCTTGGTTGGACATCGGGGCGAGCTCAGCAGCACCGGCAGCGATGCAGAGCTCTCCAGCAGAGGAGTTCATGTAATCTCTGAATAGAAAGAGGGACCCAGCATAGACTGACCGGGAACTCTTGGATCTGATCGGTGTGTGGGGGGAGGCGTCTGTGCTTTCGGAGCTGCGCTCCAAAAAACGGAATGCAAAGACCTACGAGAAGGTCTCCAAAGCCATGGCACTCAGAGGATACAGCCGGGATGCAACGCAGTGCCGCGTGAAAATCAAGGACCCCAGACAAGGCTACCAAAAAATCAAAGCGGCAAACGCACGCTACGGAGCCTGCCACCACTGCCCCACCAGTGACCATGGACTCTGACGATGGGACAGTGTCGACGGCCAGTTCCTCGGCGATGTTCGCGGACGGGGAAGATGAGGAAGGGTTTGTGGAGGACGAGGCAGGCAACAGCGCTTACAACGCTGGTTTCCCCGACAGCCAGGATCTCTTCATCACCCTCACGGAGATCCCCTACCAACCCTCCCCGGCCATTAACCCGGATCCTGAATCAGGGGAAGGAGCAGTCGGTAAGTGCTTTAACCATGTAAACTTTTATTCTTAATATAACAGGAATCTGAAGTATGTGAAAAGGAGGTCTCTCTATATATGGGGATAGAACAGAAATCCTCCTGGGAGATCTCCACGAAGCTCTCCTGGAGGTAATCGAAAAGCCTCCGCAGGAGGTTCCTGGGGAGAGCTGCCTTATTGGGTGCTCCGTGGTAGCACACTTTTCGGCGCGAGGCTTTCATGAGGTACTCAGGGAGCATTGCCTCCCCGAGCACGGCTGCATAGGGCCCTGGTTTGTACTGGCTTTCACACAGCATGCGCTCTCTATCTCCTTCAGTGACCGTCCTCAGGGTGATCTCGCTCGGAGACTCCTGCATCTAATTAGGGGAATTACTGTAATGTTACGCCTGGTCCAAAGTATTTTTAAAAAGTCTCCGGACAGACGGCATAGCAGAGAATCAGCACGCTGCTGCGTGACGAGCGTAACGGAAACCCAAAGAATCAAATGGACGCTCATGGAGGGAGGGGGGACTGAGGACGCAAGGTATCCCACAGTTCCTGCTGTCTCCGAAAAGGATTTGCATTCTTGGCTGAGCTCCAAATGCTTCTAGGGTCAAAAACAGTGTCCGCGGTGGGTCAGGGCATAGCTCGGCAATTTACGCAGCCCCCCACCCACCCCCAGAAGTGAAAGGGAAAACAATCCTCTCTTGACTCTTTTACATGTCACCCTATCTTTAATGAATGCTGCAGATAGACGCGATGGTGCAGCACTCAACACCAACATCCTTGCTCCCCCCATGCTATGGATGGCTGATGGTACAATAAGACTGATATCCATCGTCATCATCAGCCTATTGGCACATGGGGCAGTGCAAAAGGACTGGTAACCATGCAGACTACCATCCGTTAGGTCAATCAAGGGTGCCTGGCCCTAATTTTTCCTGGTAGATGGTACAGCATGGCTGATAACCATCGTCATCATAGCAACAGGGGGCTGAGCTCCATCAGCCCCCACCCTTCATGTGTAAAGAAAAGATTCAATTGCCCCTGGACTAGCAGCAGGATGCTGGGCTCCTCTCCTCCACACTCCTTAATGTCCTATCTGGACTATCATAGCAGCTGGAGGCTGCCTTCCACTCATATCTCACTAACAAGTCACTGTGTCTTATTCCTGCATTCTTTATTACTTCATCACACAAGTGGGGGGACAATGCTACGGTAGCCCAGGAAGGCTGAGGGAAGAACGGAATCAACAGGTGGGGTTGTTGCAGGAGCACCCCCTGTGAATAGCATACAGCCCATAATTTCTGCAGGATCTGACACAGAGCAGCCGTGCTCTCTGGTTCTATGATACAGTGGTTCTCAGGAACACTTGCCCATATTCTAGGCAGGACTGATTCTATTTTTAGATACCAAAAAGGAGGGATTGACTCAGGGAGTCATTCCCAATTTTGGCTTTTGCGCCCCTGGCTAAGAGCAGCCAGGGGCACTTATGACAGCAGCAAATGGTGCAGTGCAAAAGGACTGGTAACCATGCCCATCTTATTACAAATTTATGGTATGGTACATGGTACAGTATGGCTGGTAACCATCTCTGCTGTCATGCAAAAGCATGCTGCTGTGTAGCGCTGCTGGACCGCCTCTGTCAGCGGCATCCAGTACACATACGGTGACAGGCACAAAAGGCAAAACAGGCTCCATGGTTTCCACGCTGTGGCGTCTGCCAGGGCAATCCAGGGAAAACGGGCTTGAAATGATTGTCTGCTGTAGCTTTCCCGGAGGAAGGGATGACTGACGACATTTACCCAGAACCACCCGCGAAAATGGTTTTTGCCCCATCAGGCACTGGGATCTCAACCCAGAATTCACAGAGACAGACTAGACTGTGTTCATTGTTCTCAAAAATTTATCTTTGCAAGGAATTCACTCCCTTTTTCCCATCACACAGCTTCGACTGTCTCCAGACCTGCCACAGCATCCCCCTCACAGAGGCTGGCAAAGATTAGGCGGCGAAAGAAAAAGACAGGGGACGAGATGTTCGCTGAACTTATGGGGTGCTCCCGAGACGAGGCAGACCAGCAGAGCCAGTGGAGGGAGACCCTCACTCTGTACCAGCACTCACACAGCGAACGGGAGGAGAGGTGGCGTGAGGAAGACAAGCAGGCGACTCAAACGCTGCTTGTACTAATGAGGGAGCAAACGGACATGCTCCTGCGCCTTGTGCATGTTATGCAGGACCTCAGGCAGGAGGACAGAGCCCCCCTGCAGTGTATCTGCAACCGCCCTCCCCCGCCACAAAGTCCCATACCCCCCATCACCCAAAATAACCAGAAGGAGGGGCGCCAGAGGCCGTGTAAACAATCACTGCACCCCATCAGAGTGCTCAAGTACCCAAAAGCTCTCATACCCTAAATTTTGAGAAGTCCTTTCCTTCCCGCCTCACCCAAGCTCCCATCCCAGTTTCATCCCCTAACTGTCTAGTTGATAATAAAAAATACTTTTCTGTTAATTACTGTTTCCGTCATGTTCTTTTAGAGAAGACTGTGTTTGAAAGGGGGGAAGGGGGTTGGTAATTTGACAGGACAATCACCTTTACCAGGGTACAGACATGGGGGCAGGATCAGCAGCAGGTCACACACACACTGCTGTCAGTACGCACCCTGGTTGGTATGGGAGGTGGTTTGCAGGTTCTGTGTGGGTGGGGGGGTATGTGACTTTGTAGCGGGGGAGGGGGGGTACAGATCTCATGCAATGGTCCCTGTCCTGGACCACAGAGCCACGCAGCAGAGGAATCTGTATCCGTCCTCCCCCACCGCAAGGCCACATAGCCCCCGCACACAGAGTCCCAAAAAGGAGGGACGGCAGGCTCCGTTGAAACATCCAGTCCGGCACTGCAGACCGCTCTGGGAGCAGGAGCCTGTCATTCCTCGAGTTTACAGGCGGTCTTTACATCACTGCACACCCTACCCAGCACAGTCCGTGTCCCGGTTTCAACCCTGTAACGCAAAGTCATCAATAAAGAAACCTTTGTAAAGTTACAGTGGAACATGTATTTTATTTTTAAACGTGTGTTGGAAGTTGGGGAAGCGGGGTGGGCGGGGTATGTAACTGCAGATGCTAGTCAACAGTCACTTGGTAAAGAAACAGGGGCAGGTTCAGCTTCTCTGTAAAGAAACTGAACAGTCACAGGTCACGCTGCTTGCTGGTACTTGAAGAGTTCCTTATCGCTGTGCAAGGCACCTGCACAGAGCTTCACGAGCCAGGGCATTAGCGGGTAGGCTGGGTCCCCAACAATCACTATAGGCATCTGCACATCCCCAAGACTTATTTTGTGGTCCGGGAAGAAACTACCTTCCTGCAGGCGTCTAAACAGACCACAGTTCCTGAAAACAAGCACGTCATGAACTTTGCCTGGCCACCCGACGTTGATGTTGGTAAAACGTCCCCCATGGTCCACCAGTGCTCGCAGGACCATTGAAATGTAGCCCTATTTCTCAGCAGCTGACTGTGGAAGAGGTGGACGATAAGGTGCGAGGAGTTGACAACGGCCATAACTGCAGTGGGATCCGTGCTCAAAGTGCTGTGGTTCCCGCGCTGTCACTGAGCAGAAAAGTGCACGAACAGATTGCCCGCAGGCGCTTTCAGGGAGGGAGGGAGGGAGGGAGGGCATGATTGACGGTTCAATGACGACAGTTACCCAAAACCACCCTTGACACATTTTTCCCCCCAGCATGCATTGGGGGAAATCCCAGAATTCCAATGGGCAGCGGGGAGTGCGGGAAATGTGGGATAGCTTCCCACAGTGCACCGCTTCCAAAGTCGACACTGGCCCCGTTACTGTGGACTCACACAGTCGAACTAGTGTATTTAGTGTGGATACACAACTTCGACTTCATAAGGTCGATTCCACAAATTCGAATTAAGTTGATTCGAAATAGTCTTGTAGTGTAGACATACCCTAAGAAACTTGGAAGGTCATCAATTGTCTGGCTATGCCAAAAGAAGGACAGGAGACATTTGACATGGGTATAATCAGGCTGCGACTTTATTGTTAAATGTTTGGGACTACCTGGCAAATAAAAGTGTACAGTGCAGGTAACCTCATGTTTATTCCATAATTACCAAGGGAGCTTTTACCAGCTCCCCCTCTTTTTCCATCCAAGTACCTCCAGCAAATCCTTTGCCAGGATCTTCCCCTGGGTATGGTAAGGGGCTTCCACCAGCTCCTCCTCTTTTCTCTTCTCCAGCAAATCCATTGCCAGGACCTTATCATCCACCCCCTCGTAGGACGGTTAAGGAGGGCTATAAGAATGGGGGGGTTGGCTCCCTGCCATACCAATCATAGGAATTTCCAACCACCCCCATTTGTTCCTTTAATGAAAGTCCCTTTTTAAGTCAATTTCCAAGCCATTTATCCAGTCACTGTATACCTTCCTATGGAGTACCTGCACTGGACTTCCACCACAAGGAGGTGCCAGAAATTAGCTTGGATGCCTTCCCCCCAAACCCAGTCGGGTTCCCAGACATCTCCTAATGTGAATCTTTTATATCAGTTAAAAACCATGACAGCACCTAAATCAGACAGGTGAACCCCATCTTCCTGAAACAACTCTACTGCCCCATATACTATGCCAGGATGTGAAATTACTGCTCCTCCTATAATCCCAAGCAATTTAGCTACTTCCCTGTTCACATAGTTCTTTGCCCTGTCCACCCTGGGGGGGTCATGGCTCCCTGCCAGACCCTGCACTGAAGCATGTCTGACCAAACAATGTTAACGCCTGGAAAAAGATAAAAGGATGAGCCCCACGTCCCTCTTTGCTTGGAGCATTAGTTCCACCCATTTAAGCATTCCCAAATCATTTCCCCCAAGATGCACCACAATTATATCCGGAGGCCACTGACAGGCCCACACAGCATACAGCAGCGGTATTAGATGATCATATAACATGCCCCTCCTGGCATGCCAATTGAGTATCGCCTCATCACTGAAGCTCAGCTGCAAACCCTCGGGTACCCTGGATGCATGCCTATGCGCCCAAAAGACAATATGGTGCCCGCAGATCCATACCACCGTCTGCATGGCCAGTCGTCCCGCATCAGCAATGAGATTACAACAAATTAATGCTAACTTACTGCCTGAGGCATTACATACATTCAATACGCATCCAAATGCCAATGCCCGATTGCCTGGATTGCCTCTGCTCCCTTACCTAGCTGTGCTGCTGCTGCTCCGATTCTGAATGAGTGGGAACCAAATTCATGGGCTGGCTGCCCCAATCTCATCAGTCCACACCTTAACACAGTACCAAATTGATATGCTGTGAGGGGACTCCTGTCACCATGCATAAAAAGGGGCCCTTTCCCCTTTGGCCATATCACCCTGTAGGCCTTCAAAGCCTGAACTGGGCAGACGCCAGGTTCACCATCCTGCCGGAGGATCATAGATTCATCCTGGCCAACTTGATCCGTCTTTGACCTTCGCAAGTGTAATATCACTGAATGCTCATGCCATTGTATATCATGCAGTTGCAAAACGCTTCCCGTAGAGTCCGTACCGGACCCAGGTACTAGCTCACTGATCCTGAAAGCACCAAAAAAAAAAATGCTGTCAAGAATGCTGCTTCCTGTCCACTATGACATATAGCACCAAGGATATGCCCGAGATCCCTGAGTACATGAGCTGTGATGGGATGATGGGAATTCACCCTGGGCCCACCAGTACACGATCACCCAGCCAAAAACCTTTAAACTGAAAAACCACTGCAAGAATCAGGATAATCATTTAGCCTACTGACTAATCTAATGGCAGAAAGGGGATTCGAGATTGTGGAAGATGCCAGTTGACAGGTTGCCAACGACCGCATGTACCGCAGCATGGTCCTCTGTAATGGGCCATATTGTTTACCAGCCTTCCTGATGCTGAAATTGTATAAAATCATTAGAACTTCTCTCATAGCTCTGCCATGTGCGTGGAGCAACTGATCGCTGCACCACACTGACAACCATTCTGTGCCAAGCTTCCAGAGCATTAGTGGCATCTACCTGGGTTCATGGCTGGCTCCTGGTGCCAACTCCAGAAATCTGTGGACCTGAAAATGAGACAAGGTGCCTGCTATGCCATTGTCAACCTCAGATAGGTTATGAAACAATGTAATTCCCCGGAGCCTTGTGGAAAAACCCACAAGTTGTCCACAGGCAATTGGCTGGATGGCCCTGCCACTATACCCTGAATACAGCAAAAAGGGGAGTTTCAGGCAGAGAGCTGCCCCTTTTAAACCCTGCATTCCCAGGGGGGTCACCACGCTGACCCTTTTGCAGCAGTTTTCGTCTCCCCCTTCCCCCCGCACCCATCACTGGCCACAAAATACTGTTCCCCTTATTCGGCCAGCCAGCCAAACACCCCCTGCTTAAAGGTGCAGAGCGGTCAGTCTCCCTTCAACCACTCACTTAGAGAATTAAGATTTTAAATCTAGATTTGATATTTTAGCCAACTGGCACAAATATTCCAAATGTAAGTAAACATACAATAGCTTACAAATCTGGACAACAAAAATTTGCCCCTTATGGTGCTGAAATAAGTGGCAATTAAAGAAGCTAACACAATCCCTTCCCAACTCACCAATATAATTCAATTTAAATGTTCTGTGAGATACTTCATTCCCACCTAACCTTAGTCCTTGAAACCTGGACTTAACTTTACCTTTGCTTTTACTTGATCTTAAATAAAATTTCAGGTAAAAGAGTCTTTCTTGGTAGTAGTTACATGACTAAAAAACTATTATTACATGAAACACTGGGAAGATTTTAAAAGTACGTATTACAATGTCATTGTGTTGAACTATTTTGAAATTTTAATGCAGACAGATTCTAGAGTATCAGAACACCATGAACAAGACATGCACACTCACTCTTGCATTTTATCATGACCATTCATGATCATATGCTTTCAAAAAATTCTTACAGTGCAAATGAACAATTATGATCTAAATCAAACTATGTAACCATACAAAAGTGACTGGCCTGAAGACTGAATAGGGAAAAGGGAAATCCTGTAAGTCAGAGCTGATTCTATAACTACAACTGATCAGTTTAGAAAGCATAAGTATTCTTTTAATTGGTTTTTATTTGCTTAAAATGAGGATAACTTGGAATGCAAGACAGTTGTGTAGTATGACCATTTTGTGAGCCATTCAAGTTGTGCAATGTGGTAACTATAATTCCTTTCTTTCTATATACACTGCAACTTTACATTTTGAAGGGCTCTGCTGTCTATAGAAACAAGGAGCCATTTTGTGTTCACTTAAATGCAGGCTGCCAGCAAAGAAGAACGCACTTTGGATCTGATTCACCATTGTCTTGTTCAGGGTTTAAAAAACACATGAATAGCAGCAAAAAACCCTACCCTTGTACTGTGGTTGTTCTTTATACCTACTTTGCATAGATATAAATTACTGAAGAGGCCAGGCAGTGGAGAATCTTTTTTATTTTGTCAGATTATCAGCTCTTTTTATTTTGTTCTCCGATGTGTTCGGGTTTGCTTTGGTTCTGAAAAGGAGGTCATTTTTATTGACGGTAGCTAGTTGCTTTGTGTGTATGGGAAAACATAACATAGACTCATCCTACTATGATTGTTCATTTATACATTTTTTGATTGTATTTAAACTGTTATTGCTGGATTTGCTCAAACATGGTGTGACACCATGGCACCCCAATATTCACCATTATGTAATTAGGATATGTTTTATACAAAGTATGTCTTGTGAGGTACCATTCTAAAAGTCCTGATCTGCTAGACATTAATATCTCGTTGGATTGTATTTGCTATCATTGTTTGTGAAGTTAGGCTATGTATGTGTTACTGAAACATATTGTGCGGTTGAAAACACCCACAAGCAGCCATCCAGACTGTAAAAAGGCCAAACGATGTTAATGGCTCATTGAGGAAATGAACACAAGCACATGGATTATCTCAGGAAATGTGTAGAAACCTCTCAGAGATAGCACACTTGACAATGGGAACTGTTTGACCCAGGTCACAGCAAAGAGCTTTCCAGCAACTGGGAAGACAATATAAAAGGGGGGGGAATGATATAATGTGGGTACCTCATTCTGCATACAATAATACACCTGGAAACACCTGAGGAATAAAGACTGAACAGGGGGGAATTGATAATCCCAGACTAAAGGATAGCTAGCCTGTGTATGAAAATCTGGGAAACCCAAGCTACAAAGCCAAGAATCTGCCAACCTGTGTATCACTCAGGGTGAGAATATGCTAATTCATATCCTACCTATCTAGTATGCTACGCTCAGTTTGCAGTTTTGTTTCTTTACTAGGTCATCTGCTTTGATCAGTTTGCTATCACTTATAATCACTTAAAATCTCTTGTAGTTAATAAACTTATTTTATATTTTAATCCAAACCAGGGTGCATTTGACTAAAGTGTCTGGGGAAAATCTCAGCTTGGTTACTACAAGTGTGCATGGTCCTTTCTGCATTGAGGGAGATGCAGACTGGTTGTTAAACCCATATACTGGCCAGATTTGACTAGGACAGGAAAGTACTGCTCTGGAGTCCTAGGCTGGGAAACTGGTGGTTAGGCAGCCTGCGTGTAACTGCATCAAGGTGTGTCCCTAGCTGGTGAATGCTGGTGAAAGTGCAAGCTGGGAGGGCTTTGCATCTTGTCACAGCAGCACAGTCTGAGAGGGATCCCAGACTGGTGGGTCAGAGGCAGGGGCGGCTCTAGCCATTTCGCCGCCCCAAGCACGGCAGCACACCGCGGGGGGCACTCTGCCAGTCGCTGGTCCCACAGCTCCAGTGGACCTCCCGCAGGCTTGCCTGCGGATGCTCTACCGAAGCCGCGGGACTAGCAGACCCTCCGCAGGCACGCCTGCGGGAGGTCCACTGGAGCCGCCTGCCGCCGTCCCGGTGACCGGCAGAGCGTCCCCCGCGGCATGCCGCCCCAAGCACGCGCTTGGCGTGCTGGGGCCTGGAGCCGCCGCTGATCAGAGGGCACAATGGTACCCCAGTTCCAGGTGGCACTCCGAGGGGAACCTGTCACACATGGCTAAGGAGCTAGCTAGATAAGCATGTACACATGTGAACTGGACATCTGCCTGGGCACAATCAGTACATCTAGAAACTGACTGAAAAAAAAATCTGATAAAAAGCCCACAATTGGCTAATTTGCATGAATACATGCCTAGCAGTTTGCACAAATGTAAGTTAATATTGGCACATCATTACACCCTGGTTTGAAAACATGACCAGGAAAGACTGTTTGAACCTGGGTCTTTCAGAGATGTCATAGTTCCTTTAAGAAACATGTTAAATGACCAAAGTCGGTATTTATGATCATCATGGGTTCTTAATGGCAATATATAACAGAGTCAATTAACAATAATGCAACAGTAAAATAAATAGCAGACCAGGACTAGAGTCCTGGCAGACTTAGGTAAACCATTACTGACCAAATGATACTGCTGGAGTGAGGTAGATTCTTGGCTAATGTAAGTCAACCTAGCTCCAGCCAAGTATCTTGTCAAGAAAGTGTTTAGATCAAAGGTTATGTGTGGGCCCCATGTCTAGTAAAGATATTGGAATACAAAATAGATCAAATACACGATAATAATCAAAATGCTTTGTTCAGCTTCATTAATATCCTAACATATGCAAACATCCTGTGTGATTTAACAGAGTATATTTTCTCCACTTCTCTAAATACAGTGGTTTCAAATAAGAGAGGTGTGGGATTATACGTTGTTGATTTACAAAAGAAAGTTTCTTGCAACACAATCAAAGCACATTGTTAGCATTATGTCTACAGAATCATAGAATATCAGGGTTGGAAGGGACCTCAGGAGATCATCTAGTCCAACCCTCTGCTCAAAGCAGGACCAATCCCCAGACAGATTTTTGCCCCAGATGCCTAAATGGCCCCTTCAAGGATTGAACTCATAAGCCTGGGTTTAGCAGGCCAATGCTCAAACCACTGAGCTATCCCTCCTCATCATCATAAAAGAGCCAGGATCATCATTTGCATACAATACCTACAAAATACAAACCAAAAGGTTCACAATACTACTTTCTTCCTAGAATCCCACTAGATAGGCTAGTTAATAACACTTTCTAAAAGCAATTGATTGCAAATGACATTGCAGAACATGGAAAGCAGACAGTTATAGTGGGGCCAAGATTTTTCCAATTCAAAACATAGGTTTCTAACTCCATAGTTAGACATCGAAATAAGTGATTGTGTTTTCAAAAATGCTGAGTACTCAGCAGTTCCCACTGGCATCATAGTTTATCTCTGAGACATGTAAGGCTGCAGCCACTGTAGCAAAAATAACTGATTTAATTTACAAACTATCAGGCATTTCACCAATATTTAATATGTATGCCATGAAACAAATAATTGCACCTGACTAATCACAAGAGGAATCAAGCAGTATATAGATGTAGACAGAAAATACAATTTGTTGCTATCAGGAGGTGAATTATTTCTCACAACTGCAATAACGTCTTGCTTTGCACACGTAATCTTAAAAGAGTTTTCTGTTAGTCTTTATTTAATCTTCTTATTTGAAGGTTTCTCATTGTAACAACGAAGAATGTAGACTCGATAAAATCAAGGCATGTGTGCATCTGAGGAAGAGACTAATTTAAATTGTATCACAATATGTGAGAAATAAACCCAGATATTAGAAGGGCTATGACCCTGTTAAACCTAAGCAATGCCACAACATAATAAGGCAACATTCTAAAAATGTTATAGTTACATCTCATGGTTTAATCTGAATCACAATTGAAACAACTTTGATTTAGAATACATGGTGTGGGCTGGATCCTGGGGACCAGCTCTTTTGGAGCCACCACAACTCAAGAGTGGGAGTCGAAGCCACCTTTGTGGCTTTCTGATCTTTGGGTGTTAGGTATCAATTCTAAGGAATGATTTAGAGCAACCAGCAGCACTAGGCCCCACTGGCCTGTTCTGCCAGTTAGGGTTTGTTATATTAACATAGTGCTCCAACCATGCCCCCCTACACACATCCTCTATGCTGGGTGGGACAGCACAGATTAAGTTATGCTAGCTCTGTGTCACCTGGGGATTCAGCAAACCTAGGGTATCTCCAGCTGGTCACTTAAATGGACTTTCTGCTACCTCTCGAACAGTCTAGAATAAATGTGAGTCCAGGCTCTGGCCATTTGTGCATAACTAAACCATCTTCAGTCTGTAAACAGAATTTTTTTTGTACTAAAAAGGAGAGATTCAGAACACTGAAAAATATTTGCTGAAGTGCTGTTTAGAATGATATTATGGTATTGTTCAATAAATGACTCATCTGTCAGTGCTTCCTCTTGTATCCAATTCTCAAGTTTCTAGTCCAGCCGATAACTTGCTCTGACCAAAGTGACAGATTCAATTATTCTAGCTGAAGAATGAAGGAAACAATCTTCAAATGTGAGCAGAAAGTTAAGGTTGCATTTCTGACATGTAAGTGGCATAAAAAACATCTGGGGCTAGTTTTCAGATTCCATCTATGATGTATGGCAAAAGAGGTAGTTTGTGTGTAATATTACCAGGATAGTACTCCACAAAGTCCTCACCCACACTTTACATCTATCAGGAAGCCGAAAAATGCTTTTTTGGTAGGCACACATACAATCTCTCTGTCTTCTCTTAACAGACAGAATTGGAAACAGAAAACTAATGATTCCGAGCAGATAATTTGCTATGTTCACAGTGAACTGGGAAGAAGATAATCTATCAAGTTTGTCTTTAAATGAATAATATTTGAAAATATTAAGTAATTTCCAGCTCTTTTAGAAAATAAAGTTGTTGATCAAGTTGCTTCATCATTGTAGCATGGACAGCATTGTATGAACTATATACTTTGAAGACAGAGCGCCTGCTTCTGATGTATACTAAGGCTCCCAATACCACTCTGTAGTATAAAGGGGACTTAGTATAAATGAGAATCCGGGATTTTTTGCTTCTGTTCATAACAATTAAGATTCTTAAATAATTCTTCCCTGAAAAAATGCTCCATGATGGGAAAATGACTTATTCCTGAATGGCTAAGGAACTGCACCTGTATCTGGAGTTTGCTGTAGGATACCTCTCTCTACCAAGATCATGGAGACCAAAAGCACAAAAAACTGATGGGAAAATGTTAAGCACACATTATTTTCTACTTAACCAAAACTTTACATCTTTGATCCAGCTGGGAGCCTGAGAGCCCCTCAATACCAACTGGCAGAGGAAACATCATACAATAAGTCACATCAGGCCTGACACACCCACTACCTCAACACACCATTGTCACAATCTGTATGCAAAAGGTTTCATGTAAGGTATCATATGCACACTGGTAACATGCTGGTCCCCAAAATCATTGTGTGATATATGTACAGGGTATATACAAAGAGCTATTGATGTGTGCTGGAAATATATTCTTAAAATGTGTTTGGCAGGCGGCAAGTAGGCCCAGCCTCCGCAGACAAAGAAATGTATATTTCCTTACCTGACCAGCCTGACTACAGGCAGAGGACAATGCATGTACATTTACACATAAGTAGAGGGTCTACCAAATCCACAGCCCTGAAAATCACGTCACAGATGTTGAAATCTGGTCTCCAGCCACTCAGCTCTGAAGGCAGCAGCAGCGGAGAAGTACAGATGGCATGGTGCAGTATTGCAACCTTTAGTCCTGTGCTGCTGCTGGCAACAATGCTGCTTTCAGAGCTGGGTGCCTGGTAGCAGCCACCCATCTCCCACTGCCCAGCTTCAGGCAGTGCCACTGCCAGCAACAGCAAAGAAGTAAAGGTGGCAATACTGCAACCCTCTACACAGAGCCGGCTCCAGGCACCAGCCGACCAAGCATGTTCTTGGGGCGGCACCTTGGGGTGGGTCAGCGCTCTGTTTTTTTTGTTTTTGTTTTTTTGGTTTTTTTGGTTCGTCGGGGCAGCGCTGGAGGGGATTTTTTTGTTTCGGCGGCGTGGTGCTCAGGGGGTGGGGCTTCAGGCGGCACAGCACTTGGGTGGGGCTTTGGGCAGCGCAGCGCTCGGAGGGGTGGGGGCTTGGGGCGGCGCTCTTCTTTTTTGCTTGGGGCGGCAAAAAAGTTAGAGCCAGCCCTGCCTCTACAATAGGCTTATGATTCCCTTTTGTGTCAGGACCCTCACTTTGAGAAATGCTGTGCAGAAATCACACATTTTTTGTGAGTTAGTCTCGGAATCAATAGCAAATTTTGTGGATTTGTAAGTAGACCCCTACATATAAAGAAAACAAAACATCAAACTAACAAGCAGGGGAGATGACCATTTAATGATCATGAAGAGGGAGGGGAATTTGCATTCCAGGGAACTTTCCTGTATCTTGAGACAGGCAATTCTATTTGGGGAATATAAAGACAGGCAAAGAGCCAATCTGGTTATTCATCACTTAAGAGACTTAGCGTTCAGTGCCCTCTCAGCCTGGATAAGAGCAGCTGGAAACTGACTATAGGTGAGAAACCTGCTTAGACAAAGATCACAAATTGCTGGAAAAGTTTTAGTCACTAGAAAGCACGGGTTTTTTGTTTTGTTTACTTGTAACCATAAATAAGAATAAAAGAAACAAGTTATCAATTACATCTCTGTTTCTTGTTAGTCAACTATTCTTGTTTTATTAGTGCTGTGTATTACAGTGAAGTGCAAGTCTTCAGATAATCTAACAGGCTGGTGGGTGTTCTCTCTCTTTGGAGGCAGCAAGCTTAATAGCTTGTGTGAGTGTCCAGAGAGAGAGAGAGACTGAACACGGCAGAAAGACATTTCTGGTGAATTCAGGAATTGGGGTTCACTGGTTGTTACTTATTACACAAGATTGGGGCTGGCAGAGTCCTGAAGAGTCTGCTGTCAAGGCAGATGAACTAGTGTATCGCACAGCTGACATAGCTTAGCAATAGCAAAACTCTCAGTTGCCTAGACTAAGAGCGGTAACACAGAGGCTCACAGCTCTGGATGTCCCCCAGCAGGCAGTCACACTGGCACCTTCCCTATTTTCAGAAAGATTTTGTCTCATGCCTACATGCAAACAAAGCTTATTCCAAACCAAGATTTAGACTGGACTCACCCTCAAACTACATAGTTACTACTGACATCCCCACAATAAGAACTAGCTCTCTCACTAACATAATCCAAGATTCAGAGTAGCAGACGTGTTAGTCTGTATCCGCAAAAAGAACAGGAGTACTTGTGGCACCTTAGAGACTATCAAATTTATCTGAGCATAAGCTATCGTGGGCTACAGCCCCCTTCATCGGATGCATGTAGTGGAAAATCCAAGATTTTATTTTGCTTTGCCTGGCTGTAAAATAAAGAGAAAAGGTCATCTGCTCAAATAAAATAAATGGCACAAGGCTCCAGGAACTAAGAAGCTTTAAGGAACAGAAAGGCCAAAGCTTTGATCCTTCTCATACAGTACCCTGAAATCCCTAAACCAGGCTTATTGTAGAGTTGCTGCCACAAGTCATGGCCAATTAAAAAAAAAACTGTTGATGGAGGCAGATGTACTGTATACTAGAAGGAAATAGCAAGATCATACTTTAAAGAATTAGCTTTTAATGCTCTATTATATTTTAAGAAATATATGTAATCTCTTTGGGGGGGGAGCGGGAATCAAAAGCTCAATTTACTTCTGCTGGTGGTTAACAAAAACCCATTACTTTGAATGGACTGATAACAGTTGAGATGACAAACACTTGTATGCTGAGACTTGCCATCACGTTTATCATCCAAGCTTCTCAACAGCAGGAAATTGCAATTCTCACAAATAGGTATTCCCTGCTGAAAATTTAGAATTAGATGTTCTCTGAAGTGTGAAAACATTTCCTTGTCAGGGTTAGTTTTGGGACACTATCATGTGTTATGAGTTTTTTTGATATAGTCATTCCATAATGGAATACACAATGATACAAGAGCAACAGGACAGATCTAGTTCATTTTGTTTAATCTAATTTTGAAAATTAAACTGAAATGTTTCCTTTTATTTGTAAGGTTTGAGACATACAATGAGTCAACTCCAAAATATCTAAAAATCTTCTTAAAGGTGGATGGTAGGACCAGTAACCACCAGCTTTGTGGAATATAATCCATGGGGGAAAGCCAAATGCAGAATTTAAAGTTGCAGGAAAGAGTTTGAGTCCTAAGTGTGCGTGTGTATGTATATATATATTCTCTCTTCTCAGTGCAATGTTTTGCTTTCAAACTGATATTTATAGCCATAATGCCTGAAAAACCCACTCACCAGGACAAACAAAGATTTTAGCCAGGCAAATAGACTGGGACCAGGACTGGCTCCTTCCCTGGAAGGGAGGGTGAGAGGTGAGTAGAGAAGCATCTGAACTGTTGTTCCCTTCCTCCCCACCCTTCAAAGAATGAGAACCACAAGGAGCATACAGCTAAGATACCATTAACTTAGCAGTGGGAGTGAGGGAACCTTGCATCAAAGGTGTTGCTTTTGCTGGAGGACTGCGAAGAAGCAGGGAAGCAGAGAGTCCCAGATATCACTTTTAAAAGAAAGGAAGGGGAAGTGAAGAAGCTGGAATCCCAGCTGCTTTCTCTAGAGTGGAAAAAGAACCCAATCTGAGGCACAATGCTCTTCCTAGGGCTTCACAGCTCCACAACACTACTTATGGGTCTTTGATTTAAAAGCCAGTCTAGTCCTAAGTGTTTACCGGATGGAGAAGAGCTTGGTGCTTGGGTTTTGTTTTTTTTTAAAAACATCAGTCGGAACATATAAAGTAACTACATAAGATTCACTAATTATGTATTTATGCAAGACTCAGTCTTGATAACAGTGTAATTTTGAATGCATGTGGTAAGTGATTTTATATGACCAACCCACTAAAATATGTTAAATTGTAAATAAAACATCTTCAAAGAGAACCACTTCTTAAGGCCAAATCTTCAAAGGCTACAGTAGAGAAGACACACACACGTTCACTCAGCAGATCTCACAGAAGGCTCACAGTGCTGTCAAACATCAGACACTAAGCAAAGGAGAGGAAAACAAAATGACCTCATCTCTGAATGGCTTCACGAGGTGCCACTTGCAGTCTGGGCCTAAGACTTGAGCACTGAATGTTTAGCAACAACTCTTCTCATCCTAAATACTGTCCATAAATATTTCTCACATCTAAGTGAATAATTATTACTATTAATATTTAAGACAAAAGCGTCAAGGATTTTTTTTTTTTATTATTTTTTTTTTTTTACACATGGCCAAATGTATGCCATTTCACCACCTAAGCATAGAGAAATGCCCAGTATGCGCTGGCCTAGTTCAGCTCTGTACAAAAAGCTCTATGCAACAATATCAGTGATAGGTACCATGGTTCTTAAATTAATGACCAGCATTCAACAGTATATTGCTTGTATTGGTGGAAAGTAGGACATTCAAAGCAGTCAGACACAAGGGAAAACATTTTAAGAAAAGAAAAACAAAAATATTCTTATAACTGGATAATTTACCAAGAGTGAACCCCCTCCTCCACTCACAAATGCTGGACAGCAGATTTTTTTGACAAATTCTAGTGCCATCACATGGATCTGCTACAACCACGTGCAATTATGGGTTAACAGAATTGAATACTAGCACCATAAACTATGGCTGTTCATGTATTTATTTTGCAAAGCATGCGACCATAAACCTAGACACCCCTGTATTCACACCATGCAATACTGCAATGGCTTTGTAAAAAAATATTCCATGTGAGGTATCATTTGAAAGCTAACACCACACTGGTCAATAATATTGTAAAATATATGTAATAATGCTATGTGATATTTTGGATTCTCCCTAATAATATGCTTTAAAGTTTGTCACAAAAAGGTGTTTAGACCAGGCATGTCAGGGGGGTTGATAAACAGATTTTCTCCAGACACAGGAAAGAAGCCAACACCTCAAACCAGGTATGGCCCAAATTCAATGGGTTATTCATTTGTATTGATCATTGCAGCAGGAAGAGAATCTGCACACTTGCAACCATCAGTGCAGGAGGAACAGGAACCAGCACAAGCTGCTCTGTTTTTGTCTTTTAAAAGGAGCAACAGACCTTATTACTCCTCTGAATATTCCAGGAAAGGACAGATGATTTTGGAGAAATTCAGGAATAGGGGAAGGGGGGTGCTGGGGTCACTTTGCTAATAGTAACCAAGGCTGGTTGCCACCAGTGTGTGGCTCTAGTGTAACAAGCAGGCTGCTGGAGTCAGAGTTGCTGACTGGGAGCTACACCAGCAGAGCATTATAAGGCACTCAGGGTTATAAGACAAGTGGTGATAAAACTTCTCAGTGGTCTGGGTTGAACCCCAAGTTTGACAGCCACCCTCTGGGTACAACTATTACTGGGTTTCTCAAACAGGGGTCACCGCTTGTGTAGGGAAAGCCCCTGGCGGGCCGGGCCAGTGTGTTTACCTGCCCTGTCTGCAGGTCCAGCCAATCGCAGCTCCCACTGGCCGTGGATCGCTGCTCCGGGCCAATGGGAGCTTCTGGAGCTCCCACTGGCCCGGAGCGGGAGCTGCTGGAGCTCCCATTGGCCCGGAGCGGGAATCCACAGCCAGTGGGAGCTGCAATCAGCCGGACCTGCGGACGGGGCAGGTAAACACCCAACACAAGCCTGGCCTGCCAGGGGCTTTCCCCAGTTTGAGAAACCCTGAGCTATTAGTTATTTAGCATTTCAAAGGGAGTGTGAGTTTTGTAGCACATTACAAACCTCTATTTATCAAAGTTTTCAGAAATTCATTGACGGTGATGGATGACCAAAAAAAGTAATGATAGACTAGGATTATTTGAAACTGCCTCTGCACCCAGTTAGTGAAGGATAATTTACAGCAAGCCTTTCAACAGCCTGATGAAGAAGCTATGAAGAAGTTTCCTCTTCACAGCTTTTAAGGTTCAACTAGCCTGGCTGCAAGCATCTGACACTAAGGAAGCGGTATTTGAAATTTGTTTGCAGAGTTTTGGCACTTGCATAAATAAAAAGCCTAAAGTTCTCATGGAGTGTAATTTGCTCTGAAATGCAGCTATTAGGAAACAAAGATATCTGAAACCTTCCTTTTGGGTCAGCAACATTTTTTCAAAAAATTATGATACTGCAGCTGGGATTTTTAGAGTAGCCCACGGGGAACAGGTGTAGCGCTGGTTGGAAATATTTCAACGAAACAGATTTTCAGTGAACAATGCCAATTCATTGAAACCAAACATTATGTGGGAAAAAGTCAGTTTCAGTGAACCTTTTATAGGGAATGCTTCTCAAGTCTAAGGCAGAACTTCTGGTCAAAACCACAGAAAGACTGACCCAGAATAACCAACAGCCTGGTGCTTAGGGCACTCACTTGGGACATGAGAACTAGGTTCACACCCTTGCTTTGAGTCAGGTAGAGCAAGGACTTGAACCTGGGTCTCACACAGCCCATGAGAGTGCCCTAATCATTAGGCTATTGGCTTCTGAGGTAGAGCTCACCTTGATTTTTCATGAAAAATTTTGAAAGGTCTCAGTCTCATTCTGATGCAGAATTTGAATTTGAATTTTTGAATTTGATTTTTTTTCCTGAAATTTTCATGGGATGGGAAAATCATTTCTCACCCAGATCTAATTGGGTGCACAGATCCCACTGAAATTCAGTAGTAGTTGGGTGACTAATTTGTTTAGACTCACGTAAAAATCCCAGCGTGCAGATAGATCTCTGTTCTTGAGTCACTTAACTGTGTGGTTTCTTTGTTTATTTTAAGGTTAGTTCTCTGTTATTTCACCTCCTGGAGTGTCTCTCTCATCAAGGGTGATGAATGTCATGCTGGTAGCTCTGGGATATGAGTTAAAAAAAATACTCAGCTGGCAATTTTGCAGCCTCTCAGGAAGTAACTTCATAATAGAGCAGATCTGGTAACATACAAGTGCATCCAGGAATTTCACAGGATCAGTCTCTTAACATTGTAAGTGGCATTGTGATTTCATTTTATATTTCTCTTTAAGGTTGAATGCATTACACTAGACCCAGAGTTCTGGATCTAACCAAAATTTTTGTGATATAGTAAAATATGGAATGGGGAAACACAGGGCTTTAAATTTTTGTGATATAGGACTGAAGGACTGTAAAAGGGTTCACTCACTGCAGGAGCACCTCCTCTGGCCAGGCCTGGCATAGTAGCTATCTCCTCATATGGTGTCCTCTGTCAATGGTTGCACCATCACCGCAGATGTCTCCCTTCTCACAACTCGGCCCTCCATCCACGGTTAGTCCACCTTTTCTGGGGTAACAGACTCCAACTATGCTATAGTCCAATGACCTGACAGCAGGTCTTCCATCTGTCCTTGGGCTCTGTGGTCCTTACACTCCTTACCTCAGATGTTTTCATCCTACCTTCCCCAGTGGGTGGTAGGAGAACCCCAGCCTTTCCTAGGCTCCAGCCAGAGATACCATAGCTGGCAGTCAAGGTCTACTCCCCCGGAACACCTCCTACCTCTTCTATCCTCCAGAGAATGGCTGCAGATTTTCTCCCTAGAGCCCCCTTTCTATTTCTTCTTGTATTTAATGACATAGACTCACATTCTGAGGCCATAGTCATCAGGTGCTGGATTTCATGAAATATAGTTAGTCTCTCTTTTCTCAATATTTTTTTTTAAATTGTAATGTTTCTTTTAGTGTTGCCCCATTTTCCTGATGCTCTTACTAGGTATTTTAGTGTAAACATCATATTTTAGGGGCCTGAGTTTGTCATACAAAATCTCCCTATCAGTGTTACACTCTTTAGACTCTCAAAAGATGTGATCAACTTCTTTGACCTTGCACAGCCCACCTTTGTATTTATTATTTAAGGAGAAGTTACCAAACACGGTGGCTTAAACAGTAAGTATGTGTAGTAGAGCTATCTCACACTCTCAGGTTCTTGCAATAGGTCAACATTTTCGATTCTAGGGTATATTTCATGAAAACTTTCCTGCCTTATTTCCTTTGTCCATAGTTCCTGCCACTCCTCTCTTAGTTCATTTTAATTAGGTTTTTAAACATCTGTTCACTTAGAGGGACCTCTATGTCATTTTTTTTGGTTGTTACAGCATTTTTGCTACTTTATCTGTCACCTCATTTCCTGCTATCCCAACATGCACTAGAGTCCATGCTATTTCAGTGTTTACTCCTGTGTATTCCTGATAGTGAATCTGACAAGATGACAATGGAAATAGGTCTCATATTCTGTATGTTGGTGTTATATTGGATACTGTCATAACAGCAACAAAATTGGATCGACTAATTGATTTCTTTAGTCCAAGCATTGGGATGCAGAATGCTCTCCCTGCTCTCCCAGTTTTCTTATCATTCAACCCATCCATAAATATTTGACAATGCTTGCCCCATTTACCATATACATAGCAACTTGCTATGTTTCAGTATTTAGCTCTCCTTCCCCTTTTCATCTCATTATATAGTTCCACATTTATATAATGGACTTATGGACAATATGCATTTTCCACCTATAATGTATTTTCCCTTGGCTGTATATGCTAATTTATTTTCTCTTTGTTCCTTTGTCTATATTTTAATCTTATTAACATTAGGCATTTTTGGTTTCCCCAGCCTATGCTGTCCACTAAATTCCCTGTGTTCTTTATATATTTGTTAGTGTTTCCATCTTCACTGTTTCCTATGACTTTTGCCCAGATGGTTAAAACCAATAATTTAATTCTTAATGCTACAGGCATTTCATTAGCAGCTATCTGCATTACACACAAAGGAGTCATGATGAAGGCACCACATGCAATGTGTAATGCCTGGGCTAGAATTGAGTCTAACTTCTTTAGGTTTGTTTTTTATGCTGAACTAAACGCTTGGCATCTGTACTCAATGGATTGATCTTATTAATGCTCTATAAAATATTACCACTGCTTTCTTATCCATGTCCCAGGTGGTTCCAGAAAGACTTCTAAGTAGATACATTTTACCTTTACATTTATCTACAATATTTTCTATGTGATCTTTCCATGTTAGCTGGTTATCAAATGTCACACCCAGGAATTTGTAGCTTCTAATTACATCTATTTGCTGTCCACATAGACAGTTTACAATCTTTTTAAATTTTGTTTTTAATGACTATCGTTCCTTTAGTTTTGAGAATTAAAAATTTAAAGGCCTGTTTCCCTATTCCATTCTTTTCCTAACTGCTTTGTTAATTCACTTCTCAGCTATTTTCTGGTTCCTGTTTTTAGCCCATATGGCACAGTCATCTGCAAACAAATAAGTGCCTATTCCTGCACTTGTCCTTTTTGAGAAATCATTTATCATTATATTGAATAAGGTAGGGCAGATGACACTCCTCTGTGGATTACCATTTGTGTATATGTTACAGTAAGATCTCCCTATTCTGACCTACATAGTTCTTTTACATGACAAATCTTTTATCGACCTATACAGTCTTCCTCTTATGCCCATGGATGTTATGGATTCAATAAGCCCTCTTTCCATAATGTGTCAGATGCATTTTCAATATCAAGGAAAGCTACTCTTATATATCCTTTTTCTCATTTTGTGCATGTGTGTTTCTGTCTCTACTATACGCTCAACTGTACTCCTCCTCCTCCTGAACTCACGTTGCAGATTGTCCCCAAGTCCATTTCTCTCTAGATAGAAAGAATGGTGACTGAAAGATTAACTATGACTGTACCCACACATGATGGAAGGGCAATTGTCCAGTGTGCATCAGGTGTTCTTAACAGCTTACCTGGTTTTCACACTAGGACTACAACTGTATGTTTTCACTCCATTGGTAGCGCATCTTTTCCCCATATACTGTTGTAAGGGTTAGCAGTATTTTCAGAGCCTCCTTTCTGCTACAAACTTTCTGGTTTTATAATCACCACCCAGCATCTCCCCAGGTGGACTTCATCAATTAAGCCTGGCTTGCTTTCCCTCACAACTGCTGCCAGGTGTGATATTTGCTTTGTCAGGCCCACATTAACCTCTTCAGGGCCTCTGTCAGGTACACACCCATCACAAGAACACAGTTACCTTCTTTTTTTTATAACTAACCAGATTTTGTACTGAAAGTAGCACAGCTCTCTCTAAGACTATCAAATCAAGGGAGGGATAGCTCAGTGGTTTGAGCACTGGCCTGCTAAACCCAGGGTTGTCAGTTCAATTCTTGAGGGGGTCACTTAGGGATCTGCAGCAAAATCAGTAGTTGGTCCTGCTAGTGAAGGCAGAGGGCTGGACTCAATGACCTTTCAAGGTCCCTTCCAGTTCTAGGCAATAATATATCCCCATTAATTTTATTTAAATTAGTCCTCCCTCTCTCTTTCCATATACGATGCCATTCTGGGTCATCAAGCAGGCTTGTCACCTGCCATTTTATTTTCTTTACCAAGTCAATTCATTGTCTTTTTAATATGAGGCATAGCAGACTATTGTGACTGCCTCTGTTGTTGGTGTCTTTAGATTGGTGGTAGTTATAGATGAAGATATATTCACTCAGTGCCCTTTCTCTTCTCCTACACAATTCTGATCTGAGTCATATTTTTCCCCCTTCCTCGTGCATTCCACACTTTCGGTCAATCCAACAACTTTCATGTGTTCTTTTTATTCTATGAAATATAAATAGACCAAACAGAGTCAAACAAGTTGACCTGGGATCCCAAAAGATAGCTGAAAGTATTTAAAAATCAGACTAAACCCTTGAGCTTTTTGAGGTTCTCACATAATTAAAAATTCATATTAATCTTCCCAAAAACAGAGAAACAAACAAATATTTCTTTCATCTATATTAAACCTGAGCAAGTTAATTTAATCTGGGTGCACTGTAATCCACTAAAGTGTCTCAGTTAGATATGAAAAGCATCAAAAAATAATTAAGTTATTTCCTCAAGCACTAGCATCATTCTACAGCTGGTTTGGCTAATTCCACTCTGAAATAGGAAGGAATGTGTCCTCCTTCTGTTTAAACTAAAAAGGCCGAATCAGAATACAATAAGGTATCACCCACAGTCCATTCTGTAGTGCTCTCTAATGAGTCATGTCATGTCTTTTCCAATGGCTTGTTAATTTTTTTAAAACTACATCATTAAATTGGTATCTTGAGACTAATTTCATGTGATTTTTTTAAGCAGGCTGGAGTCTGAGGCCCGAAGTTCTAAGATCAGTCGTAATTTGGGGTAATTTGGGAAGTGGATAGGTAAGATAAATTACTGATAATCTATGTCTACCTGTTTACATATGTTGGTGTGAAAACATCTACGTAGCCAGGAAAAGAGAGCTATTCTTACAGCACATCAAAATGTCTCTCTAACCCAAGCCTAGCATTCAGTTTCACTAGCAAATATCAAAACAAAACAACAACAAAAACACTTTTAAGAGTGACAATAGTTATGTTCTTTTTAAATCTCTGACCAGAAGCTATGGTAAAGTTTAATGGAGCAGTATGTTGGGAACCAAAAGCACCTCTAGCACTATCCTCCTGTTCCAGTTATCTCTGCTCTGAAGTATCAGCCTTCCAAAGAAAGGTCATCCTTCAAAAGACACTACCATTTTCTACCACTAGTTAGTGACTTTGGAGGCAAAAAATAGTGAAGTATAATTCAGTGACAGCCCCATGTATGTACTTGAGGGCATAATCAGAATCTAAATAAATAACCTTGGGTTGTGTTCTTCCAGTCAACCAAAGCTAATTTTTTTTCTCCTACTATGGGTGTGAGTGCAATGGTGGCAGAGACGGTTCTCCACCAACCTCACTGCCGTCCTTGCTTATGTTCTTTAGAGCATTGCTATATCATTAGGAAGTCAAGGGGAAGTATGCCTGCACACAGGTTAGAGTTAGCGGTCTCACTGGCATGTATTATCTACCGCTTGGTAGAGTATGACACTAAATGGGAAGTTTGCCTGGAAAAGGATTAGGTAAAAGCTGATTAAGGAATTCAGCATTTGGCCCATCTATATGGCTTTACATTACTTTGCTTTAAAAAAAATTCTGAATGAGTTGACGTTTCTCTCTCTCCTTCATTCAAACCAAACCTAAGTGGCAATTTTAATGTTCTGTTTGGCAACCAAATGAAAAATCAGTTATTCACTCAGCTCTGCTAAAGAGCTGCATTATTCTCTACACAGGCCACCTAGGCCTAGGGAGGAAACAAGCCTGGATTTTTTCCCATTTGAGTAAGGATTTATACTGGAAGGATTTCAAGATATGGATGATCGCTAAAAAAATTACAGCTCTTCAGATAGTATTTTACATTTCCTAAAAATATGAATGTGAGATTACAGATTTCTGAGAAACAGATTAGTTGAGAACAGTAACTAAATGCTAAATAGTCCCAAAATACAGCCAAAATTCCTTTTAAGTCATGAATATCCCTCACTGGAAGTGACTTGTTATTTATGGAGTTACAGGTCTGCATTGCCAAAACATAAGGGTTAGGCATGTCTGAGCCCCTTAATTAGAATAGCACGTTACTCCCTAATGAATTGGTCTGTCCTTTTGGTGAAGTCAAGATTTTGATTTTTTTTTTTTTAATATCAAATGTTGACATAGTGCACTGTTTATGGGTAAGCTTTTGTTTGCTAAACTTTCTATTGTATGAATTATCAGGGTCTTTACTCTTTCTTTGAATAACACTGGTGCTAAGTAATTGGGAAAAGGGTAGCAGTGTGAAGCAGTGGGTTAATATTTATGATGCCATGGTAATGTTGACTGCAGCAGTTCTATTTTTTTTTTTAGCAACAATGATTACAAGCCTCCAGCTCTCAGCTACATTTAGTAAAAAATCATTACCTTGGCAACGAACAGAAAGAGAAGAAGAAAAATCCATCTACTTTAATAATCCACTCACTGGTTTAAGTCTACAGTATAATGAGCTATAGCTTCACATAGGGGCTACTTGGCCATTATTACACTAATTTTATCTGATTAATTGTAATAACCTGTTAATGATGTTTATAGTTAAATTAGATATTTTGCAATCCACCGCTGGCATTACAAGTTGTTACTTCAATGTCAACATTCAATAGTAGCAACAAGTATGAAAAAATATAGATATTGTAGCTTGAAAATGCAAAAATTATTTTCATAAAAAAGACTCAGGCCTACACTTCCAAAGCCATTATAAAATTTTCAACAGCTCTACAGTAACAGGATACTGTCTTCCAGCTGACTTTCTCAAGCATTGTAAATATTGTAATCTCAAGAGAAGCATTTATGAAAATATTTACTGCCTCCTAATAGACTTTCAAAGGCCAAAGCATTTAAAATACGAGCGGTTGGAAATAAGTTGTTCTTTTAGATGTTCCCCCGACTCAGTAGTGGTATTTCTATATCCCAATGAGTCCTTGAAGATCTCCCTCATTTTTCACTTCTTTATTTACCCTGCATTTTGAGGATTCTTATAAGAACTCCATAAAGAAATGGATGGATGGAACTCCCATCACCTGAAGCTCCCGTTGTATTCAATGAAGTGTGTGGTTCTCAAATTACAGTTATTTTTATTTTATTGTCTAAATACAGATGTAGGTGCCTAACTTTAATTAGCGAAGTTTAAAAATGTTGGACTTGATCCTTGGACAATGCAATGCAGTGTACTGTTCCATAGTGAGTCTTCTACCCAATGAAAAAGTATTATTGATTGGTTGTAGAAATAATCTCATCCATTACTTGATGGCTCCCTAGAGTACTCTTTATATGACCCAGAAAAGGAATGGACTAGATGAAAGAATCCTTGTTTGAAATTCTATTGCCTGAGTTCTGCCAGAGTTCAAATTATATGATCATAATGATTCCTCTAATTCTTACAGTCTATGAATGTATACTACCTCACCATTTTTCCACACCACTGAAAACTTAAGGGAATTAGAGACTAAGGTTAGAAATTAAACCTGGATGTGGCATTAATGAAACCTACCAAGTAGCCCCAAGGTTTCAGCATTTAAAAATAAAATTGAATTATGATGAAAAAATAGCCTTTTCTGTGTCCATTATTGGTAATCCTCCATCACATAGCTAATACACTGGACCTAATTAGAAATGCTAATGTGCAACATAATCCAATACAATTTATCTCCATTTATTTGTAGCACAACATAAATGTTATGGGTCTTTCTGGTCTGGTGATCAGTTTGTTATGATAACTTTATACAAGTTGAGAGCCACATATTATATATAAAAGCAACATTATAAAATTCTTAAAATGCAATTTGCCTTTCTTGAAGAGTAAAACAAAACATAATTTATTTATGGCTCTGAGTGTCTGGAAATATAACGTGGAACAATAAGCAGAAAGTCAAAATGTTTTGTCTATAAACTGCAATACATATTTATACAATAGGAAAAAAGAATTTAAGAAAAAACAAAAATGAAACAATTATGTTAAAAAATGCTGAGGGCCAAATGCACAAAAAAATCTACTGGTCTGTAATGGAAGAGAAAAACAGGTGAATATATAACAACTAATCCTGAATTTACTCTAAAGATCGCATTTCTATATTCAATATATTTGAGATATTTTGCAAATACAAATGGCATGAATTTTCTTGACCACTGAAGTGAAAAATGGATGCCACTGGGTAGAGAAAAGGTTTGCTACAGTATGAGGAGCCACAGTGTAAGCTTCCCTATGTAGATCTGCTAATGAAACTCAGTTTTGACATGCAATATACCCTACTCCAATCCTGAAAACATCCCAGGCCAGAAAAGGTTGCTAACCATTTTACATTTTATACAGGGTGGGTTTCCAGACAAAGTCAATCTTCTTGGAGCTGGATTAGTTTCATGTCACTTTCTGATCTGTGACATTATTGCTAAGCCTCAAAAATAAAAGGGTAGAAAGTCAGTTCCCCGCATGCCACCACTTCAAAACAATGGCTGCAAGTTCAACTATAAGGTATTTTGAGGTTCCATGTAACAAAGCTAGTGATGATTCCAAAGAGACATGAGTATATATTATATAGTCATATAAAGGGAATTTATAAAACTATTCAAAATACAGCCATTAATATTTCTCCAGAAGTCAGCAAAAGTATTGACCTATTTAAGGTCTGTTTATGCTCTAGTTTGAGATAATTCTAATGAAAAAAATTGGTCATCCTACAAACCTTTGCTATGTAACTTACATCAATGTAGTGCAAATGACCAACCTTCCTCTTTTTTTTAATTTTCTTCTTTTCCTGACACTGTTCTCATTTCATTTCTGTATAAAAACCATGGCAACATTTACCATAGATAAACTAGGTGGCCAATTAAGGAGGCACATATGTGTGGGGTGGAGGGACAGGTTTCTGGCCAACCCCTCTCTTAAAGCAGCAATTCCTACCTGCACCCTACATCACGTGGATTTTCACAAAGCTGAAGTTTTGCTTTTGATTTTTTCAGTGGTAACAGCCCATGGAGACACTGAAGAGGGATGAGCAAAGAACAAATGATCTCGAAAGTGAAATTGAGAGGGAGGGACATGTAACAGGAGCAAACGGGCAGCAAATAGACAGAGGGGAATTGAGGATCTGCAAGGAAAATGAAGAAGAGTGTGTAGCCTAACCTATGTCTGAGCTACTGAAGTCCTCAAATCGTGGTTTAAAGACTTCAAGGTGCAGAGAATCCTCCAGCAAGTGACCTGTGCCCCACGCTGCAGAGGAAGGTGAAAACCCCCCCAGGGCCACTGCCAATCTGCCCTGGAGGAAAATTCCTTCCTGATCCCAAATATGGCAATCAGCTAAACCCTGAGCATGTGGGCAAGACTTACCAGCCATACACCCAGGAAAGAATTATCTGTAATAACTCAGATCCCACCCCATCTAACATCATATCACAGACCATTGGGAATATTTACCACTAACAGTCTAAGATCAATTAATTGCCAAAATTAGGCTATCCCATCATACCATCCCTTCCATAAATTTATCAAGCTTAGTCTTGAAGCCAGATATGTCTTTTGCCTCCACTGCTTCCCTTGGAAGGCTGTTCCAGAACATCACTCCTCTGATGGTTAGACACCTTCGTCTGATTTCAAGTCTAAACTTCCTGATGGCCAGTTTATATCCATTTGTTCTTGTGTCCATATTGGTACTGAGCTTAAATAATTCCTCTCCCTCCCTGGTATTTATCCCTCTGATATATTTATAGAGAGCAATCATATCTCCCCCAGCCTTATTTTGATTAGGCTACACAAGCTGAGCTCTTTGAGTCTCCTTTCATACGATAGGTTTTCCATTCCTCAGATTATCCTAGTAGCCTTCTCTGTACCTTTTCCAGTTTGAATTCATCCTTCTTAAACATGGGAGACCAGACCTGCACACAGTATTCCAGATGAGGTCCAGATGATTATTCCCCTCTATTCAGCACTGGTGAGGCCACATCTGGAATATTGCGTCCAGTTTTGGGCCACCCACTACAGAAGGGATGTGGACAAATTGGAGAGAGTCCAGCAGAGGGCAACGAAAATTATTAGGGGGCTGAGGCACGTGACTTATGAGGAGAGGCTGTGGGAACTGAGCTTATTTAGTCTGCAGAAGAGAAGAGTGAGGGAAACTTTGATAGCAGCTTTCAACTACCTAGGCTGTTCTCAGTGGTGGCAGATGAAAGAACAAGAAGTAATGGTGTGAAGGAGCAGAGAGACTGAAGCCGGGCTCAGCAGGGGGTTAAAGAACACCTGAGGGTTTAGCTAGCCCCGCCCCACTATACCTGCAGCCAGTGCCAGGCCTGGAGGAGGGAGAAAAGAAGGGCTCCTGGCTCAACTGGCGAAGAGGCAGGAGCTCTCTGGATGCCTACCTGAAGGCACAGACCAACAACCTGCCTGCCAATGCAGCCACTGGAGGCAAGTAAACCTTCTCCTGCCAAGCGGAACCCACAGATAAGCCCCAACTGTGGGGCAATTGGACTAGTGGGACCACACCCCAAACTAAAAGGACTTGCATAGGGAGCAGGCCAGGAAAACAGGCCCTGACCCCACCCCTACACAGCTGGGAGAAATATCCATTTCCACTCTTTAGGGGTTGAGTGACACAGGACCTAGGGCCAGGATTGGAGGGAGAAGGAGGGGTCAAGTCCCCCTACAGGCCCCCTAACCAACGATGTAGCCACTAGGCTCCCTAGCCACTGAGGGCCCTATCACAAATGGCCTCAAGTTGCAGTGGGGGAGGTCTAGGTTGGATATTAGGAAAATCTATTTCATTAGGAGGGTGGTGAAGTACTGGAATGGGTTACCTACGGAGGTGGTGGAATCTCCATCCTTAGAGGTATTTAAGGCCCGGCTTGACAAAGCCCTGGCTAGGATGATTTCGTTGGGTTGAACCTGCTTTGAGCAGGGGGTTGGACTAGATGACCTCCTGAGATCTCTTCCAACCCTGATCTTCTATGATTCTAATTCAGAGAGTAATGACCGAAAGGGAAGAACAACATATTCTGAATCATCACTTAATTTACTTAAATGACATTTCATCATAAATTTTTGATAATACTTATAGGTGTTGACACATCAACAGTGACACTTGGTAGTGTGTCTGTCTGTATATTTTATGTGGTTACAAAAATTTCCTTTCAAAATTAGAGAATGTGTGTGGTCAGTATTACCAATGAAAAATGTAGTTACTTTATATTATCAGCAAAGAATCCTGTGGCACCTTATAGACTAACAGACGTTTGTTAGTCTATAAGGTGCCACAGGATTCTTTGCTGCTTTTACAGAACCAGATTAACACGGCTACCCCTCTGATACTTGACTTTATATTATGCCATTCATATGTATAATTATACAATTTCACAGGTTAGCCTCTATTTCTAGGGCCTGATTCTCTATTGCCCTGCACCTTATGTAGTTATTTACATCCATGAAAAGTAGGCAAGAAATGCTACAAAAGCAAAACAGCAGCATCTTACATCCACTTTGCATTATTTTTGACTACACAAGGTGCAATCTATAGAGAATCTGAGATACAAAAGCCTGATTTTAACCACTTTCAATCATTGCACAGCCTTTTAACAAGGGTGTGAATGCTGGTTCCAAGCCAAATTTAAACCTTAGTAGTAGGGTGTTTATTTTTTGTTTAGGTTTTTTGGGAAGGAGGGCTGTTTTTTAGTATTACGATATTGTGTATTATCGGTATGTTTAGTCTCTAATTATTTTTGTTTATACATTTTGTTTATACACAATAGTTTTTTTTTAAAAGTCACTATCATCAAAAAGTACCTGTTTCTTTTTCTTTCTGCAAAGATATATATCTCAACATATACCCAAAGCATGTGTTTAGAAGAGCATACTTGATTTACTTTCTCTTGAAAGGATCTAGCATGATAACAAGTTGATGCATACGCTTATATTATGTTAACCTGGCTATATTCTATTGTAGTTAGTAGATATAAAATGAATATGTTTCTCTCTTAATAAAAGTTTGACTGCATTAGTCTATTACAGATCACCTAGATTCCAGTAGTCAACTTACCAGTGAAGGTAGCGACAACTGTTTTCTCAGACCTTCACTGACAATTCAGGTGACTGAACTTAAGAGTCATATAAAAATAAGTGCAGGAGAAAGGTAAAGCACTGCTACATGTAGTGACTCAGTTTCCCCTTGATAAATTAGTTCTCCAGCTAACCTGTTGTCTTCCCCTGACAGTCAGGCAGCGGCACAGACAGCCGCAGCGGGACAGGACCCGGCAAACCGAGCTGTAAACGGGAGTTTCAGTGGGAGTTCTGTTGGAGGAGAAGGTTTTTGTATTTTGTGTATTGTATTTTGTAGTTATATGTGTGGCAGCTGGTAGGGGCAGTGTGCTGGGAGAGAAGCTGAGCCCTGATTAGGGGGTAGGGCTTCTCTACTTAGAAGTCCTATAAAGGTAGCCAGCCAGTCAGGAAGTGGCACAGGAGCCAGCAAACAGAGCTGTAAACAGGGGGAGTTTACAGAGGGAGACTAAGAGAGCTAGGCGGAGGAATAGACAGGCTAGTGAAGGGAGTGGGTGGTTTTCTGCTGGTGTTCTGGTGCCCGTTGGGGGTTTGTTTTGCTGTGGGTGGTGGTGGTTTGGTTTGTGTTTCCTGAACTAACAGGTTTTAGATGGGAAGGCTATGACCTATACAGAAGCAGCAGTGGAAGACACAAGGAAGATGACTGGATGTGGAAGCTGCGGCATGTACATGATCCTGGAGGGGGTACCTGATAAGAGTTGTCTGCATGAACTGCCGCCTGATAGAGCTGATGGAAGAAAAGATCCGAGGATTGGAGATGCATGTGGAAACTCTGGTTGAGTTTAGAAGGGGGTACGAGCAGATGATGGAGCAAAGACATGAGGAGGCTGAAGGGAAAAGCTCAGACTTGCAGATGGAAGCAGGACCAAAGAATTCTGAGGGGAGACTGCTGGGTGAGGAAAGTGGACAGTGGAAGCATATGACTAAGAGAACCAGGCAGAAGAAAAGACAAGCTAGTGAAGGAGAAATAGTGCTCAGGAACAGGTTTGCGGAGTTAGAAAATGAAGAAGGGGCATAGCAGGTGGTTGCTGAAGGTGAGAGGGCAAGGAAGAAGAGAAGAGCAGCTAGTCCTATAGGAAGAGGGGAAGAGTCAATGGAGACAACACCAAATATGAGCCCCAGGAGGATATGGGAATTGTTGCGGAGGATTGCAACGGACAATAGAAATCGAGAGGACTTGCAGCCAGAGGGAACGGGATAGACCAGAGAATCACACTGTCACCAGGAAAAGGCAGGTCTATGTGATTGGGGACTCCTTACTGAGAAGAATAGACAGGCCTGTAACTAGAGCTGATCTGGAGAACAGAAGGGTGTGCTGTCTGCCGGGTGCTAAGATACGGGATGTGGACTTGAGGCTGAAAAGGATCCTAACGGGAGCAGGAAAGAATCCGCTGATTGTCCTTCATGTGGGAACAAATGATACAGCTAGATACTCGCTGGAACGTATCAAGGGAGACTATGCCAGGCTGGGGAAGACACTTAAGGAAATCGAGGCTCAGGTGATCTTCAGTGGGATTCTGCCTGTTCCTAGAGAAGGGTAACAAAGGTGTGACAAGATTATGGTGATCAACAGATGGCTCAGGCAGTGGTGCTATAAGGAGGGCTTTGGGATGTACGGCCACTGGGAAGCATTCATGGACAGAGGACTGTTCTCTCGGGATGGACTTCACCTGAGTAAGGAGGGAAATAGACTTCTAGGATGGAGGCTAGCACAACTGATTAAGAGAGATTTAAACTAGGAATTTCAGGGAGATGGTTGGGAGAAGTCCAAGTAATCTCCACGTTGGAATTTAACATTGAGAGGGAAGAAAACAAAGTAAGAAAGGATACAGCTGTGGGTATGAGAATGGACATAAGGAGGAAGGGTAGTGTAGATACCAGTCTAATAGGTGATACTGGTGGTAGACTGTCTGTGCTTAATCGGGTAAAGAATGTCAGTGAAGCCAAACAGCAAAAATTAAGATGTTTGTACACTAATGCGAGGAGCCTAGGTAACAAAATGGAGGAACTAGAGTTACTGGTGCAGGAAGTGAAACCAGATATTATAGGAATAACAGAAACTTGGTGGAATAGTAGTCATGACTAGAGTACAGGTATTGAAGGCGATGTGCTGTTTAGGAAAGACAGAAATAAAGGCAAAGGTGGTGGAGTAGCATTGTATATCAATGATGAGGTAGACTGTAAAGAAATAAGAACTGATGGAATGGATAAGACAGAGTCTGTCTGGGCAAAAATCACATTGGGAAAGAAAGCTACTAGAGCCTCCCCTGAGATAGTGCTTGGGGTGTGCTACAGACCGCCAGGACCCAATTTGCATATGGATAGAGACCTCTTAATGTTTTTAATGAAGTAAACACTAATGGGAATTGTGCGATCATGGGAGACTTTAACTTCCCAGATATAGACTGGAGGACAAGTGCTAGTAATAATAACAGGGCTCAGATTTTCCTGGATGCGATAGCTGATGGATTCCTTCACCAAGTAGTTGAAGAACCAACAAGGGGGGATGCCATTATAGATTTGGTTTTGGTGAGTAGTGAGGACCTCATAGAAGAAATGGTTGTAGGGGACAATCTTGGTTCGAGTAATCATGAGCTAATTCAGTTCACACTAGATGGAAAGATAAACAAAAATAGATCTGGGACTAGGGTTTTTTATTTCAAGAGGGCTAACTTGAAAGAATTAAGGAAATTAGTTAGGGAAGTGGATTGGACTGAAGAACTTGTGGATCTAAATGCAGAGGAGGCCTGGAATTACTTCAAGTCAAAGTTGAAGAAACTATCAGAAGCCTGCATCCCAAGAAAGGGGGGAAAATTCATAGGCAGGAGTTGTAGACCAAGCATCTCAGAGAGGTGATTAAGAAAAAGCAGAAAGCCTACAAGGAGTGGAAGATGAGAGGGATTAGCAAAGAAAGCTACCTTATGCAGGTCAGAACATGTAGGGATAAAGTGAGAAAGGCCAAAATCCCTGTAGAGTTGGACCTTGCAAAGGGAATTAAAACCAATAGTAAAAGGTTCTATAGCCATATAAATAAGAAGAAAACAAAGAAAGAAGTGGGACCGCTAAACACTGAGGATGGAGTGGAGGTTAAGGATAATCTAGGCATGGCCCAATATCTAAATAAATACTTTGCCTCAGTCTTTAATGAGGCTAATGAGGAGCTTAGGGATAATGGTAGGATGACAAATGGGAATGAGGATATGGAGGTAGATATTACCACATCTGAAGTAGAAGCCAAACTCAAACAGCTTAATGGGACAAAATTGGAGGGCCCAGATAATCTTCATCCAAGAATATTAAAGGAACTGGCACATGAAATTGCAAGCCCATTAGCAAGAATTTTTAATGAATCAGTAAACTCAGGGGTTGTACCGTACGACTGGAGAATTGCTAACATAGTTGCTATTTTTAAGAAAGGGAAAAAATGTGATCCGAGTAATTATAGGCCTGTTAGTTTGACATCTGTAGTATGCAAGGTCTTGGGAAAATTTTTGAAGGAGAAAGTAGTCAAGGACATTGAGGTCAATGGTAATTGGGACAAAATACAACATGGTTTTACAACGGCAGATCATGCCAACCAACCTGATCTCCTTCTTTGAGAAGATAACAGATTTTTTAGACAAAGGAAATGCAGTGGATCTAATTTACCTCAATTTCAGTAAGGCATTTGATACAGTTCCACATTGGGAATTACTAGCTAAATTGCAAAAAGATGGGGATCAATATGAAAACTGAAAGGTGGATAAGGAACTGGTTAAAGGGGAGACTACAACGGGTCGTACTGAAGGGTGAACTGTCAGGCTGGAAGGAGGTTACTAGTGGAGTTCCTCAGGGATCGGTTTTGGGACCAATCTTATTTAATCTTTTTATTACTGACCTTGGCACAAAAAGTGGGAATGTGCTAATAAAGTTTGTGGATGACACAAAGCTGGGAGTATTGCTAATACTGAGAAGGACCAGGATATCATACAGGAAGATCTGGATGACCTTGTAAACTGGAGTAATAGTAATAGGATGAAATTTAATAGTGAAAAATACAAGGTCATGCATTTAGGGATTAATAAGAATTCTGGTTATAAATTGGGGACACATCAGTTGGAAGTAACAGAGAAGGAGAAGGACCTCGGAGTATTGGTTGATCACAGGATGACTATGGGCAGGTCCATACTCACCGCGCGGGTCGACGCGGTGAGTTCGACTTCTCGGAGTTCGAACTATCGCGTCTGATCTAGACGCGATAGTTCGAACTCCGGAAGCGCCGCGGTCGACTCCGGTACTCCACCACTGCAAACGGCGGTGGTGGAGTCGACGGGGGAGCCGCGGAGTTCGACCCTGCCGCGTCTGGACAGGTGAGTAGTTCGAATTAGGGTACTTCGAATTCAGCTACGCTATTCCCGTAGTTGAATTTGCGTACCCTAATTCGAACCCCCTTTTTAGTGTGGACCAGGCCACCACTTGCTGGGCCACAGCCCGTTCCCTGGACTCAGTGGTCCTTTCAGGCCCCTCTCTAGAGACTCTAGCCAATTCTTTTTCCATCATAATCCAAATGCTCTGGTCCCCGTTCTTAGGGCTCAGTCAGTCCTTTCCCCTCAATGCAGCAATTTATTTTCACCACCTCAAGATAGCACTGTAGAGGAACCCAGGCTATTTCTCTACTTCAGGTTCCAACCTACAGACCACAAATATGCAAAGTCTGTCCACGCCACTTGACACACTTGTGGAGTTTCCTCCTGGGCTGCTTCATTTAGCATGTTTCATTCTAGGCTTTTCATAAGGCGTCTCCCTGGTGGGAGCTTTTGTGTTCTTCAAGGCTCTTTTCAGACTAAAGCCCTCTTTTGCTATACTCCCACGCCTCCTACCTATCCTTCATGGACAGCCTTAGTCACTGTAGTCCATAGAGCTAGCTTTAGCATTTTATTTTACTTTGCAGTAATGTTTCTCAGGGGGGTGTTTTTTTTCCACACACCTAGGTGACAAAGTTTTGCCGACATAAGTATTGTATAAACATGACCGAAGATGCTAATTAAGTTTGCAGTTACCAACCTCTCCCTCTTACTATCTTGAACACTGGTGTGGGATCTGAACAAGGATTTATTCTCTCAGATACCCCACTGAGACATTAACAGTATAGGAGAAAGTCACATTTGAGGAACCTATTTTACATGAACCCAAACCAAGTATAACAACAAACAATAATTAATAATAATAATAATAAAGAATAACAAAGAATTATAAAAACATATATTTTGTTTTTTTCACGTTGAAATAAACCTTCATTTTAAAATATAAAATACAATAAAAATATCAAATAGAATGAAAACATACAAATAATTATAAAAAATGAAATCCAAATCAAAACATTTTGATTGACATAAAACTATTTCCCTCTCTCCCCAGAAATTTTGTTTCTGAGGAAATTTCAAAATTTCAACTTTTTGTTCAAATTCAGGATTTATTAAAAAAAACCACTAGAATTTCCTCAGGAATGGACATTTCAAGTTTCAACCAACTCTAGAGACAAGTTATAAACTAGATGGAGCAGCCATTAAGCAGACTCAAGATGCTAACCGATTTCAATATTTCAGTCCTCGGTCTAGCTAACGGTTTGACAGATAATAATGTTTATATCTCTTCAGTTAGTGTAGGTCAATCCCAGCTATCCAAACCTTGTGTCAGACATTACAGACTTCTAGGCAACTGTTAGCTAAAAGGAAAACATGGCATATACCACTTACTAGGTTTAAAAAGAGACTCCAAATTCCTAGTATATCACAGTAAAATCTCAAGTCAGCAAGGAAAGTAAAGGAATGGTGAAACTAAGCAGCAAATTTGACTAAGGGACACCCTTAGTCACTGTAGCCCATAGAGCTAGCTTTAGCATTTTATTTTACTTCGCAGTAATGCAAGGAACTTACAGAATCCTTTAAGACATCAGCTTAAGCAGTTAGCATTAGGCTTGAGGCCTCTGAACTCTGGCATAGATAAACGGCCCAACCATCACCCTGAGTTTTGGAGAACTGGGAATAGCATGCTTAAGGGGGAAGTTTGTATATAACAAAACCAAATAACCACAGGAACACTGAACTCAGACTAGGCATGGATAATTTAGGATAGAATTGTTGGCTGATATTAACCATGAACTTGCCTTGGCAACAATTTGATGAATATGATAATAAGCTAAAATTATTAATCAGTTTGAATGAATATTCATGACAGGCCTTAAGCTCTATAATAAGCCAGACCACCATGTAAATAGGGTTGGTTGATCTCAACTTTGGTCTGGACCATCTGACTCGTTCGGCATGCCAGGGACAGAGCAAGTTCTTTGTATTTCACTACCAGATCTCCACAGAAGGATGGGAGTACATTAGTAAATGCAAGGGATGGTACAAAAGATAACTAACTTTTTATTACTGTTATATATTTATGCGGTTTGAAGCTTTTCTGCCTCTACTAATTGTGCTAATAAGAGTGGCTAAAGCTTTGCTTTGTCCCCAGTGTGTCTTCACTGTGCACACCAGGGTTCCCAATAAGATATTGACCTCGATAATTTTGATTTTTGATGTGCCTGATTCTGGGACTAAAACCCTACCACCCCCAGCTCTTTTAGTTAGAAATCAATAATCATCAACCACTAAAGAATTGGGCTACAGTCACAATCCTTCCCCAACTCTGGTCTTTCCCATATTGAGCTCCAATTACTTTTTATGCAGTCCCCGCAGGCAGCCACCTGACTGCTCAGTACTATGCTCATTCTGGCAACCAGAACACCTAAAACTCTGGCCTTAAACAGGCTATGTCTCTGCAACAAGCATGCTGGGCCATGGGTGAACCCAAAGGACTATGATTCTGTTACAATAAAGACATTTATAATTATGAAAATAATGATTCTACTGCCAACTTCCCACGTGCCATTGAGTAGGTCCTTTAGCCTCTCTGTGCCTCTATAAAATAGGGATAATAGTACATCCGTTCCTCACTGGAGTGTCATGGCGGGGAAGTACATTTTTTGATTGTGAGGTGCTCAGGTATTACAGTGATGAGGACCATATAAGTATCTAAGATAGATAATCAAACATGAAAAAATTTCAAGAACTAAGTTTTTCTTCTTTATTAATATCCCAACTACTGTAATAAATCCTGAAAAATTGCACCTTTTATGTTATAATTGAGAGAAGTCAGAACCAGAAGAATAAGTCCACATGATATCAGTGCAACATTTTACAGTCTTACAAGAGCAATACATTGTAAAAAACCAACTGCAAAATCTCACCCTTAGTTTTTCCTACTGTAGATTTTTCAAGACAGAATATTTAGTTATTTGTCAAAACAAAATATCAAAAAAGCAAACTTCTTTTCTTGTACATGTCTAAGGAGACATAAGCTTGCAACCTCTTTTTATCTTTTTTATTAAAGAAAAGCAAAAAAAAGGGTATATTTTCTCACAGCTCATGCAGCTGTTTGATAACAAGTTTGTCAAGATGAAAAATGAAATGTGGCTCCTGCACTTTTTAAGTCTACAGTTTGTACTTTGATGATAAGACTTATAAAAATGCAATATTTGTTATATATTTTCATGTGTCAGCTACCACTAAGAAAATGAATCCTTGGATAATGACATTCAAAATATGTGGATTAAAAGCAGGCTCTCTGTATGTGTAATAGATATATTATTTGTTCATTTAGCTTGAAATGCAATCTTTATGTTTCAAGATTTGTCTTTTTCATATGCTTGATTAAAAAAAAACCATCAGAGAGACCTCTGGATTATTACAACCTTATGAAGGACTTTAGTATCAAATATAATGCTCATGAGCCCTTCAGCATAGTAAGGACTTTAATACATGCACAGGACTGAGTAAGATAATTAATTTATGTTGCACATAATTATATTAACTTCCATTATACTGTATATAATTATTATGAAGAAAAGATGTCCTCTTATTTTATCTGGGAAGCCTTTATCAATGGATCATTTTAAAAGATAATATTTACTTGTAATTTCATAATCAAATCCAAATGAAAGGTTCTGCTGCCCTATTTCAATAAAAAGATAAAGGGACACTACTAATGGCAGTAGAAGGGGCTGGAGAGAGAACTCTAGACTACATAGCAACTATACATAAAGAGAAACCTTGCAGTTTGAACTACATGTGAAGATCCAGTACATGCAGCAAAATCAGAACTTTTGACTTTGTGTAAAGGTAAAAAGTCATAATTTGCTTCCAGTGAAGTGAATTTTCAATTGAGTCTGCAGGACGGAATGGCTCAGGGGATTGGTAGCGGCATATGAAGCTTTTCATCACTAGGATGTTTATGAAAATCCCACTCAGGTTCAGTAGAGACAAAAAGCCATTATTCTCTGCTGGTTCTTTGTTGAGCTACAAGAAATGAGCTGTGATCATAGTCCAGTGTCTAGGGCACAAGCATGCACCTCAAAATCACCACAGCCACCACTATAAACACTGTTCTTGGCAGGCTCTGTAAAATGCCAATGATTGTTCAGGCAGAGAGAGAGCTGGTTTATCCTGTAGATCAGGTCATAAAAGCAAAGTATTTCCCAAGAAAGATTTCATAGAAAAAATTCCCAATGAATTTTTTTTCATTTTCCACATGAAATTATGAAATGAAGCAAAATGTTTCTGTTTCCAAAAACTGAAACAAAATAACATTTGAACCAAAATAATGTATTTCAAAAGTTTCCGAAGGAATTTTTTTTCTCAGAACTGAAATTTTCCACATGAACATTTTTGAGCAGCTGTACTCTCTTCTCACATGGGGAGGAGTATCCTTTTAGGCTAGAGCTGAGATGCATTAGAAGGTAATTTGAATGCTAGCTGCCAGTGCAGTACCTTTTTTATGGAGAAAGCAGAGGGGTAATTGGAAGGCCAGAAGGAACCATTGTGATTCTCTTGTCTGACCTCCTTTATAACAGGCAATAAAACTTCCACAGAATAGTTCCTAGAGCAAATCTTTTAGAAAAACATCCAATCTTGATTTAAAAATTGTCAGTGATAAAGAATCTGCCACAACCTCTGGTAAATTTTTCCAGTGGTTAATTACCCTCACTGTTAAAAATTTTGAGTTTTCTCAGTTGTCACTCCATGAACTTCCACAACTTCCCATTGGCTGGGAATGGCAAACTGTCGCCACTGGGAGCTGTGGGTGCCCTGCAGACGGTCAACGTAAACACTGTCTCACCTGGAGGCCGCAGGATGCCCACCACTGGATTAGAGCATGGGTCTTTCACATTGCAGCAGATTTTCCTAACCACTGCACTCTAGGATACTCTATTGACATTTTTTCTCAACCTTTTCTGTTGAAGCTATTCCACTGTATAAAAATACTTAAATAGTCATTGAAGCAGGGTGTGGAAAACGTGGGTTTCCCACACCCTAGGTGAGTAACCTAACTATTAAGCAATAGATTCTCTTAGTCTCTCTTTCCCTGTCCAAATGACTATTCATTGTCATCATGAATGACTATGAATTGCCCCTGGGAATGACAAGAATTGATGTACCTGGGCAAACCAGGTATGGAAGCTTACACAACACTTCCTAGTGCTATATTGGGATATGCCTAGTGTTGTTTGTCCCTCATTTGTGTGACCATTAATCATCCATTTTTGTTAAATGATAAAATGGGGGGGAGGAATTCTCAGGGGTGAAATGTTATAGATGTAATTCATCTCAAGACAATTTCAGATTTTTGTTATGTTTTGCCAAATGTTTTTTCTTATGTTTTGCTAAATTTTAACAATACACATCTCACCCATTTCATAATAATGCAATTCACTTCATTCAGCTATTGTATTCCTCAAGGCCAATGCTAATTTAAATTCAATGAAGAATTGTAAAGCTGACAGCCAAAATAAAAGTACACATATGCCATCTACAGAACCAATACAATAAAATGTTTGAAAAACAAACTTAGATATTCTGCTTCTTGTATTAACATGACAAACATGGTAATGCCTCAAAGCCTTCAGGAGAGCAGAGGGGCAAACAAACAAATTTCTATTCAAAGCTATACAACTGACCCATTGAGAGAAGGCAGATACACCTTGTGACCCAGCAAGGCATGCGAGAACATGCCTATGGACAGAACTCTAAGGTTTTTTCATGCCATGTGCTGGATAGCTTGTCTTTGGAACAAAGAAAGAGAGGCCACATGGCAAGAGACTATAAAAGGCTGCTGCAGCTCCTCCATCTTGTCTTCAATCCTGCTTCTTACTTCTGGAGGAACCTTGCTACAAACTGAAGCTCTGAAAGAAGGACTGAATGACCTATCCCAGCTGTGGATGTACTCCAGAGACTTGATTTGAACCTGCAGTTTATTCCATCACTGCTACAAGCCTGAACTAAGAACTTTGCCATTACTGTATGTAATTGATTCCATTTAACCAATTTTAGCTCTCATCTATATTTCTTTCTTTTTTTATGAATAAACCTTTAGATTTTAGATTCTAAAGGATTGGCAACACCATGATTTGTGGGTAAAATCTGACTTGTATATTGACATGGGTCTGGGGCTTGGTCCTTTGGGATCGGGAGAACTTGTTTTCTCTGACTGGGGTATTGGTTTTCATAACCATTCATCCCCAAAGCGTGTGGTGCTGGTGGTGATACTGGGAAACTGGAGCATCTAAGGGAATTGCTTGTATGACTTCTGGTTAGCCAGTCCTCTCTGGCTGGTTTGGTGTGCAAAGGACCCCAGCCTTGGGCTGTAACTGCCCTCTTTTAAGCAATTTGTCCTGAATTGATACTCTCAGTTGTGTCCCGCCAGAGGCAGCATTGTTACAGAAGGTTAAAAAAAATAATAACAACCCAAAAATCTACTCCAAGCAGCACCCTCATAACTAAGGAAGGGAGAAGAGCAGAGTAGAAGACTCTACAGGGACCATGTTTTCCAAATACAATTGAAATGGGAGGTGCCCATGCAGTGTGGTGATGGGTGTCAATGTCAAATCCTTTGACAGACAGAAGATTAAGAAGAGAATGATACAACCCTGACTAAAATTGGATATAACCCCTCCCCCCGACATATTTGAAAGCATAGGAGCCAAAACATAGTGAAAAATAATGACTAATAAAAACAATGGAAATAGCTAACTAACAGATATTAGAAAACAGGCCAGTGTAAATGTGGATAGTAATTTTAATGTCATTAAGTGGCACAAAGTTGGTGGCAGTTCAACCACAACAACAAAAACAAAGTTTTTCCATCAGGACTTCCTCAATATCTTGCTCTTGAGGTTTCAGAATATGTTGTTTAGAAATAAGATTTTTTTTTTATTACAACTGGAAAATAAATCCAGTTTGGGTTACTACCTCGGGCTTTTCTCAAGGGACTTGAGCTTTAGTGAAATTTCTCAGGCCTTTTCCAGAATGTTTATATCCCTTCAGTTAGTGTATGTAAATAACAACTCCACAAACCTTGTGTCAGACATTACAGACTTTTAGGCAACTGTTAGCTAAGAGGAAAACATGGAATTAGCACTTACTAGGATTAAAAAGAGATTCCAAATTCCTAGTATATCACATAAAAATCCCAGGTCAGCAAGGGAAGTAAAGCAATGATGAAACTAAGCAGCAAACTTGTCACAGAGCTTCTAACAGCCCCTTATGCACAGGAAACAGGTGCAAGTTGGACTGTTAGGCTACTCTGCCTTGTGCCTATGGCCCCAGGACCTGTACCAAGCTTTCCTCAACCACATCTGAGGATCTGGATCATTAACTAACTGACAATCACAGGGCATAAATGAGTGAAGCAAACCAGTAGCTCATCCTGAACTAGAAATCAGAGCTAGTGGGGATATAAAAAGGACATAAAAGGAACTTAAATCCTAACAAAAATGTTGATATTGGTAGCTTACTAATGGAAAGTTCTTCAATACTACTGTATTGAACAAAAAAAATTGCAGCTGAGTGGTAGATGAACTTCAGTTAAACATTCAGACTCATTATAACCTGCCATGCCTGCCCTCCATCACAGACCCATGCTGCTTCTACCTGTGCCTGACTCACACTGCAGTTCCAAAATACCACTGCAAAATGTTGGGAATTGACAATTTACACCAGCTGAAGACATTGTCCCTAACAGTTTCTTGTTTCTTTTTGGTCTGTTTTTATGCATCCACAGTGAACGTTCCCCGTGGAAACAATGACACTGGTAATCAGTGATCAAACAGCCTCCTTAAAGCAAAGTATTATTTACTTAGATGATTTATGCATTTAAGAGCAAACAGATTTTAAAACAATAAACAGACTGCACACTTGTCCAGCTTACCAGGTGTTTTACCATCTTCCACATGGAGACCCTGATAAGTTCAACTTCCTATAGACTCCTCTGAAGAGCCTGCCTCTGTGTCAGCTTGTCCATTTCAGAGCTCAGTGATTACTCCCTAGACTCTCCCTGGTAATAGAAAAGCCTCCTCCTCGCCTCAGAGGACTTTTAACTGTTCAGAATTTTTTCCTCTCTGAGCACCCAGACTGGCAAACGGAAGGACTGCATCTTCACAGGAGACTGGACATAGGCCTGGTCTACACTAGGACTTTAATTCGAATTTAGCAGCGTTAATTTGAATTAACCATGCACCCGTCCACACCAGGAAGCTATTTAATTCGACATAGAGGGCTCTTTAGTTCGAATTCTGTACTCCTCCCCGACGAGGGGAGTAGCGCTAAATTTGACATGGCTATGTCGAATTAGGCTAGGTGTGGATGCAAATTGAACTTAGTAGCTCCGGGAGCTATCCCACAGTGCACCACTCTGTTGACGCTCTGGACAGCAGTCCGAGCTTGGATGTTCTGACCAGCCACACAGGAAAAGCCCCGGGAAAATTTGAATTCCTTTTCCTGTCCAGACAGTTTGAATCTCATTTCATGGTTGGACATCAGGGCGAGCTCAGCAGCACCGGCAGCAATGCAGAGCTCTCCAGCAGAGGAGTTCATGTAATCTCTGAATAGAAAGAGGGACCCAGCATAGACTGACCGGGAACTCTTCGATCTGATCGGTGTGTGGGGCGAGGAGTCTGTGCTTTCAGAGCTGCGCTCCAAAAAACGGAATGCAAAGACCTACGAGAAGGTCTCCAAAGCCATGAGAGACAGAGGATACAGGCGGGATGCAACGCAGCGCTGCGTGAAAATCAAGGACCCCAGACAAGGCTACCAAAAAATCAAAGCGGCAAACGGGCGCTACGGAGCCTGCCACCACTGCCCCACCAGTGACCGTGGACTCTGACGATGGGACAGTGTCGACGGCCAGTTCCTCAACGATGTTGGCGGACGGGGAAGATGAGGAAGGGTTTGTGGAGGACGAGGCAAGCGACAGCGCTTACAACGCTGGTTTCCCCGACAGCCAGGATCTCTTCATCACCCTCACGGAGATCCCCTACCAACCCTCCCTGGCCGTTACACCGGACCCTGAATCAGGGGAAGGAGCAGTCGGTAAGTGCTTTAAACATGTAAACTTTTATTCTTAATATAACAGGAATCCGAAGTATGTGAAAAGGAGGTCTCTATATGTATGGGGTTAGAACAGAAATCTTCCTGGGAGATCTCCACGAAGCTTTCCATGAGGGAATCGAAAAGCCTCCGCAGAAGGTTCCTGGGGAGAGCTGCCTTAGTGGGTGCTCCGTGGTAGCACACCTTTCCGCGCCAGGCTTTCATGAGGTACTCAGGGAGCATTGCCTCCCCGAGCACGGCTGCATAGGCCCCTGGTTTGTGCTGGCTTTCACGCAGCATGCGCTCTCTATCTCCTTCAGTGACCGTCTTCAGGGTGATCTCGCTCGGAGACTCCTGCATCTAATTAGGGGAATTACTGTAATGTTACGCCTGGTCCAAAGTATTTTTAAAAAATCTCCAGACAGACGGCGTAGCAGAGACTCAGCACGCTGCTGCGTGACAAGCGTAACGGAAAGCCAAAGAATCAAATGGACGCTCATGGAGGGAGGGGGGACTGAGGACGCAAGGTATCCCACAGTTCCTGCTGTCTACGAAAAGCATTTGCATTCTTGGCTGAGCTCCAAATGCTTCTAGGGTCAAACACAGTGTCCGCGGTGGGTCAGGGCATAGCTCGGCAATTTACACACACCCCCCACCCACCCCCAGAAGTGAAAGGGAAAACAATCCTCTGTTGACTCTTTTACATGTCACCCTATCTTTACTGAATGCTGCAGATAGATGCGATGCTGCAGCACTCAACACCAATATCCTTGCTCCCCCCCCCGCCATGGGTGGCTGACGGTACAATATGACTGATATCCATCGTCATCATCAGCCTATTGGCACATGGGGCAGTGCAAAAGGACTGGTAACCATGCCGACTAGCATCAGTGAGGTCGATCAAGGGCGCCTGCTCCTAATTTTTCCTGGTAGATGGTGCAGTATGGCTGGTAACCGTCTTCATCATAGCAACAGGGGGCTGAGCTCCATCAGCCCCCACCCTTCATGTGTAAAGAAAAGATTCAATTGCCCCTGGACTAGCAGAGGGATGCTGGGCTCCTCTCCTCCACACTCCTTAATGTCCTGTCTGGACTATCATAGCAGCTGGAGGCTGCCTTCCACTCATTTCTCACTAACAAGTCACTGTGTCTTATTCCTGCATTCTTTATTACTTCATCACACAAGTGGGGGGACAATGCTACGGTAGCCCAGAAAGGCTGGGGGAAGAACAGAATGAACAGGTGGGGTTGTTGCAGGGGCACCCCCTGTGAATAGCATACAGCTCAAAATTTCTGCAGGATCTGACACAGAGCAGCTGTGCTCTCTGGTTCTATGATACAGTGGTTCTCTAGTACACTTGCCCATATTCTAGGCAGGACTGATTCTATTTTTAGATACCAAAAAGGAGGGATTGACTCAGGGAGTCATTCCCAATTTTGGCTTTTTCGCCCCTGGCTGATCTTAGCCAGGGGCACTTATGACAGCAGCAAATGGTGCAGTGCAAAAGGACTGGTAACCATGATCATCTTATTACCAATTTATGGTATGGTAGATGGTACAGTATGGCTGGTAACCATCTCTGCTGTCATGCAAAAGCAAAAGCATGCTGCTGTGTAGCGCTGCTGGACCGCCTCTGTCAGCGGCATCTAGTACACATACGGTGACAGGCACAAAAGGCAAAACAGGCTCCATGGTTGCCACGCTGTGGTGTCTGCCAGGGCAATCCAGGGAAAACGGGCTCGAAATGATTGTCTGCCATTGCTTTCCCGGAGGAAGGGATGACTGACGACATTTACCCAGAACCACCCGCGAAAATGGTTTTTGCCCCATCAGGCACTGGGATCTCAACCCAGAATTCACAGAGACAGACTAGACTGTGTTCATTGTTCGCAAAAATGTATCTTTGCAAGGAATTCACTCCCTTTTTCCCATCACACAGCTTCGACTGTCTCCAGACCTGCCACAGCATCCCCCTCACAGAGGCTGGCAAAGATTAGGCGGCGAAAGAAAAAGACACGGGACGAGATGATCGCTGAAGTAATGGGGTGCTCCCGAGCCGAGGCGGACCAGCAGAGCCAGTGGAGGGAGACCCTCTCTCTGTACCAGCGTTCACACAGCGAACGGGAGGAGAGGTAGCGTGAGGAAGACAAGCAGGCGACTCAAACGCTGCTTGGACTAATGAGAGAGCAAACGGACACGCTCCGGCGCCTTGTGGATGTTCTGCAGGACCACTGCCAGGAGGACAGAGCCCCCCCGCAGTGTATCTGCAACCGCCCTCCCCCGCCACAAAGTCCCATACCTCCCGTCACCCAAAGTAACCAGAAGGAGTGGTGCCAGGGGCCGTGAAAACTGTCACTGCACCCCAACAGAGTGCTCAAGTACCCAAAAGATCTCATACCCTAAGTTTTGAGAATTCCTTCCCTTCCTGACTCACCCAAGCCCCAATCCGTTTCATCCCCTGACTGTCTGGTTAATTATTAAAAATACTTTCCTGTTAATTACTGTTGCCGTCATGCTTTTTTACAAAACGCTGTGTTTGAAGGGGTGGGTGGGTGGGTGGGGAAGAGGGTAGGGTATTGCATAGGACAGTCACCTTTAGCAGGGTACAGGGACGGGGGCAGGATCAGCAGCAGGTCACACACACAGTGCAGTCAGTAGGCACCCTGGTCGGTATGGGACGTGGTTTGCAGGTTCTGTGTGGGTGGGGGGGTATGTGACTTTGTAGCGGGGGAGGGGGGTTACAGATCTCATGCAACGGTCCCTGTCCTGGACCACAGAGCCACACAGCAGAGGAATCTGTATCCGTCCTCCCCCGCCACAAGGCCACATAGCCCCCGCACACAGAGTCCCAAAAAGGAGGGATGGCAGGCTCCGTTGAAACAACCAGTCCGGCACTGCAGAGCGCTCTGGGAGCAGGAGCCTGTCATTCCTCGAGTTTAGAGGCGGTCTTTACATCACCGCACACCCTACCCAGCACAGTCTGCGTCCCAGTTTCAACCCTTTAATGCAAAGTCATCAATAAAGAAACCTTTGTAAAGTTACAGTGGAAGATGTATTTCATTTTTAAACGTGTGTTGGAAGTGGGGGAAGCGGGGTGGACGGGGTATGTAACTGCAGATGCTAGTCAACAGTAACTTGGTAAAGAAACAGGGGCAGGTTCAGCTTCTCTGTAAAGAAACTGAACAGTCACAGGTCACGCTGCTCTCTGGTACTTGAAGAGTTCCTTGTCGCTGTGCAAGGCGCCTGCATAGGGCTTCACGAGCCAGGGCATCAGCGGGTAGGCTGGGTCCCCGAGGATCACTATAGGCATCTGCACATCCCCAAGAGTTATTTTGTGGTCTGGGAAGAAACTACCTTCCTGCAGGCATCTAAACAGACCAGAGTTCCTGAAAACACGCGCGTCATGAACTTTGCCTGGCCACCCAACGTTGATGCTGGTAAAACGTCCCCCATGGTCCACCAGTGCTCGCAGCATCATTGAAAAGTAGCCCTATTTCTCAGCAGCTGACTGTGGAAGAGGTGGATGATAAGGTGCGAGGAGTTGACAACGGCCATAACTGCAGCGGGCTCCATGCTCGCAGTGCTGTGGCGTCCGCGCTATCACTGAGCAGAAAAGTGCACGAACAGATTGCCCGCAGGCGCTTTCGGGGAGGGAGGGAGGGCGTGATTGACGGTTCAATGATGACAGTTACCCAAAACCACCCTCGACACATTTTTCCCCCAGCATGCATTGGGGGGAAATCCCAGAATTCCAATGGGCAGCGGGGAGTGCGGGAACTGTGGGATAGCTTCCCACAGTGCACCGCTTCCAAAGTCGACACTTGCTCCGTTACTGTGGACTCACACAGTCGAATTAGTGTATTTAGTGTGGATACACAAATTCGACTTCTTAAGGTCGATTCCACAAATTCGACTTAAGTTGATTCGAAATAGTCTTGTAGTGTAGACATACCCATAGACTCAAACTCAATAGCTTCCTCCCATTATCCTTCAAGTGTGAGCCATGTTCTTACCGGAGGAGCCATTGTGTTGCCTTCCTGCATAATGCCCAATGAATTCAAGCATTCTAGACATATAATAAATATTTCACTACCCCCGTATAAGTTATAGTCTCCCTCAATAACTAGGCTATATATCAGTATTCTTGAGTTGTTACAAAGCATCTCCATATCCATCACAATACAGTATTAAGATTTAAGAATCACATACAATGAAGCTAGACCTTTGTGATTCATTTGGGTCTTACCTGAGGACAATTGTTCCTTGGCTAGTACTTAGGAAATGCCGGATGTAGCATTAGAGGTGTCCTTATAATTCTACCAGGCATGATCTTGGTGCTACTCTTGGTATACATGACTCTGTCCTTGTTTCTATAGTTAGGTGCTGGTTGTACTCTTACTGGCTGTCCCATCTGGGATTCAGGAAGTTATATCATAGTAGTATTTGGCTTGCTGTCACTGCTGTTCAATTCTATCACCTATTCCACCCCTGCTGTCTTGAAAAGTATGTTTGTGGTAGGCAATAGAGCCCATGTGCAGCTTTACATGAGACACTGTTTTGGACTGCTGCTCATGTCTTTTGTTGGTGTACACCTCCAGTTCAGTACTGCTGTACAGGAGTCTCTATTTTGGGTGAGGTGTACATCTTACACTCATAGATTTTAAGGCCAGAAGGGACCATTCATGATCATCTAGTCTGACCTCCTGCATATTGCAGGCCACAGAACCTCACCCACCCACTCCTGCAATAGACCCATAACATCTGGCTGAGTTTCTGAAGTCCTCAAATCCTGATGTAAATACTTCAAGTTACAGAGAAACCACTATTTACATTAGTTTAAACCTGGAAGTGACCCAGACCCCATGCTGCAGAAGAAAGCAACCCCCACACAGGGTCCCTGCCAATCTGACCCCAGATATGGCAGTTAGTTGGACCCTGAGCATTTTGGCAAAACCCAACTGCCAGCACTTCTGATGTTTTCAAATGAAGTTGTTCTTTTCCTGTTTGCTGCTCTGGCATCTACAAAGAGCTTAATTTCCAACTCTGACTGACTGACTTAACAGCAGCGAAGAGGCTCCAATGATAGCTAAGCAGTGCATGATCACCTAGTGCTCATCCCTCAGAATGCAAGACTTTGGAGAGGACCGATTTTTGATAATTCGAGGAAAAGTAGTTTGATGCAATAAAATTAATTTCCTTACCTGTAATTTTATCCTGTCCATGTGAGTAGCCCTGATCTGAATTTAATCAAGCTGAATCCTTACTGGAACTTTCTATGGCTCATATTGTGCCACCATACAAAGCATCTGGAGGCTTCCCAAGAAGGGTTTTTTGTCCTTTTTTCTCTCCCTTTCCAGCCTAGCAATGATTCTGGTAAGAAGAATCCTTAAATGGAATTCGGAATAACCATGAAATTACCCCATTTTAGCACTTTTCAGTATTGCTGTGGTTGAAGTGGGGTCCTGTGTTCCTATCAGAGGGATCTGTATTCTTATTCCTACTCAGCTCAATGAACATACAGCTTCTCCTCTGCTCAGAGGCAATATCTTTCTGCGGAGACTTGAAGTTCAGTTACAGCAGTTTCCTCTTTACAGATACCCACAGCTAGATGAATAAAATGATTAAAAAAAAGTCCAAAAGACCCAAGGGTTCGGTCAATCAGAGGAAGGTTATATCTAATATGTTAGAACCCTACAGGGCCGCACGCGGGGGTGGGGGGTGGAAATGGGGCAATTTGCCCCAGGCCCCGGGCCCTGCAGGGTCCCCCATGAGAATAAAGTATTCTATAGTATTGCAACCTGTTTTTATGGAAGGGACCCCCAAAATTGCTTTGCCCCAGGCCCCCTGAATCCTCTGGGCAGCACTGGAACCCTAGATTGCTTCAGTGACAGCTGGTGAGAATACCCGAACCTTCCTTGGATAGAGCTGAATAATCATCACCCTGCTTGCCAGATGCTAACATATGTACATGGGTCAGGGCTTGGGCTGGCCTCCAACTCCAACTCAGTTGGTTGTACTCCCATAGTTTGTGGAGTGCTTAAGGCCCCCTGGCTGGCCTCACTGCCTAGTACTCAAGGGAACAATCTGTCTCATTTATGCATGATCTGTAACCACAGAGGAAACACTTTCATTTTGCCCTCTCCATCCTCAGCTCACTCAGGCAGGGACAGCCAGGATTTTTCCCAGTGTAAAAGATCAGTTTTAAGAGGAGGCTTGCTTCTTAGCTACACTGAAAATCTATGGCATTGGAAAGAAAACAGGCTCCCTCCACTCTCAGCAGTGTATGGCAAATAATAAATTAATTGTCTTCTACAATGGGGCAAGAAGGTAGCATAATAATATGCAAAATAGATACCATCAATTTAAGCTTGAATAGAGACTGTGAATGGCTGAGCCATTACACACATTGAATCTATTTCCTCATGTTAAGTATCCTCACACCTTCTTGTCAAACTGTCTGAAATCAGCCATCTTGATTATCACTACAAAAGTTTTTTTTTCTCTTAATTAATTAGCCTCTTAGAGTTAGTAGGACAACTTCCACCTTTTCACGTTCTCTGTATGTGTATATATTTCCTTACAGTATGTTCCATTCTATGCATCCGATGAAGTGGGCTGTAGCCCACGAAAGCTTAAGCTCAAATAAATGTGTTAGTCTCTAAAGTGCCACAAGTATTCCTGTTCTTTTTGTGGATACAGACTAACATGGCTGCTACTCTGAAATCTGAGTACACAGAATCAATGAGCTCTAACCTGATGTGGGGAGCAGAAATTCAGGAGAAGCAAAGTTGGATTTTACAATAATGGCTAAAATGAGTCCTCTTTTATGAGAAATCTAAACTATGTACATTTTTTACTGATTTTTTTTATGTTAATAGTGATTCAAGGGATTTTGGCCTAGACTAACCTTTAAAACCTTTGCAACATTTATGTCACTGGAAACCAAACAATTAGATAATTATTTTAATTGCAGCATCTTTTAGACATTATCCCTAATAATGTGATAGCCAGCTGTTTTTGTAATCTTTTTCTCTCTTAGTAGAAATTGTATTGGTTACAAACAGCTATTCTTAGATAGATGTCGCACAATGCGTACATTTTGAGACCCGCACAGAACCTACAGAATTGTCATTCATGGATACTAAGTTTTAGCTCATATAGTAATGCTGAACCATCCAGGGACAGCATTAGTTGTATTCAAATTTATGTAGAAGAGAATTTTAAATATAAAATATCACACCTTATAGCTCATAGACGTACAACAAGATCTAATGGCTGGAAGCTGGAGCTAGACGAGTTCAAACTGAAAATAAGGTTGCATATTTTAACGATGAGGGTGTGACAGGGTGCTGTTAGCAGCTATAAATAGATCCCCTTTGGGGAGGCAGCACTCTGGTCACTTAGGGTATGCCTACACTGCAATTAAAGACCTGCGGCTGGCCCATGCCAGCTGACTCGGGCTAAGTGGATGTTTTATTGTAGTGTTGATGTTTGGGCTTGGGCTAGAGCCCGAGTTCTGGGATCCTTGCAGGGTCCTAGAGGCTGGGCTTCAGTCCAAGCCTGGAGTCTACACTGCAATTAATCAGCCCCTTAGGCTGAACCACATGAGTCCAAGTCAAATGACATGGGCCAGCCATGGCTGTCTAATTGCAGTGTAGACATATCCTTAGAACAGGGGTCGGCAACCTCTGACACGCAGCTCGCCTAGGTAAGCACCCTGATGAGGCGGGCCAGTTTGTTTACCTGCCGCCTCGGCAGGTTTGGTGGACCGCAGCTCCCACTGGCCGTGGTTCGCCGTCCCAGGCCAATAGGGGTGGTGGGAAGCCATGGCCAGCACATCTCTCGGCCCGCACTGCTTCCCGCCACGCCAGTGGGAGTCGTGGTTCCACCCGAACCTGCCGATGCGGCAAGTAAACAAACTGGCCCGGCCCGCCAGTGTGCTTACCCTGGGGATCTGCGTGCCAGAGGTTGCCGACCCCTGCCTTAGAACATGCAGGGAACTGGGTACTTAGGGTAGGAGGGAGTTAGGTAACCTGAGTTTGTAAGTTTAGAGTGGATCACTTGCACCTCTAGGGAGCCTAATGAGGTAATTAGCTCAGCAGATGGATAGCTGAGAGAAGAAAGCAAGCAGTATAAAAGGCTGAGCCAGAGATCAGGCTCCTTCTATTTGCAATGCATTGTCTCTGGAGCATAAGGCAAGAAATAATATTAAAGGCACTTGATGAAGGTACCCAGTGGAGTATGTGTGCTGTTTAATCACCAGGAGGCCTTATCAGCCAGGGTTTCCAGGGCTGGAGGGAAAATCCACTCGGGTTGGATTCGCCATCACTTTTCATCTTTCAGTCAAGACTGGGTGTCTTTCTACAAAACATGCTCTTGTTCAACCAGAAGTTCTGGGCTTGATGCAGGAGTGAGTGAGTGAAATTCTCTGGCTTGGGTAATGCGGAAGGTCAGGCTAGATCATCACCCTGGTCCTTTCTGGCCTTAAAATCTAGGATCATTTAATGGAAATTCCTTATATTACTTAGTAGCTTACAAATCTAGGGCCCCCTCCTATAAATAATTAAGTGCATATGTATCTTTATTCCTGTAAATAAAACCTAAATAATTTAAATTAAGCTATGTAAAAAAACAGATACTCTGAAAAACTGAAGTGGGAAGAACAGGCCCAGAAAAATATAACTAACAGTCACCAGCTCTTCCATAAATGAAACTCCCATTAAAGCTAAACAGAGTCAACTGTGGGGTAGAATAATGTTATATGGGTCAGATTTTTGGCCCTGGTCTAATTTTTGATATCTTGTCTTGAGGCTGGAAATAGTTCCATCCACATTTTTGCTCCAACAATGAATTGCAAGCACAGATAGTGGCAGTTAGACATCTACTTGTTTTCAGTAGACAGATAGATATGTAACTACTTCTATTTGTAACTGCAATTTGATTGCTCAAAGGGAATGTAGCTGAAAATCTGGTCTCAGATCAACAAATAATTTCATACTAGCACTACTGTATCCGATAATTATGATCCAAACCTATAAGCATATAAACTTATGAATAACTTTACAAATGTGAATAAGCCCATTCAATTTAGTCAGGTTCTAACAGAATCTGGGGCCAATTATACTGAAATATAATTACATATTTAAAATAATGAGATTATGCTGTGTTTTCTTAAATTGTGTTTTATGTAAATAAAGATTACTAATGTGGAAAGAACTCGAGCAGTAGCATAATATAAAAAGTAGGGAATCTTTCCAATTATTTAGCTCATGCTGTAGTTAGGATGTCATTTTTATGTTGAATCATAAAGGGAAAGCAAGTTTTATAACAGGCTTGTACTGATATATGGCCAGTATGACATGACGGAGTTTAGGTTGGTACAGTCATTCATACAAAATTTACTGAAATGGGAAGTTATTTTATAAAGCAAAATTTAACCCCGTGAGATTCCCACTGGCAGCGCTGTACAAAGCTCAGCAATTATGATTCTGAGTGGTTTCTTTGGGTTTAATTTATCTTGGCTCATAAAGGCTAAATTTATCTGTATTTTGGTATTCAAACCTCAAAGCAAAATTCAGTCAAAATTGTTGAATTTCTCCTGACTTTGCCTTAGAACCATATACAAGTTTATTATAGTAGCATATTTGCAAACCGTTGCTGAGTTTGACTTTGTAACTAACTATAGGACATTCCTGGTTTTGTAACTAAAGTTTTACCCTTTTACTATTTTTAGCCAAGAGTTTGGGGGGTGGGGAAAGGTTTAGAACCCAAAGTAGAACTCCATGGGCAGTTAAAAAGAGTGTAACATATATACCAATTTTAGTGTTCTCTGAATGGGGAAGTACTGACCTAGAACTAGGAAGACGTACATAAAACCCATATCTGCAGCTCCTTTCAAGAACTGACTACTTTATCCACTAGTTGCTATTAGTCTAACAGAAATTGGGGATGGGTTCAAAGTCCAAAGTTTTGCGTTGCTCCAGATCAGCTCTCACAGTCATTGATTCTGTGTTGCATGATCCTGACAAGGATCAAATGTATAGTGTCAAATGTATTCACTGAAGACATACCAAGAGCCATCTGTGTCCAACAGCTGGGGTCTAATCAAGTACTCCCTGTGTAGCTAGCCTTCACACAGAGCATTGAAGAGCCCAGAGAAAGAGGAGCACATATTTATAGTAGGGCCTGCACTACAGACTACAGTGAAGGCCAGGAATCTGGTGGAAAATTATGCTGCGTCTGTTCAAAACTTAACATGTTGAAGGGTAAGTTTCAAGTTCACTTTGACAGCCTTAAATGCATACGAAAGTAGTCTCAGATTTATTTATGTTTTGGCACAGTTCCCCAGCCTTAGAAATTACAACAAAGTGTAACAGGATAAAAGGAACTGTCAAATATAAATAGTTCAATTTTTCATAAACAAGTACAATAGATTTTCTAGATGAATACTCACAAGGGAACTAGTGACAGGATATTTCTTTAAAATGAAATAATATCCCCCACATATACATTCCAGGAAAGTGCTGCTTATTGGTCTAAAGGAAACCCGAAATAAGTCCACTTAATACAAAATACATATTTTTACCTGGACCCCTTTCCTAATAGGGTACTTTCTATTTCTGAAGTTGCAGAGCAAAATGTGCTTCAGGGACTAGTATAAGTATCACTGGGACTGAATCTGGGACTTTCAGTGCCAGAAGCGTGAACAACTACCACCCGAGCTAAAGGAGTCACTCCATTAGTTGCCAGTATAGAAGACTCACATCATCTATTGCCCAGCGATAGTCCAACCCAGTATGACCATTCTTATGATGTATTCATAGCACACACTGAACAGCAAATTACATACTTCCCCTGGTGAGAGTAAGGCTGTCCTGAGTGTCTGAGGTCCACAGCCATTCAAATCCCAGGTAAGCCACTATTTGTAATAGCTGACATGATGGGTTGTCACTAGAGCTGATAGAAATTTTTTCAATGGAACAGTTTTCTGTCTGTAAATGCTGATTCAACCAAATGAAAATGTTGATGGGAATGTATTGATTTTGTCAAAATTTGCAATGGGAAATTAGCAAAACAGTTTTGATAAGGTTGAAATGTTTTACTTTTCCTTAATCATTTTGACTATTACATATTTATGTTATAAATTATGATACAATATAAAAGTTGAAATGACAAAGATGAAATGAAAAATCTCAATAAGACAAACAAAATATTTCAGAATATTTCATTTTGTGAAAAATTCTGAGGTATCAAAACTAAAATTTGAAACCTTGGTGTTTCCCATAATATGGAAATTCCATTTTTCTGCCAGCTCTATTCATCACTACAGAAAGAACCTGAGACCTACAGTGCTAAAAGCATGATCTTCTATCATGTTAGCTAAAGAGGTAGCAACTTTAGCACCTAAATGTAATATATTCATTCTCTATAGATTCGCGGTGGCTCAGCCACTAGAAAAAGATGTATAACTTACACCGAACACTGGGTTACATTAGCACAATGTGTGTGATTTTGTACTGAATATTCAGAGTGTGAATTGCCCCTCCACAATAAAGTAAATACATCACGTAAAGCCCATATGATGAGTTGTTATTTTAAGGGCTGCTGTCTGGAGGCAAAGCTGATTCTTATGTATTTGTGAATAGAAGATTTAACAAATTGTGAACCACGTGTACCTGGTAAAAGGACATTGCAAGCTTTTTTACTCACCCTAGATTAAACATAAATTACTTCTTGGAAATAGCCCAAATATAAATTTTCTCTGAGTAGAATCTTCAGTTGTGTACAATACATAATTTAGGAAAACATTTTGAAGGCACTATATAGCATCAATAATATGATTAATGGATTAAAGACAGATGTACTTACAGGTTACTATAGTGCCAAATGTGTAATAAGCACTTTAGGGATGGGTGTAGTTGCAGAGTGATAAAAACATTGGCAATCTCACTCATAAGAAATTACAGGTCCAAATGTTGGCTTCTGTATGTTACATATGCAGTGTAAGACAACTGTTTGCTTACTTCTATATCTATGGGTAGCCTCTAACCAAATAATAATATTACATTGACTTAGATTATTTGTCCAGTGGCAGACTGGGCCATTGAAGGTATACTGCTCCCAATGAAGTCAACAGAAGCTTTGCATGTGCATTTACAAGCTGTATTTCCCCCCAGAATATTTCATAGGGCAAATCTTGCATGACTTATTCATGTAATCAGTTACATCAACATGTATGCAATACACTTAAAGTAGTCTTTCTATTGGATAGAGCAGTGATCTCCAACCTTTTCCAGGTGGCGGGTACCGGACAACGAGCCACCGAGGACTGTGGTTGATGGACAAGCATCCGCTGAAATGTCGCCGAGAAGCAGCAACGTCAAGAGGTGTCGCCGCTGAAAATCAGCGGCATTTTGGCGGCAATACCTCTTAGTGATGCCGCTTTTCGGCAGCATTTCGGCGGCGCCGCCTCTTGATGATGATGCTTTTTGGCGGCATTTTGGCGGATGCTTGTCTGCCGGCCAGTACACAGGCACATATAGATGCCCCGGCGGGCGCGATGGCACCCACAGGCACCGCACTGGGGACCACTGGGATAGAGGCTACCTATCACCAAGAAATAAACAAATATTTTCTCTATATCTTTGGGACTATATCTTATAAGCTGTGTTGACAATGATTTCACCACTTGGCAACTAGGCCTAAAGTACTTTGCAAATATTTCGTGGGGAGGATTTGACCTATAAAACACTGTAGCACAGTAGGACTGTTTTGCAAACAAGCTGAGCAGCATTTGTCCCTCTATACAGAACAAATTTTCCACAGCTACTTTTAGGTGTATCCTTTCTATAAACATACCTGTAGGGTATAAAAGGTTGTTTTCTCTCTTTATGCTACATAGCTTAGTGCACAGTACTGATATGGACTCAAAGGCCATGGTTCTTAGTGGAACCAAAGACGTGCACAATATGTACTAGGAGGTGATCGAGGGAGGGGTGCAGAGGTAGCTTTAAGCCACCTTTCCAGTCCTCTGATCCTGGACTGTCCGTGCACCAGACTGCTCTGTCTTGTTCAGAGGAATCCCTGCCACACCCAACTCCCTCCAGCTCTATACTGTCATAGGGAGGTGAAGTGTTGTAAGAGCCATTACAATGGCTGTGGAGTACTGGAGGATCCTCTACACTGAGGTGCTCCTCCAATAGACATGTGCAAAGTAATCCTAATGAAACTGAGGCTTTAGGCCTAAATACTGAAAGGCTGTCATCCTACTAAATGGTGTATCCTTCTCTCAGCAGGGCCAGATTAACGCACAGGCAAACTAGGCAAGTGCCTAGGGAACAAATTCAGGGGGAGGCAATTTTTTAAATCAATGCAGATTTGTGTATGAACTGAAAGAACTTCACTCTCTTGAGTGAGTGGCACAGGGTCACAATGCCACTCACATTTAGCCCAGCCACCTCTCTATAATGTTGTAGAATTCCACATAATTTCCCAGGAGAGAAGAAGGCACTAGGTAAAGAAAATGTTTCCTTCTGCAACATGGCAGGGAGACAAGTGCATGTTTGCCTATGGCCCAGTGATGGGTCAATCCAGCCCAGTCTTTCAGTACGGCATGAGAGTAGTTACCAGAAACATTAATGAGAATTATGGCATTAAGACAAGACCCCTGAAGCTTCTCTCTAAGACACACATTTTCAGTTGGCAAAGAAGTTTTATAGCAGTCTCCAAATAGTCATGAAGCAAAGGTGTGATGAGCAAAGAACCGCTGACAGTGTGAATAATATTGGGTCAGTACATCTCTGGTTAATATTCTCAGCTGAGGCCATTGCGTCAGCACACATTCATACCTGGAGGCCAAAGATGAGCATGGTATGATTGGTTAGTATAAACCAACCTTGTAACAGTGAGAAATGTGATCTACCTATAATATAGAAGAAGAAAAAGAGGCATTGCAACATACATAGACTGCACAGAAAAAAATTCTGCACACAAAATGAAATTTAAAAAGTCTGACTATTTTGAACAGGGCAAAAAAAAATCACTTCATGGATGCAGTTAAGTATCACATTTGTTTGTCATTATGTAAAGGACATTTTCAGCAAACAGTTTTTCCCTTTTGTGAAACTGAAACTACATCAGAGCAAATATGGGGAGTAAAAATGAAGGGATACATTCCACTTTGACATATCCTTGTCGGTTGCATTATTTAATAACAACTACTGAATTGGCAGTGCAAATGCTCTAACATTCCCAACAGAGAGGACAGGAAAGGGTACAGATGTAAAGAAAAGCGTCAAGAAAATGGAACTGCAGGGCTGTTGACATGATTTTTGGAAGCTTTCAAAGTCAGTCTTTCAGGAGTGATGTGATATGGTTTGATGGTCCTGCATCCTCAGGGATACCAAGGTATTTGGAGGTAGGAACAAATACTAAGGTGCCATGCATTTCAATTCTAATCACTCTGTCTTTTGCTCTGTGTCACCTTTATTTAAATCCAGGGCCACAGACAGAATCTCAGAAGTAGGATTAATATCCCTAGTGAGAAAAAAGCATTTTAAGTTGACAGTTCTTATACTAATTGATGGTTTTGGTCACAAAGTTAACTACCATAAAACCAGATTTAATGCATTGCTCGGAAATGATAGCTACAGCAGCATCTGTTTTTATTCAGTGTTTGTTTAGAGTTTGTTAATAAATTTACTCTTGGCATAATGTGATAAATGTAGCAGAGAAAATAAATTGGGGCAGATTTGAAATGGCAGAATTGGAGTTATTGTATGTTCTAAAAAGCAAAACAACAACAAAATAAGATAGGAGTTTTATAGTCTATGAGTGTTACTAAAAAATGAAGCAGAAGTGAGCCTGTTGAATCCAAAGTTTTGCTTGCATATGTTAGAGCAAGCAGTATTTCTCTGAATGAACTCTAAAAGTTGTTTGAGTGGAACAATATAAAAATCATGAAGATTTCATGCTGTCTCTCTCCTAGGTGACTAGATTCAATAGTAGTCACTTGACAAGTTTTCTATGAATATAGAGTTTGTTTGTTTTTTCTTTTATTTAGTGGATTTAGTTGATTTTCTGTTTAATAAGACATGACAATTATGCTTCCTCTCCCCCCTCCAGAAATCACCTCCTGTGACAAATCTCTGTTTGTCTCAACAAAAGATGTAATAATAATTTAATGTTTCTCCATACTGGAATATAGAACACCTAGTAAGTGTGGTGGAGAGAGCTAGACAGATCTTAGCCAAACCTCAAAAAATGAGTACGTGCAAGGTAAAGGAACATCCACCTCAGTAAAAACAGTGGATTCACACCAAGGAAAGTATGATAATAAAGATACAAAGCAAGCATATTTATCTTCATAAAGACTAACTGTACTGTTTTACAGTTAAAGTGGTATAGAAATCAGAGACTAGCCAGGGCATAAAGTTGATTTTCTTTGAAATTTCTGTAAACCCAGAAGGGCTTAGACTGAGGAAAGACTGTGAGGTGTACACCATTCACAATGTTAATATAGGTGAGAAAAGGGGACAAGAAAAGAGCAGCCATTTCCCAAAGGATATTTCATCCACTATAGAATAGGCAGAAACATTTAGCCAAAAGGTGTATCTGTAGTTACATGATTAACTGAAATACTTTTAAAATCTTCAAAAATCCCAATTCACTAACACTGGAATTCATCCCTATACAGAGAGAGAACCCAAGGTGGCCCCTCTACACAGGAAGCATTTCGCCCTTAAGGAACACAATACTTGTAAAGATTTAAACAACTTAATTATGATCCCAAGAACTGAGTCATACACTGCCAAAATGTGATTTGAAAGGCTTGTCAAGCCTATAATCTATGGTCTCAGGTTTTTGTGCTTCTTGTATATGCTTCATGGACTAGCTTAACCCTAAAGCTGTCAGGAAGCTGCATTCCTAACTCTGATTTAGAGTTTTGAGATGTCATCATAGGTAGCCAGGGATATACAGAAAAATAATAGCCTTAAACCAGGTCATAGTAAGCAGCTGTAAAATAAAAGACTGATTCTGTCGCAATCCGATTCATAGTTATGGCTCTGTATGGCCAATTGTCGGTCCACGGCCATCTTGTCCTGCTAAAAGGACAAGGCAGCCTCCATTTTGGACCAGGTTCTTGTTGTATATGAGGGGGCAAAAACCTCTGGTAAAAACTGCTGTAGTAGGTGGAATCCACAACCAAGTCAGTTGTGCTCTCCTGTGTTTTTTGTTTTTTTTCTTTTCTGTTGCTGGGCCATCTAAAGGTCAGGCTAGTTCTATGTATGAAGGCCTGATTCTGCCCGGCAACCTGTTTTTTTTTTGGGTTGGTCGTCTGGAGGTCAGGCTAGTTCTGCCCAGCAACTCCAGAGTACTGTATACAGAGACTTAATTCTGCCCAGCGACTCACTTTCCCGCTCTTTTTGGACCCAGTCATCTAAGGGTCAGGTTTGTTTACTCGTCAACTCCAGTGTGCCGTGTGCAAAGCCTTCCGACGTGGGGTGGCAACAGCTCGAAGCCTGAAGGGAGGAGGGACCAGGGAGCCAATCAGATGCTGACACGAGGGAGTGAGACCTTTCTATAAAACTAGGTTTCCCCCCAAAATTTGTGTGGAGCATCCGCGTGTTAGCTGAAGGACCTGATCACTCGTTCGGCCAGGGTCTCCTCCCGGTAAAGTGCACTCGTGTCGTATCGTTTGGATTCGTTGTCGTTTGGACCCGATCCCTGTCAGCTCGTCATGCTTCTGGTGTCTGTTCTGCTGGTCAGCTGCGCCTGGAGTGCGGTATTTGTTTTTTAATATCTGACAGTTAGCTTATTTAGCCTCTTATTTTTTCCCCTCCCTAACTTGGTACCAAATATCTACTCAGGATATCAGGATTGCATTAGTGAGCTCAGAATTGCACAATTGTTTAACTAGCTTGTATAATAGTTCTAGTTGTTATTAAATTGTTAATTGCAAACTATTTATGTGTTTGAATCACTGCTCTGTCTGTGTCCAGTGTGTGTGTATGTTTAACTTGGGAGCTGCCTCTACTTAGAGGGTAGCTGACCAAGGGGGTCCAGTCCCCGCGGTCTGAGTGAGTGGAATCTGCCCAGCTGCAGCCGCACCACACTCTGGGTTTACCCTCTGTGTGAAAGCAAGGGTGGCTGAGGCAGTGGCCCGTGGGTCTCTTTTCTGTGTTTGCACCGGGCACCGCCCTGACGAACCCGATTCCTATCTGTGTGATTGGTGTGTCTGCCTATTTGGTGTGGTGTGGTGAGTAGTATAAAGTGTATTATTACTGTGTTTTGGGGTGTGTTTGTACTTTTGATACCATCCCAGCCAAAGTTGCCTACTCCCCCAGCCCAAGTTGTAATTATCCCCTAAATAAACGCAGCCACTTGGCTTTTCAGTGTTACCCTGGTCCTGCCTGTCTTTTCCTCACTCAATACCAAGCTTGAACGAACCCCCAGCTAATTCAGACAGATTCATAAAACAATTTTGCAATATTCCACTAGACACATGTATGCTTATGAGGGATTTCCAGAAGTTTTTGTATTTATTTTTAAACAGTCCAGTTCAGTTCAGTTCAGTCCAGTCCAACTCATGGCAATCAGGGGAGGTCCCGGATGACTGGAAAAAGGCTAATGTAGTGCCCATCTTTGAAAAAGGGAAGAAGGAGGATCCAGGGAACAACAGGCCAGTCAGCCTCACCTCAGTCCCTGGAAAAATCATGGAGCAGGTCCTCAAGGAATCAATTCTGAAGCACTTAGAGGAGAGGAAAATGATCAGGAACAGTCAGCATGGATTCACCCAGGGCAAGTCATGCCTAACTAACTTAATTGCCTTCTATGATGAGATAACTGGCTCTGTGGATGAGGGGAAAGCAGTGGACATGTTATTCCTTGACTTCAGCAAAGCTTTTGATGTGGTCTCCCACAGTATTATTAATGGCAAGTGAAAGAAGTATGGGCTGGATGAATGGACTATAAACTTTATAGAAAGCTGGCTAGATCATCGGGCTAAATGGGTAATGATCAATAGCTCCATGTCTAGTTGGCAGCTGGTATCAAGCGCCGTGCCCCAAAGGTCGGTCCTGGGGCCAGTTTTGTTCAATATCTTCATTAGTGATCTGGAGGATGGCATGGACTATACCCTCAGCAAGTTTGCAGATGACACTAAACTGGGAGGATTGGGCCAAAAGAAATCTGATGCGGTTCAACAAGGACAAGTGCAGAGTCCTGCACTTAGGACAGAAGAATCCCATGCACTGCTACAGACTAGGAACCGAACGGCTACGCAGCAGTTCTGCAGAAAAGGACCTAGGGGTTACAGTGGATGAGAAGCTGGATACAAGTCAACAGTGTGCCCTTGTTGACAAGAAGGTTAATGGCATTTTGGGCTATATAAGTAGGGGCACTGCCAGCAGATCAAGGGACGTGATCATTCCCCTCTATTCGACATTGGTGAGGCCTCATCTGGAGTACTGTGTCCAATTTTGGGACCCACACTACAAGAAGGATGTGGAAAAATTGGAAAGAGTCCAACAGAGGGCAACAAAAATTATTAGGGGGCTGGAGCACACGACTTATGAGGAAAGGCTGAGGGAACTGGGATTGTTTAGTCTGCAGAAGAGACAAATGAGGGGGATTTGATAGCTGCTTTCAATTACCTGAAAGGGGGTTCCAAAGAGGATGGATCTAGACTGTTTTCAGTGGTTCCAGATGACAGAACAAGGAGTAATAGTCTCAAGTTGCAGAGGGGGACGTTTAGGTTGGATATTAGGAAAAACTTTTTCACTAGGAGGGTGTTGAAGCAGTGGAATGGGTTACCTAGGGAGGTGGTGGAATCTCCATCCTTAGAGGTTTGTAAGGTCAGGCTTGACAAAGCCCTGGCTGGGATGATTTAGATGGGGATTGGTCCAGCTGTGAGCAGGGGGCTGGACTAGATGACCTCCTGAGATCCCTTCCAACCCTGATATTCTAAGATTGTATGATTTAAATTAATCATAAAAGGCAATGGAAGTATAGCTGATATATACATAATGTACATTTCAAAACTGAAATAGTAATGCCTATTTCTATCTATGCTAGACTATTAGTTTTCCTACCAGAAGAGTATGACCCTCAGAAAAGTGACTCAGGATATTAAATTACTTATGTCAAACTTAGTGATAATGAGGTTTTAGTGGGATTTTATTCCATAAAATTTCACTAGTAGGTTGGGTCATATTGATCTGCAATTAGATGATGTATTGTCATATTGTATGGGGATTCTGAAGCCTTATTCAGGGATTGGTAAACTGAACAATGTCCATTTTCAGCAGGTATATAAAGAAAAACTCTGTTTTCAAAACCAAAATACCCAGGCTCTAGTTAACTAAACCATCTGAACATCCGGGAGTTGGAGGGAAGGTGGAGTAGGGGAATGGGGAAATGGTCAGATAAAAATTCTATTTTTCCCCAGCCCTCTAATATAGAAAACAGGTTGTGTTCCATTTTGGTAAACATTTTCAGTCAGGTTTTGATTTCGCAAAGCCAAAAGCAGGAAACTTTCATTATGGCTTCCATTTTATCTGAACCAAAGTTCCCATCACTTATTTTGATTTGTAAAGCTGTGTAAATCTTTTTTAAAAGTTGCACAGAATAATTAGCATTGAATAACACATTAAGGTTAATTTATTACTCATACACTAGAAAAAGTTAATTTTCAACCTTCTGTAGTTATGTTCTCATGTAAAAAGCCTGAATAAAGATACCTTGTGCAGGGGAAGTGTGTGTGCTAGGAGACCAATACAAAGAGAGGCTATGTTACTGCCATGCTCCTGGTAGACTCTAGCTTGTCCCTTGGTGGATGTCCAGGTTACTCTGGTGGCTCCTTGACGCTCTGCCCTGATTGCCCTTTATCCTGAACTATGTGAATAGCTTGTTCTTAGCTATGGTTACTGCTTGTCCTGTGCTGGGAGGCAGAACTGGCCTCTCCCTATCCATCAAGTCTCTGTGGTCAAGAAAGGCACTACTCAGTATCATTCTACCCGGAACTCCAAGTTGCTGGCCACTGGAGGATTGCAAAATGTGATAAGATAGAAAGGCACTTCAGAAGTCCCAGTGCATAAGGGGTTAACCCATACTCCTGCCAGTCCTGTAAAACATCTACTTCCCTTGAAAAATGTTGATTGATCATAGGAAAACAGAAAACCAGAGAATATTTCTGGAAATTTTCTGCTTTTTAGGTAGCTTTTGTCTAAATTTTATTTGCTTTCAGTTGCTACTAATGGGGGGGGGGGGGGAAACAGTGCTTGTGCTTTCAGCTTTCCAATGAAAAGTCAAAAATTTCCTAGGAAAATAGCCCATTTTCTGACCAGCTCTGGCAGTGGCCAAGTGGCTGTGGGGGCAGCTATCTGGGGGCAGGGAAGTGGGAGGGTGTCTCCTTTCCCCTTTCAGCTGGTTAAGAAGTTGGAAAGGTCTCTGGCAATTGGGACCCACTGTGATGGGTGGCTTATTTTGGTTTGGAATCTTTTGCATGTGAATCAATAAAAGTAAGCCCTGAAGAAAAGAGATTGAAATTTTGCTGCTTGTGAGAGTATTATTCGTCTTTCTCAGGTGGTGGTTCTGCTTATAAAGGATTATTTTCTAGATTACATAACTATGGTATTTCTCCTGATTGGGTCTCCCTTGTGGCATTTGGTGGTCTGTTTTTCATTCTGGGTCTGAATTCTAACTGATCAGTATTGAATTTGTATAACATAAACCTCTGCATAACACAGCATAAGAACTGGTTCCAACTGGCTCATGCCAGAGTCTCTTAAAGGTACAATTCCCCACATCTTCCTTTCCAAGTCAAATGTAACAGTAACAATCAACATTAACATAATGCACAATTTCAAAAACGTATAACCATCTATTAACTAAATCAAGTAGCAATGTTCAATTAGCCTTTGAGGTACTCTGAGCTGTTGTGTGGTCCTGCAGGTCTCCCCACATCTATGGTTCATAGTCCTGGAGAGCCCCTAAACCACAGAGACCCCAACAGAGTTTACTAGAGTAGAAATAAATTACCATGAAGAAACAGTTTAACAGCAGCTCATAAATGAAAGCTCCTGGCCACTAAGAACTCCCAATACAGAAAAGCCAGGATAAGAATCCAGTAATTTTCCCCCCAAAAAATGGCTCGCAGTGATCTTGTGGCTGAACATGCTAGACAACTTCACAGGGGTTGAATGTGCATCCTGGATTCAACATCAGAAAACTGAGGCCAACAGCAGATCCCATCAAGACAATTATTTCTGGGTTGCAGAAAGGCAAGATCTGCAAAAGGCTACGTCACTGAAAACAATTGTACAATAATATGAAACACTTCTTCGGCGGGGCAGTGTAACCAAGTGGATAGAACACTGGACCAGGACTCAGAAGTCCTGGGTTCCATTCTCAGTTCTACCACTGGTCTTTTGCATGACTGGGCAAATCACATCATGCCTCAGTTTCTCTATCTGTAAACTAGGGACAACGATACTGAGCTTTTTTAAAGCACTTTGAGATCTACTGATGAAAAGCCCTATATAAAAGCTAGGTCTTATATTATTATTGTCCCTCAGACCCTAAGGTTTATTACCTCAGGTAAATGATGAGCCTTGGAACCAGTTAAGCAAGAATATATGAAGAGATGCCTACAGCAATTAGAAGTGGCCAAAGGATAGCACTAAATGTCTGCTACCTGTTAAAAAAATCATTTGGTCTCCATAGGTGAGTTTGCATGGCACCATGTTTTTCTTTAACTGATTTAGCTTAGGAAGATAATTTTTATCACACCGCTCTCCACTGAAGAGTGTCATCATAAAAAGATGAGAAGGGACAAGTATGTTAGTCATCTCCTCCCACTCCATCTCAGAGTGGGGAATGGACTTGCTTCAAATCATACTGTTCTAACACCTTTCCTCTTTGCCGGTTATACTCAGACTGAATGCTTTTTGTCACTTCTACAGCTTGCCTCCCTGCATGGAGAGATTTTAAATATCTTAAACCTTGTTAAATTCTATGCCAAAATGTCAAGACAGAAGAAAGAAAATAGCCTCAACCTAGAAAAATACAGGCTAATACATCTAAAGAATGATCGTGCAGAACACATTCAATGGGAGGGAAAATAGTTTACCAAATTAGACAGGCTTTTAAAGTGCAACATGGCACCAATTGGGGCTGCTTACATAGTCATCACATGACATATCTAGGGATAATAAAAGTCTTATTACATCACCACAATAATGGGTAGCAGAACACCAGCGAGAGGGTGATATATTGGAAGAAATTTAGAGAAAAGTAATAGAATGGAATTAAAGGTCTCGAAGGGTTGACTTCCAGTTTTCCAAGAGCCATAGTTACATCAGATAGAATGAATAAATAATAGTGCAGGGACCTAAATCCTTGTTGTTTCAGGGCATAAGCCAACCTCTAATTGACAAGATAAAAATTCCACTTATGGGCAGGTTATGCCATAATTGTCCACTACAGAGTTTCTCGGAGGAAGCGGGGGGAGTGACGGAACCTCCCTGCATATGGGTGGCAGAGGGATAGGAGGGGGAACAAAGGGGGGTACTGTTACTTAAGGAGAAAGGAGCAGCTCACTCAAGGCTGAGGAGGAGGATTCCAGGGGTTCCCACCTGCTCCCAGGCCCATTCCAGCCCCTGCAGTTCCCACTCTCTGTTCCCCAGCCTGATCCTGGGCACTGCGTCAGATACTCCAGCCCTTCTGGGTTCCGCTCTCACCCCCTTTCCACACCTCTCCCCCCACACCCCCTCATGAGCTTGAATTTACACAGGAGCAGAACCTCCACAATATTTCCACTGTGGAGCCATTAGCCTCCCACCACCACCTCAGGTTCCATCACTGCTCGAGTTTCTTGCACTTTCCTCTTGAATATCTGTGACAGACAGAAATGGGATATTGGTCTCGATGGATCAGTGACATTTATGTTCTTTTATCTAAAATGGTCTGTGTGTTCAGTGACCATTTCACTATGGATCTGATCCCACGCAGGGAAATGCATGCACGGGCCCAGGCTCCACACAGTCATAACAGTCTTCACTTGTTTATCCCTTTGCCCTATTACCATCTATTAAATTGCAGTTTCAACCTTTGGTTTATGATGCCTTGACGTCATGAGGAAGTGCAGGGCCGGCTCCAGACCCCAGCGCGGCAAGCACGCGCGTGGGGCGGCCTTTTCCCGGGGGGGGGGGGTGGCAGGCTGGGCCGGTGGACCTGCCGCAGTCATGCCTGCGGGAGGTCCACCGGAGTCCCGGGACGACCAGACCTGCCGCAGGCATGACTGCGGAGGGGGCGCTCGTCCTGCGGCTCCAGTGGACCTCCCGCAGGCATGCCTGCGGCAGCTCAAGCAGAGCCCCCGGACCTGCGAACCGTCCGCAGCTGCGGGAGGTCCAGCCGAGCCGCGCGACCAGCGGACCTTCCGCAATCATGCCCGCGGGAGGTCCGCTGCTCCCGCGGCTCCGGGGCGCCTCCCGCGCATGACTGCTTGGGGCGGCCAAAAAGGTAGAGCCGCCCCTGAGGAAGTGCACTGCATTCTTTATGTTTCATTTCTGCAGGTTGTATCAATTCTATAAGGTTCAGTTCAGCAGGCTGCCAAACTGTACTAGGTACTGTATACCTTCAAAAATTCTGTGAGGTTCTAACTATGGCAGTGCCCACTGATTAAGTTACATGATAAAGTGTTTGGGGTTTTTTTTTAGACCAATACCTATGTTTGGGGGCAACATCTTCTGTACATGGACACACTGGAACTTCATTCCCAGAAGAGCTGGAAACAATCAAGGGTGTATACTTGGCGGGCTCAAAAAAGCATAATTCAAACTGGCAGAGCTCCATTCATCTAGTCTTGTTCCTGTGAACCACTTATTCCAGTAGTCTGTTCCTGACACTGAATGATCCCCTACTGATTTAGACTGGCTGAGATTCTGGCCCTGATTCTTTAACCTGCACTATTGTAAGTAATGATATTTATGTTTACTGTTGCTTTCTGGTGAGCTGTGATGGAGAGAACAGCTATTGGGAAGCAGGTCTAAAAATCTAAGCTAGTGGGAAAATTCTGCTTGTTTCCCCCATGGTTTGGAGACGGAGCCCATGACTTAACATCCTTCATATCCTGTGTATGTGTGTAAAATGATTAACTGTGTGGTACTGGAGTTTGTGTAAGCATGAATTATTACTTTTATTTCCAAAAGTAATGCTTGCTAGAGGTAATTTTTCTGGGAAAGATGTACTGGCTGGATATACAGATAAAAGGGGATGCATGTGCACATAAACTCTATAAGACAGAGGTAGTGAGTATTTTAATAACCATGTATCTCTGGTTCAAAATATCACCTGTGGCTCATATTAAAATTCCATACTGTTATAAGCCTATCTGGGTTATTTTCTATAATTGATCTCAGTCATTCCTTCATTCCTTTTCTATGTTTATAAGCCTCAGGTGAAATGAAGGAGGCCGTTTTCCATTATACCCAGCAAGAACCTGTTACATACTGTGGACAGCAGTCGTACCCTGCTATTTGCAATATAATAAATAACTGTCAAAAATGTTCAATTGTAAAAACATTGCAGGCAATTTAGCAAACTCTATAAAATAAATATGCTGGCTGTGCAACCAAAGTGTCACACAAACAAAATTGGAAAAGCAACCTGGAGTGAAGTTACCATCACTGAAATGAATGAGAGTTATGTAATAATTGACCCCCCGCTGTGTAAACTAGGAAGCTTCATGATAATCACATCTACTTGTTTTATTGAAACCAATCTGATCTTATTGATTTTTGCATGACTACATAAACAGAACTCCCACTTGGTAACTGTAGGGGTTTAAGGTAAGGCTAATACCACTATTTTGGTTGCATAATTTTTTAGCCCTCCAGGCAAAAAAACAAAAAGAAAAAATGGACTAAAACCATTTTATTTAGTATTTGTATTATGGCAGCTATTAGAGGCTCTACTCAGCATCAAGCCCCTTGGGCAGGCACTATTCAAACAAATAGCAAGAGATAGCTTGTTGGAGCAGGGACTTACAGTCTGTTAAGGACCTCACATTGAAAAAAGACTGATTTTAGAAAAATATACTGGTGGAAAATGCCAACCTTGAGTGTGTAAAGTTAGGCTCCATAGTAGAAACAGACGGATTTGCGGATGCTCAGCACCCACCACTGCCATTACATTCAATGGGAGTTGTAGGTACTCCCCATCTCTGAAAATCTGGCCACTTCTATTTAGGTGTCAAGAAAGGATTAGGTGCCCAACAAAAGTCTGAACGTTTTGGCCAGAGAATTCAGTCCATCATTTTGATATATGAGTATGCAATGACATCTATTTTGTGAAGTGAGAAATTGCAAACACTTATACACGAGTAATAAAGAGCATGATCCAAAACCCACTGAGCTCAGTGTTGGTCCAGCATGAGCTGACTGTATGATCATATGAGTAGTATAACTCCTCTGTGTGGGACAGGCTACTGAACTGTAGTACTGAGTCTGAAGACACCGTTTTGAGGAGCACTTTTTTTTTTTGGTTAAAAGCAGCACACAGCACTCATCTATTGTACAATACGCCCAGTACAATAATAAGAAGTGAGTTAAAGGCCAGAAATATTTTGCAAACTACTGAGAAATAGGTCATCCCATAACTAAGAACATAAGAATGGCCATACTAGGTCAGACCAATGGTCCATCAGCCAATATCCTGTCTGACAGTGGCCACTGCCAGATGCTTCTGAGGAGAGGCTGAGGGAACTGGGATTGTTTAGTCTGCAGAAGAGAAGAATGAGGGGGGATTTGATAGCTGCTTTCAACTACCTGAAAGGGGGTTCCAAAGAGGATGGATCTAGACTGTTCTCAGTGGTAGAAGATGACAGAACAAGGAGTAATGGTCTCAAGTTGCAGAGGGGGAGGTTTAGGTTGGATATTAGGAAAAACTTTTTCACTAGTAGGGTGGTGAAGAACTGGAATGGGTTACCTAGGGAGGTAGTGGAATCTCCTTCCTTAGAGGTTTTTAAGGTCAGGCTTGACAAAGCCCTGGCTGGGATGATTTAGTTGGGTTTGGTCCTGCTTTGAGCAGGGGGTTGGACTAGATGACCTCCTGAGGTCCCTTCCAACCCTGAGATTCTAAGATTCTATGATTCTATGAAATTGACAGAACAGGGCAATTATCAAGTGATCCATCCCGTTATCAAGTCCCAGTTTCTAGCTGTCAGAGTGTTAAGCTAGGTCTACATTGGGGCGGGGGTGTTGATGTAAGATACGCAACTTCCGCTACATGAATAGCATAGCTGAAGTTGGCGTATCTTAGGTCGATTTACCTGGCCATGAGGACGGCGGTGAGTCGACTGCTGCCGCTCCCCTGTCGACTCCACTTACGCCTCTCGCCATGGTGGAGTTCCAGAGTCGAGGGCAGAGCGATCGGGGATGGATTTTATCCTGTCTACTCTAGACGTGATAAATTGATCCCCGATAGATCGATCACTACCCACCGATCTGGAAACACCCAGAGCATGGGATTGTGTCCTTGACCATCTTGGCTAAGAGCCATTGATGGACCTATCCTCCTTGAATTTATCTAATTCTTTTTTTGAATCCAGGTATACTTTTGGTCTTCACAATATCCTTTGGCAATGAGTTCCACAGGCTCTGGTTAATTTTCCTTCAAATTCTTTTTTGGCCTGCCTAATTATACTTTTACACCTGACTTGCCAGAATTTATGCTCCTTTCTATTTTTCTCTCTAGGATTTGACTTCCAATTTAAAGATGTCTTTTTGTCTCTAATCACCTTTTTTACTCTGTTTACTATAGTGGCTTTTTTTGGTCCTCTTAGTATTTGTAATGGCTGTCACACATTTCAAAGGTATGAAAAAAAGATATGTACAATAGAAATTCTTACACTTATACTAAGAATGAAAGAATATTTATATTCAAGAACAGAGGAAGGTAAAATACATTCAGCAGCTGCAACCAATGATGTAAATGGCACTCAGATAATACTGTGAAATACAGATACATAAATAGGGAATCAGAGAAGAAAGGCGAGTGGGATGACTAGAGAAGGGAAAGCAATGAATTTTATTTCACAAAGAAAATCACAGATCTCTATCCTTTTTGTTTCATCTCTCTAAAATTCCTGCTCTAGCCAACATCACTAAAGTTAATAAAATTCAGTTTATCATTAACCCAATTTTGTTCAGTGACTAAACTTTTCATTTTTGGTTAGAAACCAAAGTATTACACTATTTGCCTGAAATATTCTCTCTTAAGGGGTGCTGGGAAAAGCCAGGGAAGATAAGGAGCATACCAAGAGAGAATTATGCAGGTAGAACGTGAGTGAGGAGGGAAAAGAGAGAGAGCTTCAGAAGTGTGGATGAGACCAGATAAACTCTTTTAATACTATCAGAGCTACACCTTGCAGCAAAGGCAGCTGCTAATTTTCCTACTGAAGGTAGAGCTAGAAAAGATACTGGGGTTTTAATGAAGGATAGATGGCTGAGACACAACTAAGACTTGTAGATGTGGCAAAGCAAACATAGGAATTGGCAGAAGTTATTTATTCTCCAGTGACAAGGGTGGGGGTCACAGACAGTGCAATTGACTATAGCCTTATACGTTCTAAGGGTGAAAAACTCAGTTCAGCTGGAATCCTGAAGTGACAGCCAAAGGTACTGCAACCTGCAATATAATACAACCTACAATGCAAAGACTACAGTGTCTGCAGTTGTGCTGTTTGACTGGATAATACTGGTGGGGGGTTAACACGTTAAATTACCAGCTGCTCTGCTTATCTCTATTAAATATTTTTATTGAATTTATGGTAAATTCATTGTCACACTGTCACACTGTCAGACTGACTGCTGCACACATCAGATTACTATTTAAAAATGGGTCTGCTAATACAGATTTTGGGAAAGATTACCAAAAAAAAAATGCCTTGCTAACCTCAATCCTTAAGTGAATGCAGAACAAAACCAAAGATCACATAGCAAATCAGAACTTTAGTATCATGTGCAAAATTCCACGGCAGAAAGGACAAGTCATTTCATGTTCTCAGTATGAAAAAACAGAAACATTTGGGCAGAAAAGGTCAGAAACCGAGAGATGAGATTCAGGTCAGGAATAAGGTAATTCTGAGACATTGCTAACCTGAGAGTAGAAGTGGGATGTCAATGAAGTGGAGGGATGAAATGTTTGTGGGAAGGAATAAAAAGCAATACAAAGAGCAACAGGAGAAACCACAAGGTGCCAATAATTTCAAAAAGATGGTTTATTTTACTTATAAAAAATGTTTGTACTGAAAACACTTTCCTTGTTCATGACTTGCCATTTGTCAGAATCCTTACTAGGAAAGTCATGACCAAGAGTCAGAGCAGGGTCAAACCTGAGGGTCAGAGTACCAGGGGAGTTCATAGTCAAGTTCCAGACTGGGTCAATATGGCGTCAGAGTTCCAGTCAGGTTTCAGGATCCAGGAGAAGGCATGGTCATGGCAGCTACAGGAGAGCCACACTGTTGCCTGGATAGTTCCTGGAACACCCTTGAGGTGCCTGCCAAACCCCTTGAGGTGGGACTTCACGTGAGCTGTGTCCTCAGTGAATCATGGGTAGTGAAGCACAAGCTGGATATAATGTTTCTGGGTGGCAGTATGGAGATACCTGCTGCCTGGCAGGCCTAGGTTCGAGACACAATGGGCCTTACACTATTACTAGGTGCTAATTAATAAGTCAGTCTGTTGTAGAGCTGAGATATTGAATGTTATATTTAAGAGTGAGGAGTCCTTTGTGGCACCTTAGAGACTAACAAATTTATTTGAGCATAAGCTTTTGTGGGCTAAAGCCCACTTCATCAGATGCATGCAATGGAAATACAGTAGGAAGATTTTATATATATATATATATATACATACACACAGAGAACATGAAAAAATGGGTGTTGCCATACCAACTCTGATGAGATTAATCGATTAAGGTGGGCTATTATCAGCAGGAGAAAAAAAACTTTTGTAGTGATAATCAGGATGGCCCATTTCAAACAGTTGACAAGAAGGTGAGAGTAACAGTAGGGGGGAAATTAGCATGGGGAAACAGTTTAGTTTGTGTAATGACTCATCCACTCCCAGTCTTTATTCAAGCCTAATTTAATGGTGTCTATTTTGCAAATTAATTCCAGTTAAGAGTGTTTACTTACACATTATGTTCATTTTACAAGGGTCCCTAAGCACAGTTGCCAACTTTCACATGGTAAACAAGCACCCCGACTTTCACAATAAGCCAAAAATCAAGCTAATCCCATTTCAAAACAAGGCCAAAACAAGCCAATCCCTAAGAACCCCAACACTCTATGTGACTAGATCCTCCCAGCGTTCAGTCTGGGACTGTGGTGGGCCCGCTGTGCATCCCTGACTCTCTCCCCCCATTGCCCCTGCTTGCCCCTTGCCCCCGCTTCCCCCCCCTTCCAGGAGCTGATAAAAAATAAATAAGCAACAAGCAACAGACTACAAGCCAAAAACTAGCCAACAAGCAACTCACAAACCAATTAAGCCAAAAACAAGCCCAATTTCTGTGGGTTTTTTTGCAAGTTTGGCATGTCTGTCCCTAAGTCCCCCCTATGACAGCAAACTGCTCTGGCTTTCAGCACCACAGCACATCTCACTCTCTATTTAAGATCCTCATCACCGTAGTATCTGAGAGCCTCAGAATCTTTAATGTATATATCCTCACAACACCTCTGTGAGATGGGACTACTACTATTATCCCCATCTGTACAGAAAGGAAGCTGAGCCTCAGGCCTTGTCTACACTGGCAGCAATGTGAAGGGGGAGGTGTAGCTACACACCTCAGTGAAAAGCAGGCTGCATCCACACTTGGCAGTAAAAGGATCTGGCAGAGTCTTTCTCCACTGCTGGAGTCTTTCCAGCGGAAACACAATGAGACACTATATTGCTAAAAATAGCAGTGTAGGCATGAGAAGTGCTGCTTGGGCATGTAGAGAGACTGGTAAAGTACAAACCTTAAGGTTCTGGTGTGTCTTTACTCACCTAAACAGCATGTACACTGTCTACACTGCTATGTACAGCTATATATGTACTTTACATACTGGATTAAATGTAGACATAGCTACAGAGAGGCTAAGTAACTCGATCTAGTAATTCTGGGACAGAGCAGGGAATTGAGCCCGGGTCTCTAACACGTAAACTAGTGCCCTGACTATTGGCTCATCCTTCCTTTCTATCCTTCAAAACCAATAGCTCCTTCAGAAAGCACTACAGAGAATTAACTCATTGAACTTTCTTCTTAAAGTATGACCATGTTTAAGGTAAAAGATTTAATTCAGTAACCCCTCTCCGTGTCTTATCACCGGACATGTTCTGCATCAAAACAACAAAAACAACACTACATAAGGTGATGTTTGGATTTTCTATTATGAAGTATTTTTTAAATATTTGGGGGAAAGGAAGTTAGGGATGCTCTGTTTCACCCTTTTGAAAGCATTGTGGGAGGGAGGGATGGACTTGTGCTTTAGGCACTAGCTTGGACTACAACAGTGCTGGGTTCAATATGTAGCTCTGCCACAGATTTCCTGTATGACACTGAGTAAGTCACTTATAAGCTAGATTTTTAAAATCAGCTTGCATTTTGGCACTAAAATAAGTCAATTTTTTAAAAGAGCTTATGTTGCGTGCTAAATTCTTTGTAATGCTCACGATAGAGTGTTTCCAGTGGGAGCTGCTGAATGCTAAAAATTTGAAAATCTGACCCTTGATCTCTGTGCACTTCTGTCTCACTATCTTATTTTCTCCTACCTGTTGTCTCTCTTCCCTGTTTAGACTACAAACTTTGTGCGTGAGGGACCATACCTCAGAACCAGAGCCACCAAGCAGCTAGCAGTATCCCTGACAAGGCAGTGATGTTGAACAGACTGTGAATTAAGGAAACTAGGAACCTGCCTTAGGGTAACCTGGTTAAATCCTTGCTTGTGGATTGGCTGGACCCTTAGGACTCTGAGGTAATTACCTCGGATGACTCATCATTTTTGTACAGTGCCTAGCACGACGCCCTGATCTCAGCGCAATTGTAATACAAATAATGACTACATTGCAATATACTGAACATATATTCTTTACTTTTTTAATATTTTAAATAATTTATCCCAGGATTTAAATAAAATATCTATATTAGGACAAAATTTGCAGTGAACATTTTCCCCATATTAAACATTCCCATAGTACTTTGTGAACTTCTCTCAATATGTTGCTCTAAGTAGTAGAATACCACCAATTCCAGTAGCTGGAGTTTACATAAAGAGACCCTGATACATGCAGAATAGAGAGAGAGAGAGAGAGAGAGAGAGAGAGAAGCTAAATAAAAAAAAAAACCTGCCTGTCATTCTGCATTTATTTAGTGTATTTCTTGATACAAACAGGAAGTATGACAGGGAGTTACTTATTTGTGGCAGGCATCTAAGAAAGCTCAGTAGGACTGCCACACAAAAGCACTTTGGAAGAGACAATAATATTTCTCTCTCACCTTTCCTCAGTGGGATATCAAATGTAGCAGTTGCTGGGAGGGAAATGCCATATTTTTAGCATGCCTGCCAGCATTGTCAAGCAGCTGGTAGGTGGGTGGCCCACAATATCCTCAGTGCCATTTCATTACAGTTAATATTCCTTACTGTTACTCGGCTTTTCTTTTTATTTCTGGCTTCTCTAAGTTTTTAAAATTTTAAGTTTGGCATTTAGTTGACTTTGAAAGCACACTAAGCTTGGTGACAAAGTCCGAGGAAAATGTATTTTCCAGCAAATAGGTTCCCTAGATCCCTCCTCTGAAAAAAGATTTTGCTCTCAAAAGTACCTGGGCATCTCTCATTTGAATTCAAAAGTTCCCTATGTTCCACACAAGTGTGGTGCCGTCTCACTTGAATTACTGAAAATTATATCAGCAATTAAAAAATTCCTAAAACTGGGGTTACAGAAAAAATGTTTATGCTAAGGGTATCCCACAACATTTTTTAATAATTCTGGGCAACCATCATTTTGCATCTGTGTCACACATTATGTCCCATATATTAGCCTTAGTAGATGTCCATTCTATTTCCTTTGAGATGCTGGGGATACTCCCTTAGTGGGGAAGTCCCTGTGGGTGCACAGCAGTGGAGCAGGCTCCTATGTCCTCCTTCAGGCCCCTGTGCAGTGGGTGTTCTAGGAATCTGGCTGGGTGGGGGGGGAGGTTAGGGGCACAGCCTTTCAGCAGGGATAAGGACTGTCATTTTGGCTTTCCCCAGCTGGTAAATGGTCTCTATGGAGACAGCATATTGGGATAAACTGACCCATGGTTTGAGCCAATATGGTATTTGCTATGCATAATATTTTCTCTTTTGCACAAAGAAACCTCTTTGCTTTGCTCCAAAGAAGCCTATATAGCCCATAGCTACACAAAGTGAAAAGCAAGTCTTACACTCAGTTTCCTTTTACATACAGACACCAAGCATATATCAAAAATCTAAACTGCAGGTGCTTGAAATACTCCATTTACAATTGTAGGAATAGGATTTGCAGCCCATATCACTACATTTCAGTATACTTTAACAAATCTTATTTCTACAGATATTACACCTCTATGAAAAGAAACCAGATGTTCTTGTGTGTTATCAACATCTGCAGCTCAGGGGGGGAAAAAACAAAACCAGAAAAAGGTATCACGCAGGCCTCTTCAAAAACCAATCACAGAGAAAATGAATTTACAAGTGCAGCTAAAGAATTAGCTCTTAATTATCACAAAGAAAAAGGAATATGAAAATAAAAAGTAATTTTAAAGATCAAATGGAATTTAATATAAAATGTATTATCTCCAAATGAATGTAATTTACGTATTTAAATAGCATCATCCAAAAATGCATTAATAAACATTAGAAAGTTACGATGGTAGCAAACAAATTCTTTAGAGATGTGGCAAGCTGTTCAAATTATATGTGGATACAAACAATGTGGACCTCTTGATAATTATAATATACATCTTAAAAGCTACAGGGGTACTGTACTAAATGCATTTCTTCTGTTTTTTTTTTCCTACTATAACAGATGGTCATTTAACTTTGATACATACAGCATTATTTTCATGTACCGTCTATGTGGGTATTCTAAACTGCTAAAATGCAGCTCTGTTATGTCCTCACATTGTATGTGCACATTTGGTAGCTACTTTTGTATCTTGTGTTTATGGACCTGTATATTCATCTACATACATAGTAGAACAGTGCAAGAAACAACTCTTCAAATACATATACCATATAGTCACTTCTTTTTGAATGTAATGAATTTTAATGTGGCCTCTCATTCACAGGTAACATTAGCAAAGCCACATCAAACACTTCATCTGCATCTTTCTGTTTCTCTGTAAAATAATCCTGTTACTGACAAAGTGAAAGTACCCTTTGCATGTATACTTTTATTTACTTGGTTTTTTTTAATGTAGTCTTACACTGAGAGGTATGGGACTTAGAATCATAGACTTATTCTATAGACCAGGGGTAGGCAATCTATGGCATGTGTGCCAAAGGCAGCACACAAGCTGATTTTCAGTGGCACTCACACTGCCCGGGTCCTGGCCACCGGCCTGGGGGGCTCTGCATTTTAATTTAATTTTAAATGAAGCTTCTTAAACATTTTAAAACCCTTATTTACTTTACATACAAGAATAGTTTAGTTATATATTATAGACTTATAGAAAGAGATCTTCTAAAAACGTTAAAATATATTCCTGGCATGCACAATGTTAAATTAGAGTGAATAAATGAAGACTCGGCACACCACTTCTGAAAAGTTGCCGACCCCTGCTATAGACTAAGGTAGTTACATGGGAGCCATATTTTCAAACTTGTCTACCAAGGTTCAGTTCCTAACTGCCCACATAGGTATTGTAATGTGGGTTTGGAGACCTAGAGTTTAACAAATTATTTATCATCAGGAATTTCTTCTCTCTGTTAAGTGGAAAAGAATATAACATACAGAGGATCTTATTCATGGTATCTCTTATTCATGTCTTCTTTGTATAAAAATACGTAGAGCTAGGTTCTGGTCTGGACTGTGCGACTCTGCAAGAACATAAGGGAGGATGAGATCTTCCACATACCCTGATGCAGCCTCTACAGACCTTGTTATAGGGGTAAGTTGGGTGTTGTCTGCTCATTTTTCCCTAGTTTAAACCGATAGAGGGGGAATGTGTCAGCCCTAGTTCCACCTCTATAACTCATGAGTCAATGGAAAGAGTGCACCAACCTGCTACGGGTATAGACCCGTAGCAAAATACTACCCTCTGGGAGCAAGCTTCAGCACTGTTCATGAAGCAGTGCAGCTACACAGGACAGACTGGAAAACCATAATCGTGCCTTAGCACTTTTCAAAGGGTTAAAATTACAGTGTAATTGCATATTACAGTATTACTAATGTACCTGTACTGTAAAAATAAATGGAGTAGGCTCAACATTTACAACTAAGAGTTCCTAAACCCAAACATCTAAATCCATATTTAGGCATCTAAATAAAATTGTGGTCTTATTTTCAGAGGTGTTGCGCATCTGCTACTTCCAATGACTTCAGTTAAAATTTTGAATTCTCAAATCTTCAGAAAATCAAGTCACTTTTATTTCGGTCCCTAAATTTGTACACCCAAGTTTGAAAATGTTGGCCTAAGTACTGAATGAAGATGTAACTGCAAGAAATTCACGCATATAGCTAATATCCCACTTAGGATTTTCTGGTAAATATTTGCATGAAAGTGTGAACACAGAGTATTAATGAATGTCTATTTTGAATCTCTCCATGACTGGACAAGAACTGAATTAGATCATATAAGACATAGACTCTTCCCTACGAGGTTTATAATATAAAAATTAGCTAGATTGTTTTAGTTATGACTAAGGCTCTGACTTTGTCATGGAAATTGTTAGGAAATTTCATGGCAGAGGTGCAGGAACAAACAAAATCACAGAAAGGTCACCAACCTTCCTGGGAGAGTGGTATGGCTTTGCTTTTATGTAGATTAGCTATGAGCATCTCATTTCAATGCATTCCATAGGAAAACTAAGGTGGGTGAGGTAATATCTTTTATTGGACCAGCTTCTCCTAGTGAGAGAGACAAGCTTTTGAGCTTACACAGAGCTCTCCTTAAGGTCTGCAAGCAGTGTTCCCTCTAATTTTTCCCACACATGTGCAGAATTAATTTTGTTATGTATAACATAAAACATACCAGAATCCATGTGGTGGGGGTGGGGCCGATGGGTTCAGAGTGTGAGAGGGGGCTCAGGGTTGGGTGCAGGGGTGTGAGGGCTCTGGCTGGGGGTGAGGGCTCTGGGGTGGGGCTGAGGATGAGAGGCTCAGGGCTAGGGCAGAGGGTTGGTGAGGGCTCTGGCTGGGGGCGCGGCCGGGGATGAGGGGTTTGGAGTGCAGGAGGGGGCTCCAGGGCTACAGTGGGGAGAGAGGACTTCCCCCAGCTCTCTCTCCCCAAAGGCAGCACCTGGGCTGGGTGGAGAACACCTCACCCCGGGGCTGGGGCCTTGAGATAGGTGCCCCTCCCCTGGCTGCAGCAGGTCCAGGCCAGGACTGAGTTGGGGTCAGGGAGGGGAGGGGCGCCCTGGTTGCAGCAGATCTGGGCCAGGGTTGATTTCGGGCCACCCCTCCCCCGGCCACAGCAGGTCCGGGGCTGAGTTGGGGTTGGGGGGGGTGCCCCCATAGGCACAGACTCCATGGGTGCTCCAGGGCTGGAGCACCCACAGAGAAAAATTAGCAGGTGCTGTTCAGCAGCACTCTCTAGCAGCCAAGCTCCCCCCATGCCTCTCACCTGCCGGTGGCCCCGCTGACCAACTCCTCCCCCTCCCTTCCAGCGCCTCCTGCCTGGCGTGAACAGCTGTTTCGCGGTGTGTAGGAAGCTCCGGGAGGGAGGGAGAGGAGGCGGGGAAGAAGTGGGATGGGGATGGATCAGAGACGGGAAGAGGCAGCGCAGGGACTTGGGGAAGGGGGTGGAGTGGGGGTGGGGCCTAGGACTGGTGCGGGTCAAGCACCCCACGGCTAGAGGGGAATTGGTGCCTATGGGTGCCCCTCCCCTGGCCACAGCAGGTCCCAGATGGGTGGGTTCCCTAAGTGCCTGCACGGCACTAAATAGGCTGCTGCGCAGTTTACAGGGAACTTAGTCTATGAGGTAAGAAAAATTAGTCCAATAAAAGATATTAACTCACCCTCTTGTCTCTCTAATATCCCTGGACCAACACGACTACAACAAAACTGCATTCCACAGGAAAAGACATTTTCTGTGCTTGGTTCTCAGGGGTCAAATAACTTCAGTGAAATCTTGTAAATAGCTGTGGGAGGGATAGGAAAGTGGTTTTGGAGTGCAAATGTACCCTGCGCTCACCTCACAGTGATGGCTCCTGTTTTGTCTGAACTCCGGCATAGTGAAACCATCATATTTTACAAGATCTTATGCCAGAGGCAAACTTCAGCCCACAGAACCCCAGCAATAGCTCAAAATCAGAATTCTCTGGTGCTTGACCATGTTCCATGTTTTCTTTTTCCTGAACAGGCTTCCTAATTATCATTCACTGCTACACACATGTTATTACCAATTACCAAATCCCTATGTCAGAGTCAGACTATTTCTCCAGTGCTCTTCACTTGCTGGGCTGTCCGTAATCCACTAAGTAATCACTTACTAGGAATTGTTTCAGCAATTCTTTCACTATTCATTTATTTGTTAGTTATGCTCCTCTAATAGTTGCTGTTGTGTTTGTCAAACTGTGCATGCCTTTGTTTTCCAGTTTTACTGCTCTATGGTAAGTATGCGTTAGTATGTTTCTTCATCTTGTTTTAGAACAAACAACAATCTTGAATAAATTTATTTTTCTCTGTAACAAAAGACAACCTTTCCTTATCACTGACTATTTTGTACACTATAATACCTCTTTTAGAGCTATGGGGCCAGATTCTCAGACAGAAGTCAATATAGCTGAACTGATTCATAGCAGGTAAGGAACTGGCCCACAACCTATGATGTCCATTTGACTGCTCCATTTATACTCCAATATTCACATCTCAAATGCATCACACTTTTTATATATCTATTAAAATCAAGTATTAATGTGCTGCATGCATAAATAATTCTTAATTTTACATAAAACTTACACCTGGGTGAAATAATGATAATGTATATTTTAATTGGTCAAAAGTTGCCTTTTATGGAGTCCTAGACATAGAATAAATTTTTCTAAACTCAGAAATTTTCCAACATTTTGTTATTAATACATATTTTAGTTGTTAGAATAATTTTACAAAGTGCATTACAAAGTTTTGCAATTTTATTTTTACATTGTGCTGGTTTTGGTAGTTGTTGCTGGTCAGAAACATCACATGACATTGGTTGGGGTCCCCTGATTGGCTAACCTACTCTGCATAGTTAGGAGTTAGCAGAAGCCATTTTAGTTTATTTTCTCAGGCACTGGTTATAACTTTGTGCTTTATCTCTGTCAGCAGGAGAAAGCAATTTGTTGCTGCAGTGGTAGGATAATCAATACAAATTCTATTTGAAACGCCAATAGAAACAAAAATAAGGTAATACAGTCAGTAACATTTAAATGCATGTATGAAATTAAGAACCTGCTTAGGTGCTTTGCTGAATAGTGATGGGATAGATTGTGTGTTTAAGGCTACGTATATGTTTAAATACTCATTTGAATCAGGGCCAAAATGACTACAGTAATAACTCAATACACTGTCTTATCACTACTAAAAACTTGCTTTAATGTGGAATATTTTAGAATTATTTGGGTAAGAGGATACTGATTAATAGCTAAAAGGACTTCTTATGTCATGCTTTTCCAACCCATTAAGTGACTCATTTATTCATGAAACCCACTCATCACCATGGAACAACTTTAAAGTATTCCTGCACACCCACACTCCCATAACTAGGGTAAAATCTAGGTTAAAGACAGGTTATTGACTAAAGCTGTCAAAAAACTAGGAAAATAACTGCAAAGTTGTTTCCGTTTTACAGAATTCAAAATAGACCCATTTAACATTTTAGAATAGTGCTGACAGACTAGCAGAGAGATTGTAAGGAAGGGTTCCTAATGTGGGAGTGATTATGCAAATATCTGCTTCATGTTAGTATGGGAGCGACTATATATTAATGTCTGTGCAAAGTCTCCAACCATACCTAGTGAAAACTCTATGTTTCTTGAAGCCTGAGAAGATTCAGAGTGATTTGAATGTTTGTCCAGGTTATAAAAAAGTCTTAATTTTAGACTGACAAATTTAACTCCAGTAATACAGTCATTACACTAATTACACCGCTATACATTCTTATATGGCCTTAAATGGTCTAATATCTGAATACCTCACAAACATTACTGAATTTATCCTCGCCACACCCCTGTTTGGTAGGGAAGCACTATTATCCCTACGTTAGAGAATGGGAAAAGGCAAGCATGTAATTCGGATGAAAGTCACTGAAAGATACAACTATGCAACTGACAGGACAGTCACCCCTGAGTGCTTATTAAACATAAAAGACCAAAGAAAGCACTGAAATACAAACAGAGCATGCCTAATGGTCTTTTGTAAGGCGTGCCTTCCTTCTGGCCAGGAAAGTGAGCAATATTTCTCTAGAGCACCAGTGACCAGCAGGTTTAGTGGCAAGTTAGACTAGTTTTTGCTACCTATTTTTCCTCTTGATTCCTAGAAAACATTATGTTAAGATGAAGTTAAGTACCTACCAATATAACATAAGGGTAAAAAATATTACACAGAGATATTCTAGTTATCCAAATGCCACGTACAAATCCAGGAAATTCAGAGTAAAGGTTATGTTTAAAAAAAATCCAACATGTTACAGAATGGAAATTAACAATTAAGGCACTCAAACAATTTTAATGCTGTCCTGTACTGTCACCAAACGAACAGTATAATTACAGTTAAGGAATTTTAGCATTTGTGGTCCCAGATTAAATTAAACTGAGTTTTAAAAGGTACATTTTTCATATGTTGCCCTTCAGATTGTTGTACTCCTCCCCGCCTCCCTCAGTTTCCCTAGCAGTGCTGCTTCAGTGTGCAATGGAGCAGAGGCAGCCATGCCATGGGGAGGCTTTTAAGCACTGATTCCCAAGCCAGCATGCAGCAATGGAAACTTTAAAGAGCAGCGACTGACAGTTGGGCTAAGTAACCAATGAAAACTTTTGACATGTGTACAATACCACTGAGTCATTACAACCAGCAGAACTGTTTCATGCAACTTAGCTGTAGAGGAAGGGTGGTGTCACAAGGTGATCTGGGTATGAAAGGGAATAAGGTCCCAACCTCTGCCCTGTGCATGGGTGTCACATTCTGGGATGCAGTCCAGACCAGTGAGGGGTTGTGTCACTGCCTGCTCTGTAATCCAGGGTGCCTTAAATTGCTCTGATGCTGTAATGCCTTTCTCTGGACACTCCCAGCCAAGCCTGAACTGACTATCTTTGTGTTAAGAAGTTCTGACACATCAATTCTGATTCCAGAAGCCTGCTTGTTACACCCCAGCCACCCCCCCATCCCAAATTTTCTTCAAAAGGTGTGTTCTGCAATGTCCAGCCCCCACCTGGACCATTCAGAGAAATATTAAAGTTTGTTTGTTCCTTTAAAGACACAATACCCAGCAGCTTGCCACATGAACACTGACTTTAAATCAAAACAACACTGGTTTGGTTTAAATTAAAAGTAAAATAAATCTGTTAAGAAAAGGAGATAGGATTTTAAGTGAGTTCAGGTAGCAAGAATACAGTTAGAAATGGTTACAGGCAAATAAAAGTGAAAAATGCTTTCTAGAGGCTAAGGCAAAACAAGCTACAGCCTTTGTGCTACATAGTTTTCTTACCACACTACCTTCCAGCAAAATGGCTGACCAACCCCTCTACATCTCCCACAAAGTCCAAAGTGGTTAGGTGAAAGATAATGTGGAGGTCTTTGCCCCTCTCTTTTATAGCCCTGTGCACCTTTGAAACAGATTCTTCTGAAGGTTTTTCCCCAAAGCAAAGAACACTCTAGCTGAGAGGAAAGTGACAAGGGTTCTGGTGGCGAAGGAAGCTCCATGCTGGTTTCTTCCCCCACTGGTGTTCCCTAAAATGCAAATTGGTCTGTTTCCTGCAGTCTCCTCACCCTGCTGTGATGCTGAGTGGTTATGTCCTGCCCTTATTGGCATGATGGTCCTGTTTGTCTTCTGTGAAAATTGCATTCCCATTGTCTCTTAATGTACCTTGGAAACACTTTCAAGGTGGTAGAACCACATTCCTTTCTCTGGGGTGAGGTAACTTTAGACCTGCCTGGCAGACATAACAATTTCCAATATGTTTGTAATCAAGGTATTTTGAATTTGTCCTCCATCCATACACCGCACAATAATATTAATGATCAGGATATTATTGGTTTTCTATTGATATCTTACATGACATCTTCTAGATACATGTTATGACATTGGTGAGTTGGGATACAATGAAGCGGTCAGGCCAGCTGAAACTCACTACCAGATATGAGTGAGCCCCTTGCCCTCTGGTACTGGGATACTGTTAGGGCATAAGACAGCAATCCAGAAATATGCCTCCCATAAGGTGGGATGCACGTTCACAGAGTGAAAGAGACCAGTGAAAGAGTCGGAAGGCTCTTCTGCAGTAAAGTCAGTTTGGTGGCCGGCAGGAAGCTTGCCAGGATTCTGGTAATCCCCTGCAGGGAGCAGAAAGTGCTGGGAGGTGCTCCGTGGTGGACCCAAGAACAAGAGTCTTGCAGAGCCAGGAAGTCCTCACCTTCAAGGAGCAGCTGAACACCTGAAGGACTAAATTACTTTGTGGGGTTCAGGGAAAAGCCAATGGTTGCAGAGACAGGAAAGGGACCTGCAGTCTTGTTCTGCTGAATACAATACAATACTGTTTGCACTATCATCATTCATGAACCAACCAAAAAAAAATATCCTTGGACTTTATACTGTTAAAAGAAGTAGAAAAAGCCCCAAATGATGTAACCTGAATTTAAGAACAGAGTGTGATTCAGCATGTCAAACTGACAGGAAGATTGTTTCATAGTGCTTATGTGCACTTCCCTAAAGATCAAGGCTCAATGGACTTAAACTGGCATGTTTGATGACTCATATGAAGGAAGCACCAGGAAAACAGAATGCTAAATATAACAATTAAAAGCAATGAACTGCTTATAACTAAATAGGGAGTGTATCTGGGGCATATATTTTAAAATGCAAATATCACAATGTATAGTTTGCAAATGAAAAGAATAATGAATACTAAGTAAGTTCAGGCATCCTCTCTGGGCTCCTCGGACTTGCTTCCCCTCAGTGGGATCAGATTACACCAATGAACTGTGCTTGGCTCCTCAGGCTTGGATCTCCCACAGTGAAGCTTGGATGACTTGATGGACTCTGCTAGGCTCCTTGTCCTTGGCTTTTAGACTTGAGGGGGAAAAAGTGGTAGTGCCTCTCCTAAGCCCACTCCCTTGTGGTGCCAAAATGAGCCCTCTCTCACAATGGATTGTGCAGATCTTTGTAATATAAGTAATATAAGTAATTAGTTCTGAATATCAAGTCAAGAATATTGACCTTTAAAGTATTATCTATGGGGGGGAGGGTGACACTTATGTTAGCATCCACTGAGGTGAAGGCGGCAGGTCACACCTTTCACAGCTATTGTTTTAGGTTCTGTGAATGCAGGCAGATGTCACTGCAGTTAGATTTGAAAACATGAACTGAGTATATCTCAGCAATCATAACAGTCTTTTTATAAAAAACGAAGGCTTAAATTCTGGAATACAAAAAGACAGCATGAGAGAGGTGTCAGTATACTATACTCACTCAAGCTGAGCCCTGAAACCAACAATATAAAGAAATTATCTTTATTAATGCTCTGATTCTACTAGGTAGCAATTGAATCAGTGGGAGTATTCACATGCTTAAAGCTAAGCACATGCGTAAGTACCAAACAATCAGGACTTAACTAAGGGCTTGTCTACACTTGAAAAGTGTAGACAAGTGTAGAAAAGTGCACTGCTGTAGCACTTCAATCTAGACCAGCTTAACTATGCCGCTCAGAGGTGCGGACTTTTCACACCCCTGAGTGATGAAGATGGGTCGGCCTAACTTTGTAGCATAGAAGATGCCCAGCTCAGGCTTCTCCTGTGAGGTATAAGAGGGGTATACATAACTTGAGAAGATTTTCAGTGTAATCTTTTTGAATGACAGATAAAGGGGCACTAAATTCACTGATTACCCTATGAAAATTCTTTTAATCTAACGCTGCCTGAAGCTGCCCATCATTTTACTCATTAGAAGATGGACTACTTATAGAGAGAAAAGCATTGGTTCCCAATCCATATTCTGCTGCTTTTCTTCCATTCCCTTGTGCTTGCTGCTTAGAATGGTCTAAGCAACGACAATGATTCATAGGTTCCAAGGCCAGAAGAGACCATTATGATCACGTAGTCTGGCCTCCCATTGGACATGGATCATAAAACTACCCCAAAATAATTCCTAAAGCATTATCTTTTTAGAAAAATATCCAATCTTGAATTAAAACCGGTCAGTGATGGAGAACCCAATGGTGAGGTTAGGTCAAACCTTCATCGTGTGTGAGGATAAAAGGTGCCCAAAAACTGTGATCTGTGGACTCATTTGAGGTTCACAGAGAGGCAGTAATGTCATCCTGTGCTGTCTCCTCCCCCTTATTTCCAGCAGCTAAATTGCAGTATTTTCACCCTGTCATCCACCCACCCACATTAAAACAAATTAAATACTTTCCCATGCAATCAGTTGCTCTATTTCCTACAGGAACAGATTTGCAAATGGGGGGACAGGTGGTCTAAACGACAGTCTGCATTAAAGTGTTGTCAACAGTATGAAACATTTTAGAACCTCTGTTTTAGCATGAAAAACTGAATGAGAGTTGGCAGTATTAAAGGATACATTATATATCAGATTCTTGTAAATGGGTAGTGCTTTTCAGTGATTCGTTCTCAAATGAAGACATGTAAAAGAACTGGATACTCATGGACTTTGCCAGAGTAACATCTTTTCATTAACAGAGCGGGAGATTGAGACTGGATTTGTTTAGGAAATCCAATCTGCTCAAACTCTTCATATGTTCAAAGCACTCAGAAATAGTGTGTGCGCCAACACAATCTTTCTGCTATTAGTACTGTTACTTTTTTAACATCCTCATTTTGTATTATCAGATGTCTCTAAAGATACTGTGTCATCTAGACTGGAGGCAGAATATGAAAGGGAAATGAAGCAAATAGCACGTCCTTCAGCACTTTATTTATGAGAACATCCTTTCAGCAAGCTATAGCTCTATGAGATGAAAGTATTTCAGTCTGCCCTTGAGCTAGGGTGCAAGAAATATGGCCAAATGTATGCATCTAGTACATGCAGTTCCAAAAAGTTAGGCCTTCTGTCTTTAAAACTGTTTCCAAAATTTAATTTCCTCCTGTAACTAGATTAGAATTATTACTATTATTGGTGGGGAGAATTGGGATTTGGAGATAGGGTAGCATTTACAGGAAAGCTATAGTCCACAGTTCATCCTGAACACATTGCTAGTAGTAAAGTGATCCTTCATAAGGCTATTAACAATAAAGTTCAAGCAGTAAGGACATTAGAACCTCAGAGTTACGAACACCTCCGGAATGAAGGTTGTTCATAGCTCTGAAATGTTCATAACTCTGAACAAAATGTTATGGTTCTTTCAAAAGTTTTCAAATGCTGAGCTGTGGGAAGCGGTGGCCAGCACATCCCGCGACCTGCGCCACTTCCAGCAGCTCCCATTGGCCTGAAGCGGCGAACCGCGGCCAGTGGGAGCTGCGATCGGCCGGACCTGCGGATGCGGCAGGTAAACAAACTGGTCCAACCCACCAGGGGCTTTCCCTACACAAGCAGAGTCCCAAGTTTGGGAAACACTGCCTTATAGTATTAGAATTGCTAATAAGCATGAGGAAAGGTTGAAGATAAATGAGGGGGAAAAAAACAGATGATTTCTTCATCCTTCCCTGTGAGCCTTGTTGTCTTGTTCCCCCATTATTATTTTTTGAGTTGTTTGTCATTGTTGCTAATCTGTCCCTTGTAATGTCATTTCACCAACAGTATTTACCTTTATTTCAGGCTAGCACAAAATGTTTGAACATGGAATCACGGTACTCCTTAAATAGGAGGCATTTATTATAGAACCACAACTACAAACTACAATGTAACAAATAGGCTTCCACCTGAACTGCGCTCCAACTTTATCTCTGTTGTTTACCAGAGACCACACCCTGCCTGGTACTCTATACAGCTCACAAATTCATCTAGTGGGTAAATAATATATAGCAAGTAAACATATAACTACAATAACCAGTGTATTGAAAGAAAAGTTGCCAAACTGTGATTTCTTTTCCACTGTGCCTAAGGGTTATCATAACTGGGTGAAGACAACAGAACCAATGTGTATCATATTTCTTAAGCAGTGACAATGGGTGGCAGTTTATCTCATTTCCTGCCATGAGTATTTCTTCTTCTTAGGGCCTTGTAGTCTCCTCATATGTACCAGTGGTACTTTCAGATACCAATGTCTGTTACTGCTTCCTTCCATTATATTCACTGAACAAACCTTTACTTGCCCTTTCCTGCTTTGCCTGTGAGCCACTATCACTTCTTCACTTTGCATGAGATTCACTAGACACACACAGCAATTAGACAGACAGACATAACACCTGCAAAGTCTTTAAGCTCTTTTTATCAGAACATCAGGTCTTGAGCTTTTCCAGATTTGTTTGATTGTTTCCACTTGACTCCACAAAAATGCATCCTAGAAATAATGCTGCTTGTCAAATAGTTAGAGAAGAAGTGAAATGACTGCCAAACATGCCAAGAAGTTATAGTGTATAAAATGACAGAGTGGATTCTCAGATGTGGAGAGAACTTTAGATTGGTTATCCCTCCAGGTTAGGTTTTGGCAGAATTGTACACCTTCTTCTGACCACTATCATAATATATGTATTCAGTACAACTTCTCCACCTCCTCTTCAGAGGAGGAGAAGTAATAAAATTATCTAAGAGTGAGGGTAATTGCCCATTGAAACAATTTAGCAAGGGTCATGGTGGATTTTCCCTCCCTGTCAATTTTTAAAACAAGTTTGGATGTTATCTCTAAAAGGTATGTTCTAGTTCAACCAGGAATTATTTAAGGACAGTTCTATGGCTGTGTTCTACAGAAGATCATTCTAGATGATTCCAGGAGCTTAGAATCTACAAACCACTAACAGTGAGAGATAGTGTATAAATAACAGCCCAACCTGCAGATACAAGGGTACTTACATGGCTCGTAGACCCACATTTATTTTCAAAATGGACTAAAGTTGCCTACACAACATATGTGTATAACTTCCTCTTATTACACTGGTTATTGTAATGATATGTTTACTGGCAGGGTATTATTAACCCATTAGATGAATATGAGTCCTGTGTAGAGTACTGAGCAGAGTGTGGTCTCTGGTGAGCAGAGACAAAGCTGGAATGCCAGTTGTACAAGTGCAGGCACAAACAAGTAATTGTGCATGCATGCAAAATATTAGGTTGTGTGTGCAAAATTAGTAATTGTGCATTTTTCAGAGTGGTAGCTGTGTTAGTCTGTATCAGCAAAAAGAATGAGGAGTCCTTGTGACACCTTAGCAACTAACATTTATTTATTTTGAATGAGTAACTATCCATTTGCCATTTGTAACAGGTGTGTGGCCACCTAGTGACATTCCAGTTCTCCTGATTCTACACCATACCAACCTATGATTTCACAGATACAAGCAACGACAGAATTTTGGGTCCTTCTGCCCAAAAATCACTGGCTTCTTCCAGAGATTAAGATATCTATAGCAGTATTAGGCTGTGGCAGAGCTCTGACCTTGCCCCCGTGGGTCCTGCGCTTCTAGGCGGTTTATGCTAGCCTCAGTGGCTCACTGTGATCCTCCACGTAGCCTTTCTCTCTCTAGGGCCAGGGTTACAGTCTACTGAGCCCTTTTCATCTTAGGCCGGCAAGGAGGTTGGTGAGAGAACTCCCACAGTCTCTGTTGTCCCTGGGGGCTTATTTCAGAAGAGTTTAGCCTCCTGTCCTGACATGGCCTGACTTCCCCTCCCAGGAGATGTTCCTGAAGTGGTGGGTTGGGGGGAACCCGGGCCCGCCCTCTACTCTGGGTTCCGGCCCAGGGACCCTAATGGTAGCACCTGTTGGCAGCCAACCTTTCACTTCCAGAGCTGCTACATTTTTCCTTCCCCATAGCTCTCCTGCTTCTCCCTTCTTCACCCTTACCTTAGGGCTCCCTTACTGATGGTTTGAGGGTGTCTTCATTAACCAGCCCTTCAGCCGCACTTCCTCTCCTCTGGCTCCCTGGTTCGCCTCTGCCTGACTGGAGTGAGCCCTTTTTATAGTATCAGTGGGGCCTTAATTAGGTGGTCACATTAGCTTAATGGCCTCACCTGACTCTTTGCAGGTTAATTAGAGTCAGGTGTTCTCATTAGCTTGGAGCAGCCCCTGCTCTGGTCAGTCATGGAACAGAAAACTGTTAATCCAGTGGCCAGTATATCTGCCTTTTGTTATTCTGCTGTACCAAACTGGCCTGGGTCTATCACATAGGCCTTATGACACACTCTTGTGGAGGAATACCATTCTATCATTGGAAGGCAGTGGTACACCCAAACTACTCACTACATTACAAGGCCAGTTAATTTATTTTCCTGGAGCAACTTAGGCAGCGATGTTCAAAAATAGGCCATATTGTTAACAGTATAAAAGTTTGGGACAGTCTTGAAGGTTCTATTTTTTATTAAATGAGATCCTTTTTATCTGATTAAACATGCAACATGTTTCTAGGAGGGTTCTTCAGCCTAAGTAGCCTTTAATGCAAAAATTTTACTACATAATATTGAGTGGGAATTCCTTGAGTGACAAAATCTTCCTTACATCAGTGGTGTTGAGATTATACTTTGAAGAAGATCTGATCAATGGATATTTCTCCCTTTATTGACTAAATAGACAGATTTATACGCTTTGCTGATTAAGTTGCAGAAAGTGGTGAATAATTTTCTGATTCTCAACATCAGTAAGGTATGGCAAAGGAAATCATCGATAGATCCCCAACTACAGGATGAATTGTCAGTCAAATGTATATTCTCACTAAAAAAGCTGCAAGAAAAATAATTCACTCCATGAGCAGGATTAATTTTTTTTAAGTCTTCTTTTCATCTATTAAAAAGTATTTTTGTCTCAAAACATTTGCACTCTTCCATAGTAACAAAAGTAATTATTGCAGGCCAAAAAAAAATATTTTACTACAAAAATGATAAAATGACAAGAAGGGATTCATGTATGGTAGACAAGTGAAAATTTGTGATTTGTTTCAAAGTGGAATTTTGCTTCTCTTTTACCACTACCCCCTCCCCAAATAAAATAAAAATAAAAATAAAAACAAAACAAAACAATCCAGGAGAATTCGGGAATATTAGACCTTGACTAAATTTGTGAATGTTTACTATGTTAAGTAAAAACTGATAGTAACCCAACACCACATCATCTGTGTTTGTACATATCTAAGCATCCCTCAGTAATCTCAAATGTTGTCCTAGCAGAGCACTGAATTCCATGCAGGAATAAGGAGCAAATTTCCCCAACCTACCCCCCAGATTAAAAGAAATTTACACAGATCAGTTTTAAAATCATATTTATCTGGCTGTTCTATGATTGAACTGTGCATAAACAAAACAAGATCTAGTTTTAGCCTGCACCAACATGGGTTTGTCATCATCATCTCTGTCTTTTGGAAAAGATAAGAACTTCATACAGCTTTTGTACAAGGGGTCCTATTCACATGCTATCAGATCCCATGAGATAATCTGATTATAAACTGATTGTGTTACAGAATATCTCCTTCATATCATAATCTCATCAATAGCCTCATGAGTATTCCATCATCATTGAATCTAAATGTAGTTGTATTCCAGCTACATGCTGAATAATGTAAATGTCCCTCTGTAATCTTGTTCTCTGACGGATGCTACTTGCCTTCTGTTGTAGTCAAAACATCTCCCTGAAGACTTCTCAGGCTGCCTACTTTACAACAGACTTTGAATGTTTTGCTGGCAGTGAAGCATTGCATTCCAAAGCTCCTTAAATAGGGAGGAAACATTAATTTTATTACATGTCTTTATTTTCCAATGCATATTTAAAATAGCATTTTGTTTCTTTGAAGTGTAAAATACCTCCACCACAGCTGTATGCCAATGCACTAACGCTAAGATTTCAAAGCAATGTCTATCTTATCTTTTCATAATCCTGCTAGTTGTAGGAGAGAAATGGGTGGGGGGGGAGGGGGGAGAGTTATGTATACTGCAGTCAGTCCCTAATTATTCAACAGCATATTTGTTAAAACTTTAGAATCAAACCTCTACAGGATCTGAGTCTTTTAAATGGAAATAATACAGTAGTGTACAGTGGCACACAGAAAAAACAAAAATGCCAGTTCAAGATTAGATTGTTTCTGGCCTTCATTTGAATTCATGGGGAGAAAGTTTGTATGATCCCCTCACTATCACAGATCATTTAAGGACTAGGTAGAACTGCAGTCTCCATACGCAAGAGTACAGGAACTGTTTCCCCTTTACTTCCCCAGGGGCTCTGCATAGTGGGTGATGAGGAATGGGAAGTATGAACATAGCTCCACCTTTCCCCTTCCAGGCCGGTCTGGTGCGTAAGGGGAGTAAGTGGCATCCCACAATAGGGTATAGCATCAAGCACACTTCCCCAGAGCACCAGGGAGGAAGTCTTCCTAGCTGCATGAAATGAATTGAATACAGACCAAGCAAAACATCATTTAAATGGGTGAGGGCTCTTTCCTGTTGCCACTGAAGCAGAAGTTAATTTTGCTGGTGCCTCCACTGGAAGCAGGATCAGGTCCTTGGTGAGTCATTATTCTATGGAATCTAGCTACAAGAAAGGAAACTAAGGATGGCTAGGAAGAATGAGCCTTTGATAACCATGGTTAGAGCTCCAGGTCTGTGGCTCAGTGGACATACAGCTCCTAAACGTTAAGCTGGTTTAGCATGGTTCTGATCTCAGTGGCCTATGACTCCTACAGTGAGGATATCCAGGGATCATTTTACTGAGGATTGGGGGGAAGGGGGCATAATTATCAGGTTCAAAGGTCAAGGACCATAAGTTAAACTATGATCTGGGAAGGTTAAAATATGTTTAAGAAAATACCAATTACAATAATTATACCAGTTGCCCAACGCGCAACAGAAATGTAAGTATTTGTCTTGGTTTCTGAGAAGTCAAGAAGTATCTGGACTTCTGGAATGTGTTAATTCTTTGATGGGAGTGAAATGAGCAAACACAACCCTAATGAGAACCTCTCCCAGTCTTTCTTTTTATTTACAATATGCTCATAGCTCTTATGGATGCTTTGAACGAGACGATTAAACAGTATAATCAACAAAGAAACAGCAGTACTTTCAGAGCTCTGGCAAGTTCTCTCTCAGCTTCCAACCAGAATCCTCCCACACAAAAACCTTTTAAAACAGCTGGAAACATGTCCGCAACAGATGAACAAGATGTGTTAGCCAAGAAGAGACCAGAAGGAAAAATAAATCACTGAAATCAGTGATAATAAGGCAAAGTCTGTCTGAAAATGACTCACTATCAAAGAATTGAAACTGACATTAAAATCAATTCATGACTGTGGAGGTATTCTTCACTTCGTATATGGATTGAATTTCTATTTCTTGAACTGAATTTTACCATCCAGTACACCGCTCAGCTTTGATCCAGTGTACTGGTTTCCATTATTGAACTGAAGTGTCAGCTTCAGTCATTTTCCCTAAATCAAAATGTTTCCAAATGGATATAGCATTGATATTTTTTCTGAGTAACTATAATACTGGACTAAACCTAAGTTAATGAAATATTTCCTTTTTAGAAACATATAGAGAAAACATTTTATTACAGGCAGTTGCTCAGTTTCTTCTTGTTCATTTTTTTAAAGCAGTTTCTTAAATGTATTTATAAACACAAAACTATATAACTATTTTGAACTAAACAAAACTAGGAAAATCATAAAGACTATACAGGTGATATATATTTATTTTAATTAACAATATCAATCTATGTTTGTTTGCAGTGTTTGTGTAGCCATGTTAGTTCCAGGATATTAGAGAGACAAGATTGGTAAAGTAATATCTTTTATTGCACCAGCTTCTGTTGGTGATAGAGACAAGCTTTCGAGCTAAACAGAGCTCTTCTTCAGATCTGGAAAAGGTACTCAGAAGGTCACAGCTAAATATAAGGTGGAACAGATTGTTTAGCATAAGTAGTTAGTGGGTTACAGATTGTTGTAATAACCCATAAATCCAGTGTCTTTATTAAGACAATAAATAATACGCCAAGGATCCATGTGTGCTACACATGCCTATCACAATATGTGGGGTACCTCATCCAGTGCACTAAATGCCTCAACAATCGCTACACTCTCGAATGAACTCTCAAAATGATAAAAGACAAAAACACCACATCACCTGGGGGCAAACACATTTCACAAAATGATCTGACCTCTCAGTCCTTGTCCTCAAAGGAAACCTGAACAACACCTCCAAACAATGAGCCTGGGAGCTTAAATTTATAACTTTGCTAGATGCTAAGAATCATGGTCTTGATAAAGACACTGGATTTATGGCTTATTGCAAAAGCTTGAACTTATGGCTCAAAAGCCTGTCTCTTTCACCAACAAATGTTGGTTCAATAAAAGATATTGCTTCACCCACCTTGCCTGTGTAATACCAGTCTGTAATATCTTGCACTTATACTGCTCAGTTCATGTTAGGATCTCAAGATATTTTGCAGACATTAATTAGGTCTCACCAGGAGTAATGAAGTGTAACTATCCCCCAGTTGAGGGAACTGAAGCAGAGAGTCTAAAGATATTAAGCCAAATGGCAAATCAGTGACAGAGTCAAGAATAGAACCCAGGATCCTGTAGTGTAGCTACTAAACAACACTTCCAATCCCATTCCTTCAACTGTATAGATATTGCCAGTACATTATAATCATTTTACCTTTTGTAGCAAACTTAACTTTACTGTTGGGTTATGTAGAGTTTTTGTACTGTAGTTCAAAATTAATGATGTAGAAAGGACACTAAATATTTTCAATGAAAAATGAATGCCAAACTACTGCTATATATGTCCTTTGACCCCTTTAACCTTTGCAGTTGCACATGAAAAGTATGTGTGATATGGCATTAAAGCAACACATGACACGGATAAGTTAACAGGTGGTGCTTTGACATGGAACTACATACAAGAAAGATTCAAACAGAAATAAATGAGAGAAATGAGCATGAAAACAAGCATTTGGGGTAAATTCTGTGTTCTTCAACCTAACAGCCATATACGGGAGAAAATGCAATGCAAAGGATCTTACAGTTGAGAGCCCACGCAGGGGGAAGTCTACATCCCTGCATCCTGTGGACCAGAGTTCTATGCCAACATTCTGACCAGGAATGCATGGGTGGTGGGAAGAATCAAGATAAACTGGATGAGATTGTGTATGTGTGTGCATGGAAGGGGAACATGACATGGGATCCACAGGCAGCATGGAACCATTGATCCAAATATCTCTAGTCCTGATTTTCACTCTTTAAGACTAGTTTTTTTTTGCTGATAAAGGTGGTGACAGATATGGTAATTTCCTGCAATATCCATTGGCAACTTTACTGAATTAAGTTTAAGTAGCTTTGGGTTCCATTGTACTAAATGAATGGCTTTTGTATTATTGTGGGCCTCAATTGTACGCAATTTCTTGATGGGGGACATGTGACAGATACCAGAGCTGGGGTTCACAGGATTATATTGAATAATAGGCCTGACAAGGACTTTTGGAACACAAGTGTTAAGTGAATGCAAATTCCCCACCTCCAGTTATGCAAAGCCCAAGCCTTTTAAAGCTACACCCTGAGGAGTGGCCATTCGCTGCAGATCACTTGCTACATGAGCCCAAGATCAAAGACCTAAGCTATATAAAGGTGGTAAAAATGGCTGTTCTGGTTCTGAATCAAAGACAGTTATTAACTTGTAAAAGCAGCAAAGAATCCTGTGGCTGCTTTTACAGATCCAGATCCAGACTAACACAGCTACCCCTCTGATAATTAACTTGTAAGCACGGGGAAAACCCAGATGTGGGTAATGAAGGTGTGACACATACCCCAGCCCAAATCTGGAGTTGGGGTGACTTCTGGTAAGCTTTTCAGTGTTCATGTAGGTTCTTTTATTGCTTTTTAATATGTTTTCTCTATAAAGCTTTTACCTTAAGATTATATGTGCTTGCCTAGAAAGTGCTGCATGGTAATTATAATTGAGGGCTACTACACTATTCATAGCCTCTGGAGAGAAAGTAAAGTGCAGATCCTGGCCTGTTTAGGCAGTCTGGCTTACTGGAGACCCTTCTAAAACTTGCATTTTGCCTTTCCTTCATAACATATAGTATTGCTTTTATGCTACCTGTACTGTAAAAAGAGGTTCTTGCTGTTGACTTTCCTCTTAGTTGACTGAAGTCCTTCCCAGTACTATTCCAACTTTTATTAATTATTATTATTATTATTCCATACAAATAACTAAATTAAAATAGTTATTTTGATTGCAAAGTCAAACACTGGAAAGCTAGGTAGGGTGGCCAGACAGCAAGTGTGAAAAATTGGGACGGGCGTGGGGGGTAATAGGTGCCTATATAAGAAAAAGAGCCCAAAATCGGGACTGTTCCTATAAAATTGGGACATCTGGTCACCCTAAAGCTAGGCAATGCCAAATATGCAGTTACCTGTGCAACCTTAATTCAGCCTTCTTGTGAATTCAACCCATGCGCTGACTGAGTCTACAGGGTGAAAAAGTAACTAAAGATCACAATACATACCTAGACAGGTGCCAAATTAAGGTTGCATGGGCAAACATAAAGCTGGCATTTTCTAACTTGTGTTTGACTCTGCACCCTAAATAATATTTATAAGATATTTTTATATGTAATTGTCTAGTTTTTTGTTTTGTTTTATCAAAGAACATACTAGGTACAATTGTAAGAACTTATTCACGCAGTGCCACCTATTCCCTGGGAAGAAGAAATAAAACAATGTGGTCACATGCTGGGACCAAGGGGGACAGATTCAGATGCAAATCCCAACCTGGCTCCATTCCTGCTACAGCTGCTCCGCCATCTCCCAAGCATTCCCAGTATGTGGCAGCAGCATTGGCCAGGGTTTTTAGAATGTTCATTGATTTTGGCAGGATACCAAAGTTTTCCTGAAAGGAAATGCTGATTTTTAACACTTTGCAGCTAAACTAAATCTGAATTTAATGGAACAAAGAAAAGGCATTTATCTAGCCCAGTGGTCCCCAAATATTTTATGTTGCACCCTCCCTTTACTCCATCCATGCCCCATCCCCCGGGAGCTGTGGTCGGGAGCTGGGGCCGTGAGCAGGGCCACGGTCGGAGACGGGGCCAGAGCTGATGTTGGGAGCAGAGCTGCAGCTGGGAGCCGGGGCTGCGGTAAGCTGGGAGCAGAGCAGGGCTGGGTGGCACTTCCTCCCCGTCCCCTTTGTGAGCTGGTCCAGGTCCCACTGTGCCCCCCCAAATGTTGTTTGCCCCCCCAGGAAACTGCACCCCCAGTTTGGGGACCACTGATCTAGCCCCAGGGCTTTCTCCCCAGGTAATATCAAAGACCTGCTGCAAACAATGGGAGCACAGGTGCCAACTCCATGAGTGCTCCGGGGCTGGAGCACCCATGGAAAAAAAATAGTGGGTGCTCAACACCCACCGGCAGCCCCACAGATCAGCTCCTCCTTCTCCCGCCCGCCAGCAGGCCTCATTGATCAGCTCCTCTACATCCCTTCCAGTGCCTCCCACCCACCACGATCAGCTTTTCAGCAGCATGCAGCAGGTGCAGGGGGGGAAAGCGGGTGGAGCGAGGGCAGGACGCACTTGGGGGTGGGTTGGAGCAGGGGCGGGAAGAGGTGGGGTGGGGGCTGAGCAGGGGCGGGAAGAGGCTGGGCACGGTGGGGGCTTGGGGGAAGGGGTGGAGTAGGGGCAGGAGCTGGGGCAGAGCAGGGTCAAAAACCTCCCGGGAACTGGGGAAGTCAGCACCTCTGAATGAAAGGTGTTAATTTTACTTTAAAAGAAAACCCACAAGAGTCCTTTATACTGGAAAGTCTTAGGCGACCTAAATATAGGGGTCACTGCCAGCTCTCCTGTAATTATTTATTTAAAAATACCTCAGAAACAGTGGGGATATTTGACCTTTGGCAAAAATGTTTTTAGGGTTGGCTTAGCTATCAACTATGGAGTTCTTTTTCTTGGTAAAATTCATCCCCATGCAGAGGGCCAACCCAACGCTTATGCACCACTTAATCCCTCTGCTGGTCTTCTACACAGGGGTGAATTTCACCCATTGAACAATTTAGCATAATAAATACAGTAACTAATGTTCAGATGTTGTAAACAGTTATACTGCACTTCCTACTTCCATCAAAGGCCTTCTGAATCTAATTCCTTTATATAAAATTAATTTGATGTTACACAGTAATAAAAGATTCCTCTGAGTGGGTTATTTTGTTTCCGTTTTAGTCCCTCATCTGCTTTGGTAAAATGTTCATATAAATTCTTCTCTCTACATGCTGAGATTGAAGCAGATCCCATTGGCATCTTAAGCTATACTTGAGTTTTCATAGTACATTAAACTCTGCTCCAGTTCCCAACTTTCTTTCTGTTTATGATAACTGTTTGTTTTTCCCTGTATTAAACATACTGATTTCATTTATGTGCACTTTAAACTATATTTAATATGCATTAAATCTGCTTCAGGAATCTGCACATATTACAAGGCTTAGTATACAAGAGGGTTCTACTGTTTAATAAGTAATCTTTGGTAACAAGAACACATCGTTCATATTTTGGTAGACTGTGTGTATGTTCAGCACATTTATTTTTTGGTTCTTTTGCCCTAAATTACATTTCTAGTGAATTTCCCACTATCTGCAATTCTGAGATACTTTCTAAAAATATTTAAGATGAGCATAAAAGAGCACTTTCCTCCCACCCTAAAGAATTGGCTAGGATCCAGCAAAATGAGGACAGATTAGTAAAATCGTCCATCTGTTGAAAAAAGGATTAAAACAGGATGCTACTGCTTTCAGTCAAGTTAATACATAATGAGCAGTATTTTTAGATTTAGGATATCAAAATATGTATCTGGGCAGTTTCACTCTCTTTTTAAAAGTGAAAGCGTATATCTGAAATAGCCTAATGTCTCAAAAAATAATGCGCAAGGAGTTGACAAATGCCAAGTCCAGTCCAGCTATTGAGAGAAAGTTCAATATTTTCTGCATTATACCAAACCAAACAAAATTATATCTCTGTATGTTACATTATAAGAACAACTAGGTTAAAAGAACACTGAGGCTGCAAAGTCAAGCACTTGAAAGTTAGGAAATGCCAGAATTAAAACAATATTGTCACCACAAAAGCAGCAAAGAGTCCTGTGGCACCTTATAGACTAACAGACGTATTGGAGCATGAGCTTTCTCATGGATCCGACGAAGTGGGTATTCACCCACGAAAGCTCATGCTCCAATATGTCTGTTAGTCTATAAGATGCCACAGGACTCTGCTGCTTTTACAGATCAAGACTGACATGGCTACCCCTCTGATAATTGTCACCACAGGTTCTCTCATTCTGTGCAGAGGATGAACTTTGCTCAGAGAATGAGACAGCTGTTCAATATTTCTTTTTATGCTAGCCAATTCAGTGTGTGATCACAATGTCTTATTCAATGCACACCATCCAAACCATACACTGAATTCAGAATTATTAATTTTCTCATGAATTCTGTATGGTATCTAAGTAGCTGAGAAACATTGATTAGTACATGTTCACAACTCCTCTGTAAGGCAAGGAAGTGTTATTATCCCCAGTTTTCATATAAGAAACTCAGACACAAAGTTTGAAGGCCAAAATGTGTCAATATATCTAGAGAGACTCATAGATTTTAAGGTGAGAAGGGACCATTGTGATCATCTGGTCTGACCTCCTTTACATTGCAGAACCTCACCTGCCCACTCCTGAAATAGACCCATAACTTCTGGCTGAGTTACTGAAGTCCTCAAATCATGATTTAAAGACTTCAAGTTACAGAGAATCCACCATTTAAACCTGCAAGTGACCCATGCCCATACTCTAGAGAAAGGCAAAAAAAACAACCCCACGGTCTCTGTCAGTCTGACCCAGCAGAAAATTCCTTCCCGATCCCAAATATGGTGATCAGTTAGACCATTAGTATGTGGGCAAGACCCACCAGCCAGACACTTGGAAAAGAATACTCTGTAGTAAACGCAGAACCTTCCCCATCTAGTGTTCCATCACCAGCCATTGGAGATATTTGCTGCAAGCAGTTGCAGATCAGCTAAATCTCATCGTAGGCAGTCTCATCAGACCATCCCCTTCATATATTTATCAAGCTCAGTCTTGGAGCCAGTTAGGTTTTTGCCCCCACTTCTCCCCTTGGAAGGCTGTTCCAGAGATTCACTTCTCTGATGATTAGACAACTTTGTCTAATTTCAAACAAACTTGTTGATGGCCAGTTTACATCCATTTGTTCTTTTGTCCACATTGATGCTTAACTTAAATAACTCCTCTCCCTCCCTGATATCTATCCCTCTGATGTATTTACAGAGAGCAATCCTATCTCCTCTCAACCTTCTTTTAGTTAGGCTAAACGAGCCAAGCAATTTGAGTCTCCTTTCATAAGGTCAGTTTTCCATTCCATTTCATTCCATTCCTTGGATCATCCCAGATGCCTGTTTCTGTACTTTGATCAATTTGAATTAATCTTTCTTAAACATGAGAAGCCAGCGCTACATACAGTATTCCATCTGAGGTCTCACTAGTGCCTTGTATAATGGTCCTAACACTATCTGTCTCTACCGGAAATACCTCAGCCTGATGCATCCTAGTCTTTTTCATTAGTCTTTTTCACAGCCGCATCACATTGGCAGCTCATAGTCAGCCTGTGATCAATCAATACACCCAGGTCTTTCTCCTCCTCTGTCACTTCCTCTGATAGGTCCCAAGCTCATTGCAAAAATTCTTGTTAGTCCCTAAATGCATGACCTTGCACTTTGCACTATTACATTTCATCCCATTTCTATTACTCCACTTTACAAGGTCATCAAGATCATCTTGTATGATATTACAGTCCTCTTCCATATTGGCAATACCTCCCAACTTCATGTCATAGGCAAATTTTATTAGCACACTCCTACAGTTTGGGCCATGGTCAGTAATAAAAATGTTAAATAATATTGGTCCCAAGACTGATCCCTGAGGAACTCCGCTAGTAAGCTTCCTCCAGACTGACCTTTCCCCTTTAATCAGTTTCTTATCCACTTTTCAATTCTCATATTAATCCCCATCTTTTTCAATTTAACTAATAATTTCCCATGTGGAACTGTATCAAATGCCTTATTGAAATCCAAATAGATTAGATCTACTGCATTTCCTTTGTCTAAAAAATCAGTTTTCTTCTCAAAGAAGGAGCTTAGGTTGGTGTGGCATGATCTACCTTTTATAAAACCAGGCTGTATTTTATCCCAATTACGGTTCACCTCTATGTCCTTAACTGCTTTCTCTTTCAAAACTTGTTCCAAGACCTTGCATACAATGGAGGTCAAACTAACAGGCCTGTAATTTCACAGATCGCTTTTTTCCCTTTCTTAAAAATAGGAACTATATTAGCAATTATCCAGTCACATGGTATGACCCGAGTTTACAGATTCAATAAAAATCCTTGCTATTGGGCTTGCAATTTCATGTGCCAGTTCCTTTAATATTCGTGGATGGAGATTATCCAGGACTCTTGATTTAGTCCCATTAAGCTGTTTGAGTTGAGTTCCATTTTAGATGTGATAATTTCTAACTCCATATCCTCATTCCCATTAGCCACCCGGCCACTACCTCGAAGCTCTTCATTAGTCTTATTAAAAATTGAGGCAAAGTATTTGTTTAGGTGTTAGGCCATGCCTTGATTATCTTTAATCTCCACCCCATCCTCAGTGCTTACTGGTCCCACTTCTTTCCTTCTTTTTGTTATGGCTATAGAACAGGGGTAGGCAACCTATGGCACAAGTTCCGAAGGCGGCACGCAAGCTGATTTTCAGTGGCACTCATATGCCTGGGTCCTGGCCACTGGCTGAGGGGCTCTGCATTCTAATTTAATTTTAAATGAAGCTTCTTAAACATTTTAAAAACCTTATTTACTTTACATACAACAATAGTTTAGTTATATATTATAGACTTATAGAAAGAAACCTTCTAAAAACGTTAAAATGTATTACTGGCACGTGGAACCTTAAATCAGAGTGAATACATGAAGACTCGGCACATCACTTCTGAAAGGTTGCTGACTCCTGCTATAGAACCTTTTACTACTGGTTTTATTTCCCTTTGCAAGGTCCAGCTCTGCTTGGCTTTTGGCAGTTCTCACTTTATCCCTACACTTTCTGACCTCCAAGAGGTAGCTCTCCTTGCTGATCCATACCCTGTTCCATTCCTTGTAGGCTTTCTGTTTTCTCCGACACTCCTAATCAACTGTTTGGAGTGCTTGCTCAAAAGCTTGTCTCTCTCACCAACAGAAGTTGGCCCAATAAAAGATATTACCTCACCCAGCTTGTCTCTCTAATATCCTGGGACCAACATGACTATAACAACACTGCAAACACTAACATATCTACTAATTTTGGGGGTCTTAGTGATAAGGATACTCACTGAGAAAATTCAGAGGGCTTGATTTATTTGGAGTTGCTAAGCAATCATAGTATCTATTGACTTCTATTGCAGTTTTGAGAGCTCAGCACTTCTGAATGCCAGGTATCTCAGACTAAACTCGGAAAATGAAGAACTTGGAGTTAATGGTCACTTCCTAAAAACTTTAGTTTAAGTGACTTTATCAGCATCACATACAAAGTGGAACATAGTCACAGACAGAGCCAAGTTCTCCTGGATGATATTCAACTGCAGCAAGCACAAGACCATCCATTCTCTTTCTGTAGTTCACAGCCTCATTCATTACAAATCAGCAAAATTAGATGCAACACAACAGCCTTGTTCATTGGAGAATCCTGATTTATTCACTCATCACCATCCATCCTGTGCATTGAATAAGACAGGGGTCTTTTGGAAAAGGATAGTATGCAATCATGTAATAAGATTGTATCATAATGCATACCACAAGGTAGCTAAATTAAGATTGCATGGGTATTTTCTAATATTTGAGTGCTTGACTTTGCAACCTAATAACATCTTTTTTTACCCGTTCTTAAATAATTAGCATCAGGTACAATGAGATAAAGATGTCATCACTCTCGCAGCTATTTTTTTTACGGGACTTGTGAACACAGGTATTATGTAAAGCATCAACAAAACAAAAAGAAAAGAAGATCCTATGCAGCTCTCATTCTAGCCAAATGACAGTACAAGGAAACTGTGGGGAAAAAATCCCTCTCTTTATTGCCAACCATAACATTCTAGACTTCTTTGCATGATGCAGGCAGGGGGAAATAGGGAGGTACTCACCAATGGAGATTTGTTTTGGTAGAAGCTGTTTTTTGGAGATTTTTTTTTTAATACAAAAATTGTTGGCCTATTCCAACCTCACATGTAACTGAACTGCTGTGAATTATGCCTCCATTGGTCAAAGCAATGCAGTCATGACATGCGAAGTGAAAAATACAGGGTGACAACTCCCCTTGACTTCAGTAGGACCAGGATTCCACTCACAATGTAGCTGTGAGGGTTCCATTAAAGGAAATCTTTGGCCAGCATAGAGGACAAACAATGCTTAGTCATTCCTCATTTCTTTTTATCAACTTGCTGCTTGTTTTTTATAAGTAACTTTTGGTTATGTATAAAATATGCAACACCTGGCTCTTCTAAAGAAAATTTCAGCAGCTGTTAGGGAGGCATCCTGAGATTTTGCATACAAAATGTATTTCCATTTGATTTATAAATAGGTTTTAGAGAGCTTAGTGTGAACAGGGTTCTTTTAAAAAACAACTGCTCTAATTGCTTTTGAAAGGGGTTCCAGGACAGCAAGATACTTAATCAAAGAATATTCTCTTTCTCTCCCCCTCTTGATTGCTGTCCAGTGTAGGCCCAAGTTATTCATTTGTGTCCAAGGAGCAGAGTTGAGTAAATGAATTGAAAGGAGCTAATGTGTGCACAATAAATCACATCCCCCACTTTTCCCACAGGCATCTTATTAACATCAGAAATGAAGATATAATTATTTCAGTGTTTATTGTCAGTGTACAGATGCCTTCAATGTGTATAAAAATGCCAGAGGAACCACAAGTACGCCATGTTGTTGTTTAGATCTCTTTTCCAACTGAAAATGAATAGCTATTTTCTTGCTCAACACAAATGATTAATGTGCCTGGAGAACCTGTCTCTTATGATTATTGGAATGCCATCTTGCAAGACACTTGGGTGCCAGAATCACTAAGCTTTGCTTCATGGACCTCTCATCTAATGAACTTCTGAGTAACTATTTATATAAAAAACTGTTTTGGTGTATGCTACATAAACATGTATATTGGCAGAAAAACAGGAGACATTAATTCTAATCTACAACCCATCCTGGACAATGATCTCTTGCTTTCACAGGCCTTGGGAGGCAGGCCAGTCCTCGCCCACAGACAACCCACCAACCTTAAGAATATTCTCACCAGCAAGCACACAGCACACCATAGTAACTCTAACTCAGGAACCAATCCATGCAACAAACCTCGATGCCAACTCTGCCCACATATCTACACCAGCAACACCATCACAGGACCTAACCAGATCAGCCACAACATCACCGGTTCATTCACCTGCACGTCCACCAATGTAATATATGCCATCATGTGCCAGCAATGCCTCTCTGTTATGTACATTGGCCAAACTGGACAGTCCCTATGTAAAAGAATAAATGGACACAAGTCAGATATTAGGAATGGCAATATACAAAAACCTGTAGGAGAACACTTCAATCTCCCTGGACACACAATAGCAGATTTAAAGGTAGCCATCCTGCAGCAATAATCTTCAGGACCAGACTTCAAAAAGAAACTGCTGAGCAAATTTGCAAATTTGACACCATCAGCTCAGGATTAAACAAAGACTGTGAATGGCTAGCCAACTACAAAAGCAGTTTCTCCTCCCTTGGTGTTCACACCTCAACTGATTGAAGGGCCTTATCCTCCCTGATTGAACTAACCTCGTTATCTCTAGACTGATTCTTGCCTGCATATTTATTCCTGCCTCTGGAAATTTCCACTACATGCATATGATGAAGTGAGTATTCATCCACGAAAGCTCATGCTACAATACGTTTGTTAGTCTATAAGATGCCACAGGCCTCTTTGTCGCTTTTTATTAATTCTTGGGTTTATAAACACTGAGTACTGAGTACTAAGACATCCATTGCTTAATTACTGTCTATTTCTTTCTCAAAATCATGTTATCAAACAATGTTACTTTAGGATAAAATAGAACCAAGCTCAAAACTTCCACTGCCACTGAAAGAATGATGAAGCATTTAAAATGGACTTTGTAGCTTTCTGATCAACAGGGTAAAATAATAGTGAAAAATTGCTGTCACAACAGGTACTTTAATGTTTTTGTGAAAAACATTTTTCAAGATACGTTTCCAGCAAGGTTTAGCAACAGCTTACTTTGCGCTGAATAGAATGTGTTTTAACTGTTTTATAACATATTCAGTATGTAAGGACTTCTAAGATTTCATCTCACATGATCTGACTGGGATTAGAATCTTCTGTCACCTACACCTGTGTAAATCTGGAGTAACTCTGCTGAAGTAAATGGAGTTAGTCCAGATTTCCACTGCTGTGACTGAGATCGGTTTCTGGCCCTGGGTACGTTAGGGGAGTAAAATAAACATTTTGTAAGATGTCATAAATTTCCAAGATGAATGGACAACAGAATCACACTTTCATTGCATCTTCCCTGCTTGGTAAATTACTTGGGTGAAAAGGATGTCATAGCAGTACACAGAAAGATACCAGTAATATATATAGATACTATATATATTTTACAAGAGCTGACAAGAGCTTTTCAGATGACCACTTATGGAATTCTGAGAGAACTGAGAGAATAAGATTGGAGCAAAAAAAAGGAAAGTGAGGTGTTTATTCTTAGTTACAGAGCGCATTAACTTACTATAGAAAGAGGCAAAGGTAAACTCTCTGACTTACCCCGTGTGCAAACTTACTGAAGTTAATAAACTGAACAGGGTATACATGAGAATGTAGCCCTTATACTTGACCAGATCTTCCCCTTCGCCTCCTTTACAGGAAAGAAAGCTAGACAGTTTAGAGAGGAGGGAAGAATAGAAATGTGTCCCTAACTGTCCACAATCCATAGTAGCTTCCTGGGGTTTGGGTTCCATGGCTAGCCAACTACAAAAGCAGTTTCTGCTCCCTTGGTGTTCACACCTCAACTGATTGAAGGGCCTTATCCTCCCTGATTGAACTAACCTCGTTATCTCTAGACTGATTCTTGCCTGCATATTTATTCCTGCCTCTGGAAATTTCCACTACATGCATATGATGAAGTGGGTATGGAGAGCTTAAGCAGCATTGACTCCTACACCATCCCTTACACAGCTGCTGCTGCACAACTGCAGGGATCTCAATCGCTGTCATCATACCTAGCAGCAGGATGTTGCTAGGAAGAAGGACTGACTGAAGAAGCAATACACAGGGGTCATCCCTTCCTTTGGCTGCCTCCATGGGTCTGTGAGTTGGAAGGGTCATGCCTCCTCCCCACTCTACCTCCCATAAAACACCTCTCACTTTAGAGGGCAAATATGGCAGGAAGCTGTACAAGGTTCCCCACACTGTGTTTTTGAAATGCACTTGCTGCTATGCAAATGCAATCTACTGGTCGGTGAGTGTTCTCTGCCTGACCCACAGAGGCTGTGAATCTGTTCCGAGCTCTGTAGTTGCTTCATGCTTCTAGTTCTGGAGGATGCGCTTTCAGTGTGTGTGCCAGTGTGCCAGCCAAGAGGGTGGCCACCACAGATAGCCATAAGAGGCCATTCCAAACATGTACCAATAACGCCTTTATACAACACCATCGCGTATTTTGCATATACCCCATGTTTGATATAGAAACATATTTTAAAATGCTGTGGAGTATGTTAAAATATTTATTGGAAGCAGTTTTCATTCCTTCTACCTTAAAGCCAGACAATCATACTACCATCGGTCCAGATAGAGCTGAGTGGGTAATCTGTAAGAATCTATTCAACAGACACTGCCTTTTAGCTGTAACAAGGTTATTTTCAGAAATGTTTTCCCTTTTCAAAATTATATGTCCAGTAATAATTGTCTGACAATAATTACAAATATTTGGTACAGCCCACACTGTACATCAGACTAGTGTGATTTGGAGGTTAAAAAAAAAGTTTACATTTGAGAGAAAGGAAACATTTTCCCTTTTCAGGGAGGAGAGACAGTGTTGTCTAATGGATAAAGGCTGGGACTCTGAGACCTAGGGGTCAATTCTTGGCTCTGCCTCTGATCTTCAGTGTAACATCAATTAAGTCACTTCATCTATCTGTGCCTCACTTTCCTATTCCACCCTTTATATCTGTCATGTGTCTTTAGACTATAAACTCTTCAGGGCAAGGACTGTGTTTGTACATGTCAGTTGCCCCCTATCCCCCCGCATCCCTTCCCCAAATGTCAGCTGGGGACTCTAGGTGCTCTCATAATAGAAATAATAACTAACAATAATTTTGTCTTTTTCACCCTTTTAATGACAGCTGTCTGAAGTTCCTGCAAACTTTGGAATATTTGAATATATCCTGCAGGAGATGGACTATTTAGAAAAATGTAGAAGAGTTAGTAAAGGTGCATAATAAATAGAATTTATCATATGGTTTTAACACCATGCATAATATATGCTATACATACAGAGAACACAAATAAAGTAGAATATGGCACAAACAATAGAAAAACAGACAAATCCCAAGAGCTCCCTTATCACTCATGACTACTGCCCTTGAAGCCAGGGTTCTGGAGGCAGAAATGCAACCAAGTTTCATTGAAAAAAAGTACTAATAAATATTCATAAATTGTCTTTCCAATATCAGTTTGCTAGTCTCATGCCTTTTCCTATGATTAATATTTACTCTGATGCCATTGTATTGTCTCCATATTTAAGTATAGTTAGCAAATCTGTACCCAAGTATGCCATGAGGGGAAACGTAGATGGGAAAAAGTGCAATTACAGCAAGTAAGAGGAATTGAAGTCTCATACAGGGAGATCTTGCAATAAAAAACAGGAATAGAATAAAAAAAGTACAGTAAAAAACAGTAGTCAAGGTTTACAGGGACCCTGTGGAGTAACTGATACATAAAGACCTATGAGAACATAAGGTCTATGAGAACACCATTTTGACCTAACAGTGGTAAGTAACCTTGCCTCAGCAATGTGGTCCAACTGAAGTATTAACAAAGCACGTTCTTTCTAGACTCACCAATCATGAAATAAAAAGAAATCCATCTCTGTAATGACAAGCATGTGGATGAGCTTACCGAAGCTGTAAAAAGAAAAAAGCATTTTCTGGCTGACAACATTTTTCAGCAAGCCAAAAGAAATCCTAGCTAACGTCCAAAAGATAATTGGAAGCTCATAAGAAGTAAGCAGCAAAGACAGGAACTAAGATAAAGGGACATTGTCAAGGTTGCGAAGCAGCACATTTGATCTACAATTTTAACATCAGTTCTTATTGACCACCAATTGTTTTTGTTTTGTTCTTTTAAATATCTGTCATGTTAAATCTAAATTAGTATTGGGTGACTGGCTCTGTTCTCCATCTCTGGTACCACAAGGTCAAATGAATAGTGACATCTGTTAATGTTCTTGGACTGTCACTCATTAATGCAGTTTTACCAGTAAAATACACTTTGAAATATTATCATTCTATAAAACATAGAAGGATTTTCTTTTAACCATGACATTTTTATAATAATTGCCAATGCTCAAAACAAGTAACTAGATGAAGGTGAAAAGATGAGTTGCAGAGAAATAGAGGAAGAAAGGAAAGGAGATAAAACAAATTAAGAGACAGGAGAAAAATTAAAAAAAAATAGAGGGAGGAAAAAATGAGGGCTCACAATTTTTAAAAAAATATGAAAAACAGAACTCAGGATAAAGCAGGATAAGGAAAGAATGCAAGAAAAGGATTGATGAGTTAAATAATAAAGGGAACACACAAATACAAATCTAGCAAGTTAAGTTACCACCATCATATGAGAGAAAAAACTGCTACACAGACTAATACAAATATTTTTAAACATTAATAAAGTAGCATTATATTGTTTTTAGCAGATGTTGTCTACTACACTGCTAAATATTCCAGTTCCTCAAAATTTTCATCACAATTAATTGAGATCTCAGACAGGGTTCAAATTCAGGAAGTAAAGATCATGAGTGAAGACCGGTTTGAGGTCTACCACTGCCAATCTGGAGCACAATGGGTGAGCCTCAAAAAATTCAGTTTAGCCACATAGCTTTTCTGGACTTCTTAGGTCAGCAGTATTGGTGCTGGAAATTTAATGCAAATAAAAGCTAAATTATAGAAATACCACTAGATCTTATTACCTGCTGGAGCCAAGAGATGCAAAGGTTTAATCAAAGTCAATGTGTTAACCATGGGGCCAACAAGGATTACATTGATGTGCCAGAAGAAAATCAACACGAGTAAAATGGGGTTTGACTTTTTGGGGTTTGCGTGCATTCACATTGTTCTGAAGCATATTTTGCTGGGTACTAAAATGAAAAGGGCCTAATTCTCCACTGCCTTTCTCCTTATGTAGTTATTTACACCCATACAAAAGAATGTACAAATTGGGTATAAAATGCTACCATTTACGTTGAGTAACCTTCCACACCCACTTTGCAGGAGTGTGAGAGTATGTCTGCACTGCAGCTGGGAGTATGACCAGGTACACAGACTCACACTAGCTTGGCTTTCAAATCCACATGACCCTAGGTTCCAAGCTTGAGTACCTAGCCTCAGCCTCCGCTGTACTGCGACGTCCACACTGTTATCCACCCAGCCGGGAGGCTCACTGCTTAAGTGACTGAGTGGCTGCACAAGGGACCAAAGCAGTAGAGAATCAGACCCAAAATTCTTCCTTGCCTGTGAAGTGTCAGCTACCCATTTCGCAGTCAATTATTGTTCAGTAACCACCATGTACAGCTACACTGAAACAACATCTCAGTTTAAGATGAATACTAATAAATTCCTCCAGTAGAGAAAAAAAAATGTGCAGGAGATAACGGCATTACAGCTTTTGTTTAACCTTGGACCTCAGTCTCTTTTCGTGTGGATTTTTAAATCTGATCAATGTCATTATTACCTAACTAGAAATTTGCCCTTCACTGGTTTTCGGCCCTAGGCCAGGTATCACTGAATGTATCTATTTCTGCCAAAAAGATAATTATCTACACTCAAGCACTAGATTCCAAACATTCATTATCCTCTGAGGTAAATAATATGTTTACTTAGTATTTTTTGTTGTTTGTTTAAGAAATCATTTCATTATAACTGAAGCGGGGGAAAGAACAGGGCAAAACTTCAAATACTGCTAATGCAATTATAATTAGATTTGATCCTAGCAATAGATGTTACAGGAATTTGTTCTAACCACTTGTTCATATAACAACATAATAGATTACCAGTGCTGGGAATGATGTCATAGATCAGTATATATTCCCCTAAATGGCATTCATGGGTTCTAAGCAATGTATTTTGCTGAGAAACTAAGGGTTTACTCCACTCCACTCTATTCCATTCACTACTATTGTTTGTGGAGTGACTTAAACTTAGCAGCTGGACTTTGTTTCCCAAGCTTCAGGTGATGGAGGCAGTGGTGGCATGCTGAGTCTTCCGATAAACAAAATAACAGCCTTTGCCACTAAATAAAAGTGCCTATTTGTTCATTTTGTCCTGACAAGTTGCTCACATTGTCACCAGAAAAAAAACCAACTGCCTGTTTTCCCCAGCTGAACGTAAAGCATAGTGAGTGGCTAGCGGAGGGGGATAGGATGGAAAACATGAGAAAGGAAACTATTAGGTCACCTAATGTAAGACCTTACCACAGGAGTGCGACACTTACTGTGCATGGATGGACAGTGTGTGTTTTTATACAATAACCATATTCCTGAAAAGAGTATGCTCCTATTTCTTATTTAGATTGATGTGCTTATGAGATTTGCTCAAGACTAGTCCTCTTATTTGTAGAGCATTAACCTTTTACTTTGGAGTCTGTACTCATTTAATGTGTAAGTAATTGCATGAGGACTAATTCTTTATTCATATTTATCCTTTCAAGTCTTTTTTTAAATATATGGAGATATACCTATCTCACAGAACTGGAAGGGATCCTGAAAGGTCATTGAATCTAGCCCCCTGCCTTCACTAGCAGGACCATGGATGGATTTTGCCCTAATCCCTAGGTAGCCCCATCAAGGATTGACCTCACAACCTGGGGTTTAGAAGGCCAATGCTCAAACCACTGAGCTATCCCTCCCCCCATTGCCTGCTAGTAGTTTCTCTTCATATTGTAGGCCTGGCTTGACATGAGCAACTGGATATGGGTAAGATCTCATTTCTTGGGATTTGTAGGCTGGAAACAGTGTCTCTACTAGCTAAAATAAGCAGCATGAGCTGGTGTGCTGATGCAATGGCACCCCCTTTGGTCAGACGGAATGTTGTACAGCATTTGCTCAGTCTGGCTAGGCCATCAGTCTGCTCCTATAGCCTGTCTCTCTATGATAGCCCCATTATGGGCTATGAAGTGTGTTAAGCTCAGTCCCACTGGGGTGTGCATGCTGGCCCTTGTACTCACCTGGTCTGGAAACCACTTCAGTTCTTAAGTCTCAGAGGGGCTGGAAGGGGTACCCAGGCCCACTCATTCTACTGGGTTCCAGATCAGGGCCTTTTTAACCAGGGAGGCAGAATCAGGCCTCAGCAGTCACTCCTGCTGTGCTCTGAGTTCCTTTCTACCTCCCTTGGTTCTGTAGGCTTCTCCAAGCTGTAGATTTGGTCCCCCGTCTCTGGATGTTGTCTCTGGGCAGCTTCTCAGCAGCCTGCTGGTAGGAGTTTCCTTCTCCAGCCTGCTTGCTCCTCTGGCATCTACTCTGCCCCCCTGCTTATCAGCTCTTTTATTCTCTCAGCTACTGTGAGGCTCCAATCAGCATTGGCCTGCAGTTCCCGCATTAACCTCTTTTGCGAGGCCAGCATGGGGTATATACAACCCATGACAAGGCAGAACACCCAGGGAACCATTTTCAATGGACAAGATAACAATGTACAAGATAAGCCTGGAAGGTAAAATGAAGTAAAGAATAAGTCATGCATGCTGTACAGGGATTGGTTCCTACAAAGTGACCAAGCCAAACCTAAAGTGTGTGATATGATGTGCAGTAAATGCAGTGCATAAATGTTTATAAAAGAAAAGGTTTGCTGTGTAACTTTGGATGTGTGGTATGCCCTATACTCATGCCCTATGCTTGACTCCCCTATGCTTGAGTCAGCATATCTTTGCTGTATGCCCCATAAAGGAACAACAGTGACAAGATTGGGGTTGGACTGAATTCTTGGGGAACTGAGTGGAAAAGGCTTCAGAGGAACCTCAATACATATAACACCTGAGTTATCAAAGAAGAACTATCTTTTCACCACCTTTTATATTTCTGCAATGCGGTTTCTCCCAGATACCATTTTGCTCCCAATGTCGAGCTGTGCAATACTGTGTGTGTGGCAAAAGTTTGTGGAGCAGGGATTAAAAGTTGTTGTTTTTTTCTTTCATGAGCATTTGTGTGTGCAAGTTGTTGTGTATTTGGTTGTCATGGTTTTTGTTGCTATGGCAACTGAGTTAGATTATTATATATCTGTAAATAAAGTGATTGCTTCCTACACCGGCTGCCCCAAGGATATAACACAAGTGTTTTTAATAATTCCCAACTTTGATTCAGGGTAAAATGTCCTTTTCCTTATGAGTCCATAACATGGAGTAACTAGAGCTGGGTGAAATTTTTCAGAGACTTTTTTTTTCACTGAATAATGCAGATTCAGGTTGATTGAATCATTTTGTGAATGTGTGTTGATTTCTGCAAGTTGTTTCAGTCACAACAAAAAATATTTCCAAAAATGTCAAAATGAACCATTTTTCAACAGTCTCAAAATGAAATGTAGATTTCTTGGGCTACAGTCGCAAGGGGATTTAGGCACCATTCACAAACCCACTGTAGGCATCGTCCTCCCCCTTAAATGCAACAGCTCAGTGGTTAAGACAGGTTCAAATCCCCACTCTTGAACAATTACTTGAACCCAGGTCTTCCCTGCATAGCTCTATTCTGCAGGCTATAGGTCAGTGGTGGGCAACCTGCAGCCTGCGGGCCACACATGGCCCGTCAGGGTAATCCGCTGGCAGGCTGTGAAACAGTTTGTTTACATTAACTGTCCACAGGCACGGCTGCCCGCAGCTCCGAGTGTCCGCGGTTTGCCGTTCCCGGCCAATGGGAGCCACAGGAAGCGGCAGCCAGCATGTCCTGTGGCCCATGCCACTTCCCACAGCTCCCAGTGGCCAGGAATGGCGAACCACGGCCACTAGGACCTGCGGGAGGCCATGCCTGCGATGGTCAATGCAAACACTGTCTTGCAGTCCACCAGCGGATTACCCTGAAAGGCTGCGTGTGCCCACCACTGCTGTAGGCTATTCAGGGCGGGGTGACTCTCAGTCTCCTGTTGAAGCTGCTCCACTTTGTCTAAAATAATTGAACAGTCATTGGGCAACAGCAAAACAGTAGTGAAAATGACTATGTAGCTTAGTGGTTGAGAGCAGGGGGACAAAGCAGAAGAGCCTCAACATTACAGACGGAGAGAGATCAACCCCAGAATAGCTAATAGAGGATCTTGAACCCATATTCTCCCAGGTGAGTGCCCTGGTCACCACAACTTTGGGTTGAAGGAGAGCACCACCGTTTTCTCCTCCATTGTTGTGAATTTAGCCCTTCAATTCCTTTTCTTATATTCAAAATAACAAAAATGAAACTTCAGTTCTATGCAAAATATTTTTTTCTGACTTCTGAGTCACTGAAAATTCTGAAAAAAATTAGTTTTGGTTTCACCCAAACCAATTTTTTTTTAACTGTCAGCAAACTGAAAACAATCAGTTATTTGCCCAGCTCTAGTAGTAACATGTTGCCAGAAGCATAATTCTGATTTTTACCATTTTTACCATTCTGTAGCAAACACTCCCCAATTCAAAAGGAATTTTTTTCACCTGCAGAGAATATACAGCCTTCCATTTGCACAGGAACCAGCAGAATATGTGAAGCCAACCCCCAAATATGCCAGTTTTGCATGGCTTAAAAATTCAAGTAACATTTAAATATTATGTTTAATTTTCAAAAGCACTACATAAATATTTGAGGACTCCAGACCAATATAGTAACGCCAGGAACTCCTTTTTTCCAAAAATGCAAGAGTAGTAAAAGCTAATCCTAGTGTGTTGGGTATCAACAAAACAGTGAAGCTCAGAGGGGGACATTTTATATTTCCAATGAGCAAGGCAAAACATCTCACTATATAATCCTGTACATCACTAGCATGATAATTAAACAGTATGAAATGGTGTGGCCACTGTTTATGAATATGAGATCTGTTAACAGTTTTACAAAGACTGGAAATCTGGCATGGACGAGGGACATATGTCAACTCCAGGGAAGCAAAAAGTATAAATGATATTAAATGTTTAGTTACATAAAGGAGTTCTGGAATATTATTGCTATGCATTTGAATGAGGTTTGAAAACTCTTTAGTGTCTCTGAACATTGTGTTGGACAGCTCTGTGTAAATGTTCTAAACTCTAAATTATTTTCATCTCTTTGATGGGATAATGACAAACTGAAAAGCCCAGAATTTTGTGGCAAAAACTTTTTCATCCTTTCATGCAACCAGAGGGTTTTTTTTTGAAAAACATCTGGTGCCATTGATTATAGCTTTTCTTAGCCCATTTATAGAGTAGCGGAAATAATCCCCATCGACAGTTTTTAAAGAACATCCATCAAAATTGATGGAATACCATAGTATATCCATTATGCCCTGCTGTACTCATGAAGTATATTCCCCAGTTGTACCACACACTTCACATTGATAACAACTAGATCTAAATGCTAACTGGGAGCACAGGGGTTTAAAAAGCCAGCTCCTAAGTGATAAGAGGAGCTAGTGAACAGGAGCAGCAAACAGCAGAGGTTTGCAATGGAGTTTAGAGAGGGAATGTGAGAGGCATCCCTTAGGGGATGATTTATTAAAGGGATACTCTATATCCTAGTAAAGAGAGTTGGTAAAGGTTGGAACTGAAAAGAAACAGACAAACAATAAAGAGTCCCATTCAAGTATCTCACATGAGGGCAGACAATTAAATATTGACAAATGTTATCAGTGCGTGCGCACAAATGCTAGAAGTCTAAATATTAACATGGGTGAATTTAAATGCCTGTTATGAAATGAGCATATTGATACAATAGGCATCACAAAGTCACAAAACATATAAGAATGACAGAGTAGTTTGTGCTGGTTGGGGAGTGGGAATATAAGTGAAAGAAAGCATAGAATCAAACTTAGTAAAAATCTTAAATGGATCAAACTGTACCATAGAATCTCTATGGATAGAGATTTCATGTGTGAATAATAAAAGTATAGCAACAGAAATATACTACCAACCACCTGACAGGGATGGTGATGGTGACTGTGAAATGCTCAGGGAGATTAGAGAGGCTATTAACACAGACAAACCAATAATAATGGGGGATTTCCTCTATCCCTATATTGACTGGTTATATGTCACCTCACTATGGGATGCAAAGATAACATTTCTACTTCTTGGAGAAGCTAGTTCTAGAACCCACCAGGGAAGAGGCAATTCTTCATTTAGTTCTAAGTGCAGCACAGGATCTGTTCCAAGAGGAGAAAATAGTTGAACCGCTCAATAATAGTAACCATAATGTAACTAAATTTAACATCCTTGTGGGGGACAGATACCAAAGAAACCCATCACACTGTTTAACTTCAAAAATAGGAACTACACAAAAATGAGGAAGCTAGTTATATGGAAATGAAAAGGAACCGGTACGAGGGTGAAATGCCTGCAAGCTGCATGGAAATTATTTTAAAAAACATAATAGAGGCTCAAATAAAAGAAAAAGTAAAATGACCATAAATGCCATCATGGCCAACCGAGTAAAAGAGGCCGATAGAGGCAAAAAGGCCTCCTTTAAAAATTGGAAGTCAAATCCTACTGAGGAAAATAGAAAGGAGCATGAACTCTGGCAAGTCAAGCGTAAAAGTATAATTAGGCACGGAAAAAAAATATGAAGAGGAACTAGCAAAAGAGATAAAAACTAAGACAGAAAAAAAATTCTTTAACTGCATCAGAAGCAGGAAGTTGCCACTGGATGATCAAGGTGCTAAAGGAGCACTCAAGAAAGACAAAGCCATTGCAGAGATGCTAAATCAATTCTTTGCATTGGTCTTCACTGAAGAGAATGTGAAGGAGAGTCCCATACCCGAGACATATTTTTAGGTGACAAATCTGAGGTGTCAATAGGAGAGGTTTGGAAACAAATTGATAAATTGCACAGTAATAAGTCACCAGAACCAGACAGTATTCACCCAAGAGCTCTGAAGGAACTCAAATATGAAATTGCATAAATACTAACTGGTATGTAACCTATCACTTAAATCCAGCATCTGTACCAGATGACTGGCGGATAGCTAATGTGAAACCAATTTTTTAAATTTATTTATTTATTTTAAGAAGAAGGCTTCAGAGATGATCCTAGCAATTACAGGACAATAAGACCAACTTCAGTACAAGGCAAATTGGCTGAAACTATAGTAAAGAACAGAATTATGAGATACATAGATGAATCCGATATGTTGGGGAAGACTCAACATGGCTTTTATAAAGGGTAATCATGCCTCATCAATCTATTACAATTCTTTGAGGGTATCAATAAGCACATGCACATGGGTGATCTAGTGGATATAGCATAGTTGGACTTTCGGAAAGCCTTTGACAAGTTCCCACACCAAAGGCTGTTAAGCAAAGTAAGCAATAATGGGATAAGAGGGAAGGTTCTCTCATGGCTCAGTGGCTGGTTAAAAGACAGGAAACAAAGGATAGTAATGGTTTTGCTGAATTAAGTGAATATTAAATAGCACCAAATTTGTTAAATTTTAATTTAATGCTCCATGACGGGATTTTTAATACACCACATTTTAGAATAGGTAGATTTTATTCTGGTGTAAAAAGGGGAGAAATATTTCCAGTTCTAAAATGGCAAAGGGCCAAAATCAGACCTGGTGTAAGCAGGCTCTGAGCTGTAATTAAGTTCTATAAATTTGGTCAAAAAGTATTTCTATTATTTCTGAGCAATTACAATACATAGAAAGATGGTTAAAAATTAGGAGGAAAAACAATAGCACAGTGTGTACCTCAAAATTTAAATTTGATTTATTTCAGTTTCTGAAAGTTAAAAGTTATCCAAAGTCACTAATCCACAATCTTGCCTGGAAATCTGCTTTTGCCTGAAATTTCTAGCACTTGGTTTCAGTCAGGAACCTTCGTCTGCAGCTTTTCTGTACTTTGTTTTCCAGCAGTATAAAAGTACAAAAGGTTAAAATTCATAGTCATAGTTTTCCAAAACATAGGTATAATAACAAAGCATCCCACTAATTATTTCCCTAAAGTGCTGAGGAACTGTAGGACACAGTAGACCAAAATGTGCTCTGATTTACAGTTTTGTCAGGATCTGCCTTCATGACTGGGCAGAATCTTGTATTTCAGTCTTTGCTGTGACTCTACCTGCACAGATCCAGTTGCAGGACTGTGGCCCAAATATGTATTTATTTTATATAACCAGTTTTTTTTTTAAGAACGTAAGTCATTTGTGTATTGTAATTAGAAAACTGCATACCAGTTTCAACATAACTACTTAAAAATAACTCAATTGATTTGTTATTAATATTATTCTGGTGGCACAGGAGCCTCATCAAGGATCAGTGTCCCATTGGGCTACTGTATAGACAAATAACAAAGCAGACAAGCCCTGCACCAGATAGCCTATAGTCTAGGACTCTGGCAGGATTAGACAGGTGGACAAAGCTGTCAGACAGGCTGAGGGGCGTTGGAGGAAAAGTTTAATAACATTTTAGCAGAAAATTTGAAATCTAGGCTTCGCCCTTCCTTAATCAGTGCCAGACAGTAGTGATTGGTAGGCATCATAGCCCAGGAAGGCTTCAGGAGGCATTTAAAAAAAAGATAACGTGGCAGCTTTGCAAAACTTAATAGGGAGTCTTTCCCATGCCTCAATAAGCCAATATAACATAACATAAAAAAAAATCAAATAAATAGGGTGGAGCTAAATTGAAACAAGAAGTTGAGGTTTCAGAAGATGAAGGAGCGGAAGACAGCAGAGGGATGCAAAAAGGCGAATGATATGCTCAGAATGACGATCCTATCACTAGAGTTTTGAATGGACTTGAGGGGACAGGGAATAACATGGCTGGTATCAAGGCTAGAGAGGGTTTGGTTAAAAAAAATCCAAATTCCTTTACATCCTACTTGATAGTGATAGTACTTTGCATGCCATGGGTGGTGTTACTGTGGTGTTAAGAGAATCAATAGAATCTTTAGGATGTGGGAGCTGACAGTGGGATCAGGCAGTTGGTTTTAGGTTAGACTAATAGATTGACCCAAGTTAAGATGCTCTGTGTATGCTAACTATGTGTTTAATAAAGACTTTTGTTAAGTTACTAGCAATGAATTATTATTAAGACCAGTGAATTACTTGAATATAAATCAACATATGGCACCAGGAGTGAAGGTAATGGTGAAAAAAAATGGAAGAAATTAAAAAACAAAAAACAAAAAATCCACAACCTGAGGTTAAAGTTGCTAAGCAGTGAAAAATAAATTTGAATGAAAAAAGGTGGATCAATTAAGAGTTCCCACTTTTCTAAAAATTTCAAGAAATTCTGCAGAAAATTGGAAAACATTTAAATAAGAATCTGATTTATTTCTGAGAGCATCAGAGTATACTCATAAGGAAGATGAACATAAGATTGCCTTTTTTCCCCAATATTGCAGACACTGAAGCAATTTCATTATATAGTTCATTTGAACTTAATGTTAGATAAGCTATCTCTGAGACTGCCTTTAAAAACTTTTGAGGAATACTGTTTACCAAAAAGAAATAAAACAATTGAAAGAGTTCAGTTACACTCAAGAAATAAAATGGAGGAAGAGACTGTTTAAACAGATCTAAGGTAAGAAATTAGACATGTAATTTACAGAATCTGATTCAATGACAGAATATCAAATTGTGATGGGTAAGTGTAGTCAACCGTTAGAAACACCAAATGTAAACCCAGAAAAAGCAGTGAGAATTTACCAAATTGCTGAACTTAATCAACAACAACTGCACATTTTAGAAAGAAAACAAACCGACATGAATATAGACTTAAGAAGAAAAAGTAAAAAAACAAGTCTATTGAAGGAAACAGTGAAAGTATTAAAGTTAAAAAATATGAGCATATGAAAGAATATTCTAGATGTGGAAGGAGGCACCAGCCTAGACAATGTCCAGCATATGGTCAAACCTGTCATATGTTCATGAAATCGAACCATTTGCAAAAATTTATAAATAGAGAAGTCTGCAAAAACTTAGAAATATACATTTAATTCAAAAGTCTCAGAGAAGTTACTGAATAAAGAGCTGACATTACAGATGACGAAAATTTGTTTTTGACTATTTTGAAACAGAGTCACTCTGAATTACAGGGAGGATTGGACAGTTACATACACTATCTAGTAATGGAACATTTTATTTTGTAATAAATACAGGTGTACAAGCAACTTTCTTCTAAAATTAAAAAAATGTCTAAAAGTAAAACCTGTAGTAAGAAAACAAATGCATATCAATTTATAATCTTATAGTGGTAAAAAATGTCCTGTTATTGGTATTTTTGAATTACAGATCATAATTAAAGATAATTTAGAAAACATAAGATTTGTAGTGGTTAAGGGATAACATATTTCTATTTTAGGTTTAGAAACATGTTTAGCACTAAATCTAATTGATGGAATGCAGACTATTAAGGATTATGCAATGCTGGAAACAGAACATCAAGTTGCAGAGAGTTATTCACTGGCATTGGTAAATAGGATACAGTGTATACAATAGAGTTAAATGAAACAAGAGACCAGTTATACATGCAACTAGAAAGATACCCTTGGCGTTAAGAGGTATGGTACAAAAGGAATTGGAAAGTTTGATTAATTTAGATACAATGAAAAGAGTGGAAGAGTCGACTGAGTGGATGAATTTGTTAGTAATAGGAGAAAAGAAAGGTAGATCCTTATATTTATATTTAGATCTAAAAGATTAAAATAAGTATATTAAAAGGGAACATTTTATAATACCTATCAGGGAAGAAATATTTTGACAAATGTCAGGAGCAAAATAATTTTCTTTCTTAGCTGCATCAAATGGATTTTGACAAATACCATTTGAGCAAAAATGTCAGTTGTTATGCCCATTTAACACACCGTTTGGATGTTACTGTTTTAAAAGATTATCTTTTGGATTATGTTTGGCTCCAGAGGTGTTTCATAGAGCATTACAAAAGATAGTTGAAAATAGAGATGGCACATAAGTATATATAAATGATATAATAATATGGAAATAACTACATAAGAGAATGATATAAGAGTAACTAAAACAGCAGGATTGAAACTAAATCAAAAATATAAAATTAGATTGCAAGAATTAACCTTTCAAGGAGAAAAACTGACCTGTCAGGGATTACAGATAGATCCACAATGAATACAAGCTATTGATAATATTGCTTACCCAAAAGATAAGGAGTCATTGCAGAAATTTTTGGATATGGTTAATTTTGTAGGCAAATACATAGCTAACTTAGCAGAAAAAAAACCCCAACACATTTAGTCGATCAATCAATTGACATAGGACTGTCAACATCAACAAGAATTTTAAGCAGGTTAAGCAACTAATAAAAACAGCTCCAGTATTAAAATTATTTGATAGTAACAGATTTACAAAATTGTTTTCAGATGCATCCAAACAAGGTCTAGGAGCAGTTCTACACAAAAGTATGGCGATCTAGAGAAACCAGTTGCTTATGCATCTAGAGCTATATTAAAAATGGAATGTCAGCATGTTCAAATAGAAAGAGGCTTTGGCATTGGTTTTTCCATGCCAAAAAGAAAAAAAAATCACATTTATATATGATAGATCTGTACTGGCAGAAACAGATCATAAACCGTTAATTAATATTTTAAAAAGGAACAAGACAGACATCACCTCAGTTGGTTTTAGGTTAGACTAAGAAAATGACTTAAGATGCTCTGCACATATGTTAATTACGTATCTAATAAAGACTGTTAAGTTACTAGCAATGTATTATTAAGACTAGTGGATTACTTGAATATAAAACCACGCACCATGTTTTTGCCTGAAGTATATTTTTATGGTCAAGTGATAAACCGGTAACAGGAGGTTGCAATAGAAACATTGACAATAGTTTAATGAGAGCATCATAAATTTCATGCTAAAATTAAATCCATGCATTAAAAAGCCATAAGGACCTACAGGTCTGGAGTTACAAATGTGTTCTGTCTTTCCTTGAAGCAAGAGTTCAACATGATGGGGATTTAAGAGAAACATATTCTCCATATAAAATATAGGTGCAACGAGTGAAGGGAATAAAGGTCATATCAAGCACGACTTTTTATTAATGGGTTGGTGTTCCTCTCTGTACATTTGCAGGATTATTATTATTATTATTTGTATTGTGGTAACACCTAGTACCCCAATCTAGGATCAAGAACCCAATGTGCTTGGCACTATATGCACATATACCAAAATAGACAGTCCCCACTCCAAAGAATTTATAAACTTTTGTCTGGTTCCAGAATTTTATGAGATTGCACTATCACTGTTACAATGCTGTTATGCAGAAAGATTAATGACAGTCATCATGCTGGTCTTTGATTTATAGACAATTACAGACTCATTGCAACTGATAGGTATTTTGACCATCTTTCTTACAGGCTAAGTGGAAGGAGCAATTAAATGCCCCTTTATATAGTGATAGCTGGAAATGATAGGAACATAAGAACGGCCATATTGGGTCAGACCAAAGGTCCATCTAGCCCAGTATCCTGTCTACCGACAGTGGCCAATGCCAGGTGCCCCAGAGGGAGTGACAGGTAATGATCAAGTGATCTCTCTCCTGCCATCCATCTCCACCCTCTGTCAAACAGAGGCTAGGGACACCATTCCTTACCCATCCTGGCTAATAGCCATTAATGGACTTAACCTCCATGTATTTATCCAGTTCTCTTTAAACGCTGTTATAGTCCTAGCCTTCACAACCTTCTCAGGCAAGGAGTTTCCACAAGTTGACTGTGCGCTGTGTGAAGAAGAACTTCCTTTTATTTGTTTTAAACCTACTGTCCATTAATTTCATTCAGTGGCCCCTAGTTCTTGTATTATGGGAATAAGTAAATAACTTCTCCTTATCCACTTTTTCCACATCACTCATGATTTTATATACCTCTATCATATCCCCCCTTAGTCTCCTCTTTTCCAAGCTGAAAAATCCTAGCCTCTTTAATCTCTCCTCATATGGGACCCGTTCCAAACCCCTAATAATTTTAGTTGCCCTTCTCTGAACCTTTTCTAGTGCCAGTATATCTTTTTTGAGATGAGGAGACTACATCTGTATGCAGTATTCAAGATGTGGGAGTACCATCAATTTATATAAGGGTAATAATATATTCTCGTCTTATTCTCTATCCCCTTTTTAATGATGCCTACCATCCTGTTTGCTTTTTTGACCACCTCTGCACACTGCATGGATGTCTTCAGAGAACTATCCACGATGACTCCAAGATCTTTTTCCTGATTCATCAAAGCCACCTCCCAAGTCCATGGACTGAATAGCATGACCAATCAGGCTAAAGGGTTTCTAGGGACTCATTGCAAATGCAGGAGCTAGCGGATTGATTGAGTGAGGAAGACTGAACAGCAGAACGGGAGAGAAGCAATGGTGAAAGTAGCCCTGAGAGGAAGCCAAAATAATTTTTAGATACTGTACTCTCTGGAAAGGCAAACTTGTACTTCTGAGCAAGGAAGCTGCCAGCTGTTTGTTTCTACTGTATTCAGGGAAACAGGACTTTGTGTACTTACTTTGTAAATAAACAGGATTGCACCAAAGACATATCTGACTATCAATTTCTCTTCCTAACAGAAACAATCCCGCAAGGTCCTGAATACTGGCAACCTGCTCAGAGCAAAAGGTGCAACAGTATAAAATAATGTGTTTCTGAGGAAAGTGTGAAAAAGAAACAATTCCCCTGTTTAAATCTGTTTGATCTCTAGTTAGAAGAAGTCAATGGGCTATTACTTTCTAGACTAATGAAAACTGGGTTTACTGCAGAAGAGCCTGTTAGTCTTGGTGAAAGGCAGAAAGTTGCATAAATGACTGAGTATCAGAGGGGTAGCCGTGTTAGTCTGGTTCTGTAGAAGCAGCAAAGAATCCTGTGGCACCTTATAGACTAACAGACGTTTTGCAGCATGAGCTTTCGTGGGTGAATCTGAAGAAGTGGGTATTCACCCACGAAAGCTCATGCTGCAAAACGTCTGTTAGTCTATAAGGTGCCACAGGATTCTTTGCTGCTTATAAATGACTGAGTGAAACAGGTCATATGTGAAGCCTGCTATGATCTGAAAAATCGCTGGAGGCTTATGTAGGGTTTTTGATTGAGGAAATAAGATAGTATTGTTATCACCAATCACAATTCCTTAACCAATCTTCCTTCCACCTACAAACACATTACTATAAGTAGGCGTGAAAGGATTAGATTTTTATCAGTAAATGTAAATTTCTCTATACACACACAAACTGACAAAAATATTTCTGTCGATGACAATTGAAATATAAGATAGGCAAAGAAAGAAACTGCTGCTTGAGAAATCAGAGTTTGATTTAAGGATATCTACAATGCATATTTTGACGTAATATTGACAATTTGTGTTTTAATCATTTGAAAGCTTTAGCTTTTTGAATATCAATGTTTACTGTCATTAAATAATTAATTGTCTGACCCCACCATCCAATAATTTTCCAAAACTGTGACTATTTAATGATAAAACAAAAATGCTTAAAACTAACATTTAAAATGATAAAAAAAATTAAATGATTTTAAAACATTGATATCTGTTGAAATGATAAAAACTGAAAATTTTGCCAAGCCTAACTTTAAGCCACACAACTCATAACTTCATTAACAGTTTCATGATATTTGGCAATTTTCTTAAAGCCTCAGCTCCAGGACACTTGCACATACATGAGAATCTCAGCTTTCCCTTTTTAAGAAATATTATTTTAAAAGGTACTCATGATGTTGAAGTGTTTGGGCTTGGAAATACTGTGAATATCAGATAGTACCATTATTATAGGACTGGAATGCTAGACCCAGAAGACTCTCTCTCTGTTGTAGGGCTTATGTTTATCTGACTTTGACTCTAGTTATTACTTACATTGCAATGCAACCAGAAATTGTATGGGCAGTATATATGACTGCAGAAAACTATTTGTGTTTTGCTTTGCTTTGCCAACTTTAAATGATCCATCATTTCAGAAGACTAATTTATCGACTGGATAGGGACCTTCGCTATAAATCATATGCTGCTTAGATAAAAATCATTAGGACAGAATATTACTCAATGCTATGTCATCTTGCAGCATATGCTCATTGTGCTAAAATTTGTTTGCAAAGTCACAAACTCTAAGGTCAAATATTGCCCTGAATTTGTATCCAGAATAAGCTCCAAAATGTGAAAACAAATCAACTTGTACAAAAACAATAATTTAGATGTCTGTAACTACTTCGCAGAATTTACAAAACACGTTTTCAAATTGTCTGCCTTCATATAGTTCATAAATATGACAGTATACTTTGTATGGCTGATTTTAGAAAACATTCTATAATAAAAACATGACATTTTAAAATAATTTTTATTTTTAATGAATGAAGTTGGTTACATTGGAGATTGAAACAGGTGGATATTTTGGTTAAATCTATAGGTCTCTGAATGTATAAAAAGATAGTTTAATATATACACGACTTACTATTCCAGATGTATATTTTAAAAGGAAAACAAAGAAAGGACTAATTCTCCCTAAAATGGTATCTCTGTGTTATTTTATTTTAGATCATACTGATGTTTAGGGTTACATATGATAGAAGTTTTGCCATTACAGATAAAACCTTTTTTTTTTGGTTTTGACACTTCAAATTCCTAAACGGAAATCTAGAATAGCTTTTCCAGCATACATTTACCTGACTACTGTAGAAAAAAGCTACTGTAAATGAGCAACAAGATTTCTTACTCTATTCTTGTGTATCACTTTAGAACTGTGGTGACTGTAGTACTTGAGTCATATAAGCAGAGTCCCCCCAGTCCATGCTCTGAGAAGTGAAGATTGGTAATTAGAGGCATCCCTATCATAATTTATGCATTTTTATTAAGTTGTTTTTAGAGGGAGTTGTTTTCATTCAAGCTCTTCAACTGGAAAGGACGCTACCGCCATAATTTTTCTAGGAACATTAGAATTGCATAGCAGGAGTCATAGCTCCACCCACTTTTCTGAGCAATGTAGGGAATATGCTATAAAGACTCATGTGCATATCAGGCCTCATTTATCCCTGTGCTGAAGCTTGGCTTGGGGTAGAGACTGAGAAGTAGATGTATGGGGGAAGGGGTGGAGCATGATGGTTTTATACAACCTTTGCATCTCCACTAACCTGGCTGCCCTAACATACCTAGCTGCCTGTGCTCCCTACACAGTCAGTAAGAAGCAGCATCACTGCAGGATTCACCACACCAGGGATATTTGGGGGCATGGCTGGAACGCTCTTGGCTATATGCCAACCAATGAAGTCCCGTATGTCAGTAAAATCCCCTGGAGTCTGGATCCACCAGCCCTATGGTATCTTTATAGCAGTGGAGTCAGTGTAAGCGACCCCAGTACAAAGATGAACTGGACCCAATTGAAAACTTAAAGGGCACTTATTTTCATGCCCAATAGAAGCCTGGGTACAATCGAGAGGGGGGAAAACGAAAAGACAACCAAACTCTGTGCTACTAGTATACGAACAAATGGAAAAAACAAAGAAAAGTAATCTAAGAAAGTTGCTATCTGTTCCATTTATTTTCCTATGTAAAGCTGTAAATAGTGAATATGGGACCAACAAGAACTCTCAAATTGTGAGGCTTTAAATAAATAAATAAATAAATAAATAAATAAATAAGCAAGCAAGCAAGCTAATAGGGAGCCAGCTGTGAAGTTCACTATTTCCGAAATCACCATTTCTGTAGTTATGGTATATTATTTAGACAATTCAGAAATTTAGAAATGCTGTAGCAAACCTGTTTCAGTATATACACCACTGCCAAGTTCTCTCAGTCCCATTGGGTACCTGAAGAGATTTCATAAGAAAGGTACAATCTGACCAAATATGCTGTATTGTAATGCTGCATTTGGATGAGCTCCTAGAACTATAGCTCACTGCATTCATTAAAAAAGATGCTGAGAGCTATAGTCATTTACTATTTGAGAATGGTTTACAATATTTCAGAAAACTGAAAACCAAAATTTATCTCCATTTGATATACAGTTTCCTCTAACAAGTTTACTGGAACTGAATTAATATTAAACTAACATAGTTCACAAGTCAAAATCCTCCCTCCTCACAACAACATATACTCCATACTCCCCACCAAAAATGGTTCTTTAACAGCATGCTCCTGCCCTTCAAATAGTCCTCCATCCATCTCCCCCAGATATTCAACAATTCACTTATTCTTTCCACCATACTCAAACACCCTCCACACAGACCACTTAAATGGTTCAACCCCATCCCCCGTTGGCTGATACAGGCTTGGAGTCCAGTGATTGTTACCGAACCATGAAGAATTTATTGTTTACCTGCATGTTTCCAGGTAATCCTAGTTAGCTGGGAAGCTGTTATTTGATAGCAGACGGAGTTAATGAAAGAACAGACAAATATCACAGCAGCATTCATCCCTTATCACTTTGTGTCATTAGAACACCTTAAACACCTTATACACGCTTTCTATTTGATAACTGAAATTCAGGCATTAAGCATAAACATATGTTGGTTTAACAAAGTAATCTATATTTTATAACACTTTCTAACAGCTTGTCATCTGTTAAATGTTCATTACTAATGCATTTTATAACATGCTTTATAATAAGCCATTAAAGGCTGTAGCTGCATCTAGTAATCATGTCCCAAATATAAAGAAAGCTTTTAGAAATGGGCTGTTTAAAATATTATCAGTTTAGCCTAGAGGGTCTTGGTAGGAATTCATAATTATTTTTCTCCTTTTGATAATGCGATATATTACCTATAGGATGCACGGTTGAGGTGGAGCTCTGCAATTGCTAAGGTGGAGATGTGCAAAGTACGTGCTAGTCACAGGAGTATTTCTACGGGCAAAACATGGGCAGTTGTACCCCATTGCAGGACTCACACGACTGCCACTCTGCAATGGCACCAATGTGCACTCCTCGACTGGCACAGCTGCTGATGGGAGTATGTGCACTATCCAGCTGAGGGCCTTGCCATGTTTCCTAGCCATCAGGCCTTGCCCCCATTGGGATCACAGTGCATCAGTAGGTTTGGGAACATTTGCCAAGCATGCATTCAGTACGGCATTACAATCCTTTCCTGCTGTTGCTCAAAGGGAGACTTCCTATGATATCTTCTCCACTGTGGTGCAAAGTTGCAGTAGGGGGCAGGATTTGGCCTTTAACGTCTAAAGGATATGTACCACCCCTGAAAGAAAGCTTACCTCCATCAAAAGGCATTCTGGTGTGGATCTAGAGTAGTGTATACAGCCCTTAGAGGAGCAGTTTGTTAAAGAGATAGCATCACTGGTGAAATTAACCTCAGAAGGGTCTGTTCAGTTTGGGTATTCATTTTATTAATTTCTGTAGCCTACCAAAATTTCTCTTGTACTCCTTTTTCTGATAAATTAAACAAAAGTATTGGTTTTTGGACTTCGTAAATGTAAAGCTAATTTAGGGTTCAATCCTGGAAATACTTACTAGTAGGTGTAACACTTAGAACCATAAGGAAACTCATTAGATTGCCTGGCAGTAGGCAGTAAGCAATACCTCCAGTAGTAAGTGCAAGCAGGATTTGCCCCCTTGTCCCCCAATTCAGGAAAGCATCCCTATTTAGGAAAGCACTTAAGCATGCACTTAAGTCTCACTGAAGTCAATGGAACTTAAGCATGTGCTTAACTGCTTTTGTGAATTGCCTTGTTTCTTAGAATTGAATTTCATAGTCATTAGGCTGAAATATCAAAGCTGGTGAATTTGAATGAAAGTAATATTAATTGTAAAGTATTGCTGCAGAATATTTTAAGCCACTGAATCATAAAATTGGGCCATTTGGTGTGTCCTACACATATATTTGTGTTCATGTATACATGCAATAATTTTAAAATATTTTTTAAAATCACTAAATAATTTATTGCCCAGCTCTAGTATAGTACTATGACATATTATAGGCCACAACACAGTAAACCTGCATAATGTGACAATGTAGAACACTTTGTGAAGACAGATCTTTCACTAAAAGGTCTCTGTGTTGATCCAATTCTCAACCAGCCACCAACTTCCTATACTCATTTTAATGGGATTTTCCTTTAGATTAATATTTTGTTGTATTCGTCATGAAAATGCTGGGTCCATGAGTAAGGAGGACCACCTGAAGGCCTGATTCATAGGCACTGGATTAGGGCCAGCTGCCGTATTTGCCTTTGTGACTAATGGTACTTGTCCATGTGCCATGTACATTCACTGTAAGCCACCTACTACAAACTACTGAAGCCTTTGTATTTTTTTTCAAGCTGAGATTGAGCTGCACAACATGCTTGAAAGCTAGAAGTAGTTTGTGTTCTTTATGTATAGGTAAGGAAGGTGCTTTTTCCCACAATTATGATTTTACCACTTAAAGGACAAATTGACTGCTAGTGTAAGTGGCCAAAACTCCATTTAAATCAAGATAGTATGGGCACTTTGGGCCTGATCCAATATTCACTGAAGTCAATGGAAGTCAACAGAAAGACAAGCCAGCATGCATTTCATTAATAGTTCATCCAAGATAGACTGCTGTTCATTTCATGGGCACTGAAATATGCTAGTGGTAGTCTTGCCCCAAACCATTCACTCTCATTTCATTCCTTCCTATTTTCCAATAGCCTTTCTTCTTCCCACGAGCCTACAGATGTTACTAAATCAATTGCCATTGCTATGGCTACATAATGTGATTGACATACCATAAACAAAAAGTAATTACAAATGTCAATCAGACTGAGGAGAAATATTAAGTGTGGTTTCAAAGGAAATCAATAATGGACTTAGTATTATTTAATATCTTTATTCACACTCTAGGCAGAGTGTTATACATTAATCATATTAGCAATGGCAGACATTACAGAATCGGATAGGAGAAAGATATCAATGGGCTGATTTTTTAATATAAATTCAGACAACAAATGAAAGGAGATATAACACTAAGCAGAAATACAAAACTGGAGACTGTATCTTGGAAAAGATTAATGCAGAGAAGAATTCAGTGATGTTAGTGAGCAGCAAATTAGATATAAAGATCACAACACAATGTCACTGGAAAAAATTAAACAGCTATAGTAGGAGGTATGTGAAAGAGCATGATGTTTAGGAACAGGGAGATAAATGAGAATACCAAATGTATAGTACTAAGAGCAGAGCTGTATGCTATTCAAAAACAAAAAAAATAAGACAATAATAATTGAGTTAGGCTCCAAAAATGTTAGAAAGATTAGAGAGAGATTACGAGAATCTAAAGAAATATAGTATTTAGAGCTTGAAAAAAATACAACAAACAGGGAATATGATCACTGGTTATGAGGAGATGAAAAGCACCATTAGATGGGAAGGGATTATTTAATGTGGCTGTGACAGGGTGCTGAGTAAGGAGGGCTTAATCAGCCCCCTGCCACTCCAGGACCAATCAAGGGGAATGGATTGGGGCTGGTTGAACTGCCCTGTGCCTGCCTGGCAAGGAGAAACAGCTGCCAGCCTAATTAGCCAAGGGTTATAAAGGTAGGGAGGAAGGAAGCTAGGGGAGGAGAGGGAAAGAGAAAGGCCAGACACAGAGAGGCCCAAGCCCTTGCCCTAACCCTCTAATCTGCTGCTGGCCAGGTCTGTTTCTGGCAAAGTTTGGCTGTTAAAAACCTGTACACAGATAGTAACGCGGCAGTGGTGGGATAAATAAAGAGCACCAGTGTTTGCATCAACCTGAGGTGTCCATGACTGATTTGCAAGGGAAACAGGGGCAGAAACCAGAGGGGCCCAGCTTATGCCTTGTTACAGTGGCAAAGGAGGAAATTTATTCCATAAAAAGGATTAGTGGCCCAAAATGAATGCAAGAGAAGATTTAATTTAACCACTAGGAGAAAAAATTAACAATTGCACTAATGCGGTAACAGCTGAAGCCACATCACTACAGATGTTTAAGAACACACTAGCTAAACGATTAAAAACATTGGTGTAGAAAGCAATCCTCTATTTATGGAGAGGGATGAACTCTAGGTCCTTTCTAACCCTAGTGATTTGATGGACAATGAGAGGTGATAATGATTTACATAAGATTGTGACTTTCATACAACTTGTCTACAAATATCTAGCAGGGTTTAAGTAAGCTTTCCCCACTGGGATCATTTGTGAATGTCTCAATATTTAATAAAACTTTGCTTCTGCTGAAAAAGTTGGGGAATATTTATTTTCACAGCAACAACCAACACTGTTCCTTGTAAAAGCAGCAAAGAATCCTGTGGCACCTTATAGACTAACAGACGTTTTGCAGCATGAGCTTTCGTGGGTGAATACTGTTCCTTGGTTTGCCAGCAGGAGTATGGATACGGATTGTCTCCTCTCTGGCAGCTGAACATGTCACATTCTTAGTACATCAACACTTTGGTTCCTAAGAGCCATATGATTCAAGTGTGCTTTTAAATCCATTTCTCAATGGTGCAAAGTCTAAAGGTAGCTTTGAAGAGAGTATGTCTCTTTAGAATCTATGTGTGTGCATACACATACATGCACCCTCTTCTCACGCACACATACTGACCCCAGTGTTTTCAAATCATGCCATACAAGAACAATAAAACATAGAATCCATAGTATTTTGACTACAGAGAGACTCCAAAATGTATTTAAGATGTACAGGATTTTACAGGGACACATCCTGCTACTGATTTTTACGAAGAAATACCTTTAGATTTCAATGGAGATTTCCCTGCATGGCTTGATGTAAATTTTAATACTGGACAACAACTGATCTGCATTATAGTCAAACACTGTGAAGATTTATGTTGAAATCCAATAGCCAGCTACTGCAGTGCTGTTCAGAAGTCTACTCATGTAAATACAGCTCTAACATAAAACTAGGAGTGGGCACACGAAGACAGCTGTATGTGATGAAAACTGAGTCTACAGCCCCTCTGCACTGGAGAATTGATATTTCCCCATCCTCTTTCACCTGAAGAACATCTGATTAACTTAGATCCTGGAGAATGCTATATCTTTCTTTTACTACACAAAACCATACGAAGATTTGGGAGTGAATTATCTTATGGGACTAATTCTAATTGTGTTACTTCTTTAGGTTTTTTAAAGAAGCCAAAGAAAATCAATGCCCATTTGTGCTGCTGAAGCTTAACCATATGATTCATTATTAACAGCTCCTACAAAAGTCCATCAAAATATTGCGAGACTTGCATGACTTTTGCTAAGTATGTAATGCTGCTGCACACAACTTATTGGTGCTAATTACTTCGGAATATAAAAGAAGAAAATGAAGAAAAATGGATTATGTATTTTAAGTTGAAGGCCACAATGGCAATGTTTTATTGAAAAAACAAAGTTGTAACAATTTTACAATAAACATATGAACCTTAAACTAAAACCCACAGGACTCAATACTATTCTAACTGAAATCACTGCAGGTTTTGCAATTGACTTCAATAGACACAGGACAAGACCCTCCAAAAGAAGGAAAAAAAAGTGAGTCAAGGGATTACTACTATCTTGCCTGGACTCTGTCATCTGAACAGAATCACTGTGATTGTGGAAAGGAAAATGATGCAAACATTATAAAGTCATGTAGCTCCTGGTTATAGACAGCCATGCATTATTAAATAAATTTAATATAACAGCTGAAGGAAAAAATGATTAAGGGAACAGTCTCTCTATTTTTTTAAGAAAACAATAACTTTTCCCTGATGTGGTCTTTACATACAACTCAATGTAAGTTGATTAAATTTTATCAACAATGTAACAGGAAATTTCCTTACAAATGGGAGGAATTTGTGTCAGCTACAAAATGAAGACAGTTTGGATTAACTAGACTGTCCATTACTTGAAACAAAACATGTTGATAGTGACTAAGCAAAAACCAATCAACAGGCCTGTCAGAGGACCAATATTCTTCCTCCCAGGCCTCCTCAGTGCACTCCCAAAATTATCAGGGTCCATTAGCTTCTAAAAGTGCACCATCAAAACAAGCACCTCAACTCAAACCACATGGCTACAATTTTCAGTTCCTCACCTCTAATCCTGACCCAAACATTAAATCAAGAATGTTACTAGCAGTATAAACTGAGCCAACAATCCATGGTCATTAGGTCAACCAGGAAATCCTGAGCTATCAAGGCAGATGTTAAAAATCATCAAGCAGTATCAGCCCCACTACCCATATAGTACCATCCCAGTGAGGAACATCAACAGTCTTGTAGGGATTTTACAATGCAGTGGGGCAATTGGTATACTAAACAACAGTTACATTTTAGCTCCATACCAAGACTCTCATAAACTGGACATACTGTATTTGATTCACTTTTGGGGTGGAAGAGCTCTGGCATATCATGCTAGATGCAAGCAGCAGTACAGCCATACACAACCCATCAGTTTATCCTTCTGTCCATGGTGTCCTGAATACCTGTTTGGAATCAGCATTGGTAAAACTAGTCCACCAGTGTCATTTAACCAGGTTTGGGTTATTCTCATCTTTGAGAAAGTCATGGAAAGTGAACGCATTACTAACTACCATCCAAGCATTAATCAGCATACAGTGAATACTAGATTCTTGCCCAACACCATCGTACCCACTAAGGACTAATTACAATGGAACACAACAACAATGGAACTGATGCTGATCATCTTGACTCTGGGCTATGTCCTACCTTCTCTCCCTCTTACCAATGACATTGTGGGACCTAAGCCCTTAAAACCAGCCCTGCCCACAACCCCCACTCCTGGGGTCTCTATAGTCTCAACATGCAACTGTGTTTTTCAGTTCTCTTGGTGACTGTTGAAGGAGACACGCCTGCTAGAGCTAAGTGACCGATTAAGGGCCTATATCGTTTGCCACAAACTACCCTCTCAAATGCAGACTCCCTAAAGACCAAGAAAGAGGCAGAGCTGTTCAGACATTATAGCACAGCTTATGCATAAGTAGGTTGAGTTGGTGCTGGGCCTTTAACCCCCGTTACTGAGGATGAAAAGCTGGGACGGACCCAAGGAACAGTGTGGAGGCTGTCCAATCCTGATTTAGCACTAATGCCCCTGGATTATTGCCCCTTTAGTAATTATATATAATATGCACTTCACACACAGACACATGCAATGTATTAATAGGCTGTTACCACCAGAAGTCTCCACTGTATTTCCTGTATATTTTGGATAGTTCACATGCTTACAACCTATGTTTGTTTAATTTTTTTTAATATTGTAGATAATGGTAGCTTCCCCCTTCCTCTTCTGATATGGGGTTGGGGAGTAGCAAAAATACCTGGCTCTGATGCCAGTTTTTGCTGCCAATGAATGCTGTCACTAAGCTCTGACTAGAAACTGGGTGCGAGAGGTGCATGTAAACTGGGACTCAATCTTTCTACTCCTCTACCCTGTAATCTGAAGTGAAGACCCCTATTTACTAATTTTATCTCATTTGGAATTCTACTATATACTTTACCATTTCTTCCTCTTAAAAATGCATGCAAGCAGGAAACCCAGCCATGACTGCTAGGAAGTGGCATTAAAAGAAGAATGACTTTCCCAGTACTTGAGACATTAGGAGTAGTGCTAAGTTATTAACCTCTGGAAATTGTACATTCTGAGTGCTGCATGACTGAGGAAGACTGAAAATAAATCTATAAACATGTAATCTTTTGTTCATCAAAACATGAGCAGAAAAGAGTGACAGAGTTTATGAGTTGGATAACTATATGGAGCTTTCTTGCTTGGCAATATGTTCAACTTCACTTATACTTTATATCTATCTATGAAAGTAGTGTCTAATGAGCAAATAGTGTTGCCAAACAAGCATAATAAAGTTTGGAAGGACTTGCAATGTTTGTTTGTGCTTCAGGCTTCCTGAATCAAATCACCATCTTCTACATTAAAGAGACTTGTATTATCCAAGAAGTATTAAAATTAAAATGTTAACTTTAAAGCTGAGCATAATATGCAATACATTTTGGAAACTTGTAATTTAAAAGACAAAGTAAGCTAGGCTACTGTACCAGTTTAATAAAACTTGTGGAAAAGTCTATGACTTTCATTCAGTACTTTAGCCTTCATAATTAAACATTATAAATGTTTATTACATATACATGGAAAGATGTTCAAGTGACTATCAAGCTAGTCAAGGAGCAAAGGTAAAGGAGGTTTTTGATCAATTCCTTAATACATTTCTTTTATGTGGTTACTACTCTAGTTAAACGCTTGAATAGTTCAACTCCTAATATTAACCTTTCCCTTCATTTTCAGTTTTGTTGGAGAAAATAACTGAATAATTTTCTCTGTCATACTAAGTGAAAATTTGTTTTAAGCCATGCAGTAGAATAATTCTTCTGAGTAGTATAGCTGAATAAGTGAAGGTATAAACAGTAACAGTTTCTTTAATTCAGTGAAGAGGACATCTCATTAGATTATCTCATAGCAATCATACGACACACTGCAAAAGCCAAATGACCCATCATTAAATTATGTTTTTTTCTTCTTCCCCAGGCAAATAGAGATTAAGTGAAGTCAATGACTTCACTTTATGGCATTAAGTTAAATTGCATGACTTAAAGGAAGAGAAACAAAGCACTGTGTAGCTTGCATCTAAGGTGGCAGGGCTGACGTGATTTCTGGAAAATCATTCATTTATATAATCAGCTATTAGCCGTCATTTATGTTCACTGTGGAAGGTTCCACAGTAATATACCCTAAACGAATTCCAGCTCAATGCACGCTTCAGTGTTTTACAATTTCTCTGGCACACGCTTAGTGAAAGCCTGCCACTCTGCAACAGAGGAGGGAATTACTACTGTAAACCCATAGGTATACTTCACTAGAAATATATTGGATTCACACACAGAGAGTGGAATCTTGACTATTTCAATTAAAAGAAAGGCTAGCTAGTTACAGAAGCTAACAATAGTTCTAGTAGTCTTATTGCACACTTCACTGTATCTTGGGCATGTCAGAGATCTTAACCATATTATCGCTCTTCTGAAAGTGTATTCAAACAGCTGACATTCATCTCACATTATTTATCTCAGACATGCTGCACGTAAATTATCCACCAACATGCAAAAGGCTTACTTCTTCCTTTTGCTATAAACTGGTGGGTTTAGTCACATGTTCAGTGTATAACCACCTTTTTATCCTCCTATGTTAATGTTCCTCATATACAAAAAATGTAGGTAGCTCCATATAAAATTATCTCTCTTCTAAACCCTTAGAGTTGACAAGTGCTGACAAATCAAAGTGCATTAACCTGGAAAGGTTTGGGATTTTTTGTATCTGTCTCCATTTACTGAAGACAGATCAGAAAATGAAGACAAAAAAACACAAAAATCAACAATTATTTCATACCATTTACTTTTCTATAGAAGCAAATCCCTCCATGTTACTTGCAGCTGGTACATAGTATTATTTATGTTGTAATGGTGAAGAAAGTTCATTCCTCTAAGTAAATACACCGCCACCACCCCTTCCTCCTACCTATCTATCCCCACTAAGACAACTAAAATTCACATGCTCATTGGAACTGATCACGCTCTAAGCAAAATGTCAGTGCTTGGCTGTAAATCTGTGTAAATGCTTTTTCTCTGTAAAACCTTCATGTTAAAGCAGGATGCTCATCAAGGTCACTGTAAAAGATTGTGGTTTTCAGTCTGGTAGAGAAGATGCTAAGAAAATCAATAAACACAAACATAATTAAACTCACTTTGAAGTTTGCTGTTTGCCAATTCCGTGTGGAATCACATCTTTAGCTCCTGAATTTCCGAGATAGATGGGAGGTAGATATGGTGAGGCAGGTTGGCGAGCTTATCCACTAGCTATGCCGAAAGGTGAACAGGATATCTGGCATTTTGCAGTGTGGTCGATTAGTTCTGAGCAAACTATCTTCAACTGATTTTTTAGGAAGAGATTACAGCCTCCTGGGCCTGCTCCCTCCTAAGTGGAGTTTTGCCATGGTCTTTCAAGGGAGCAGGACTGACCACCTTGTCTACTACACCTTTTCTGTATGCCCTGTTAAACTGAATCCATGCTGGACTCAACTTTTGTTTTGTGACAAATGTCAGTTACCAGAAGAAGGTCAATAAATCTACATTCATTAAAAAAAGCCAGGAAAACAAAACCCACACAGAGAAGGAGCATCAGAGAAAAACAAAATTACCAAATGACATGGGTAAAAGTTAAAAGGTATGCAAATCAAAGTCAATCACTGTCTTGCATTGTATAAATGCCTGAGACACACACAGGGCTGTTCTACAAGGGCTGTTGCTAAAATGCACTCTGTTAAGAGACTCTCAATATATTTAGTTACACATGAACACAGAGAATAAAAATTAATATGTTAATAACATATAAGGCATCATTTCCATTTGCTGTAGTTGGACAAGTGGTCGCCAAGCTTTTTCTTTACGATTGTACTTGCGAAGCTAAGACATATAGGTGCTGTAAAAGGGATGTTTACAGTGCACTTCAACAGAGTTGGACCAATGCTGGGTTGCAATAAAGCCCCTCTCACTATCACAAGCCTCTCAAATAAAGAGACCTCGAGATCTAAAACTGCAGAGGACTCCACTGCCCGTCCTCCCTCCAGCCAAGGAGTTTCAAACCAACAGCTGCAAAGGGATAAAGGTGACAACGGCAATCAGGACTGTAACCAGTGACTTACTTGCCAATATGCCAGCGTTAGGCGATCTGCTCTCAGTTGCAGAAACGTTGTAGAGCTTGTACACTTCGGGTCTCCTCTCAGAGCTCTGTCCAAAGTATTTCCAACCCACTCGGGACCATCTCCGCGGTTATTTGGCGTAATACAGAAAATCTCTCACCTGGCCCCCGATCCCCGTGCCCATGATTTAAATCAAAGCCTCCGGAAAGTTACACTCTTATTTGTGTAAGAAAAAAGAAATGAAATCGTATTGAAGTCGCTGGTGAGATCTCAAATTCCGGAGCGGAATGACGCCACCGTCCCTGTTTGCAGTTGCATGGAGGGGGGTTACTTTCCGTCCACCCAAAACAATAAAATAAATAAATCAGAGGGGAGGAGGGGGAGCGAGAGATTAGGGAGCGCCGCCCTTTTAGCAGCAGAGAGAGCCAAGCCGGTGTACGGGCACCTGCAGCCGCAGGAGCGCTGTGTCCCAGCGCCGGCTGAGTCCAGAGGCGCTGTCCATCCCTGCTGGTGTTGAGCTGAGAGAGACCCTACCAGCCCCCAGAGCTGCCCACCCCACCAGCTCGCTTCCTGCTTGTCTCGCCTCAGTCGCTTCCTCCTTTCGCCGGCTCCCGCTAGGATTCGCCGCGCGGGGCTTAGCTGGGTTTTATGTGCGGTGCATTCTCCGCTGGTGCAGCTCGGGAGAAAATCCAGCCATGCTCAGGTCCCCGGCCAAGTCCTCCTTTGCTAATCAGCCCCTATCAGAGAGAGCGAGACGGCGATTCGGCGGACCCAATGCGTGTAGCAGGAAACTTACACCGCCTTTTGCAAAGTCCGGCGTGTGATTCGGGAGAGAGGAAGCAGGGCTCTGTCCGGAGCCTGTGGGGGTCTCCCAGGGGAGCAGCACCCTGAATGGTGGCGTGCAGGGCTCGCGGGCCTACGTTCAGACCCGGCTCGGAAAGGCGGCTTCTCAGTTCCCTTAGAGCCCCCGAAAGGAAATCACACGTGATTAGGAGAAGTTGATGCTGCTGGGGAGAGCGTTTAAAGGGGAAAAAAAAGGCAAAGCTGGGTCCCTAGAGGGAGAAAGTGGATCCTGCAAAATCCTGTCAGTTTTGGCCCCAGAAGCTCACGTTACACTGCCTAATCGGAGTCCAAATCCAGCCATTCCTATTATTTCAAAATAACCCTGGTTCCCACCTATCCCAGGGCAACAGCGCCACAAGAACTTGCAACCTCCACCTGGATGCTAAGAGATCCAGGCAATCTGGGGGCTTTATCCTCCTAAAATCCTATTGTATAAATAAAGAACAAGTACAAACTTTACCGCCGGAATAGGGAATAAATGTGGCTTCTCTACTGTACTACCCCTTCCTGACTTACCCTACCTAAATCTATATCAGGGACATCAATGCTTCCCACATCAACCATTAAACCTGGGAACTGAATATGAACAGGTCCTGGTTTTGCCCTGGAACTTCCACATTCTATTGTCTAAACAGAGAATTCAATTAGCGTCTCCTGTTGTACCTTAAAAATCCACACGGATATGCCCGAAAGCCAAAATACTACACAAACTTAGATCCCACATCTGGAGTTTGCCAGAGTTTCACCAAACACTCAGAACTTGTAACCTGAAAACAGAGCAAAAGGTGTTGCTTCTACTATTTCATCAAAAATCCGGACCTTAGCAAATCTGTAACGGCAAATGTTTTAATTTTGGCACCTGTAGCCTGCTAGAAATGGCTAATTTAGGCTTGTATACGCCGTTTTACCGTCCCCACTCTTACTACACGTCAGAAATGCAATATTTCCCCATTGTATAGCTTGTCATGTATTTATTCCTTGGCAGATGGAAAGTATAATACATCAAGTTCTATATTCAGCAAAAGTTATGTACGGCTTTTTTAATAGATTCATTTAAAGCTATAGAGACCTTTTTTAATATTAAAGGGAAACGTTATAGTCCTCACCCAGTTCCTTGTCAATTATATCACATAATCTAGAAACCCTTGACTATTTTCTAATTTGGACTCTGGTACTTTGATTTTGTTGTCGTTCCACCTGCTAAGGAAATAAGCCCTGATTACTACTCTTGACAGTAAATAGATACAGAGATCCATATTTCATCATTTGCATGGCTGATCATTTATGGAACATCGCAGATCTGAGGTTTGTCTCCAGCTTGTATCAATAACATTTAAAATACATATTCCTAACTTGTTGCAGTTTCACTGATTAAACTTATTTACAGCTTTCTATATAATTGTGAGATATGGATGGGGGGATAGGGGGCAGTGTTGGTGCATCATGATACATTTTGACCTGGATTCTGTAGATTAAGGGAGCTGCACATGTGCTAAAATTTAGGCAGTAAAACTAGGGGGGATGCAACCAGAAGTAAACTGGTGCCAAATTAGAGTTTGTGCAGCTCTATACCAGGATTTGTTGGGGGCAGGGAGGGGACATTTGTTTTAGGGAGTGCGGGGCGGATCTTGGTAGAATAGTAGAATCAAGCTTGTTCTGTATTTTAGGGTTAGTGGCCAAAATTTGGCAAGATCCAGATCCAGGTTTTTAATGTAGGGGTGCATTGTGGTGCATTGGCTTCTCTGGTCTTTCCGTGCAACAAGAACAACTAAACGTGTTCCCTGTGTGTAATTTACACGTTGGAGGGCCAAAACATGCCATGATGTGGCAGGATCCCAAGTGCCCTGTCTGGGTATTTGCTGCTCTGCTGCGTCAGGATGCGGCCCTGTCGAGACTGCTGTTGGTACAGGCAGAGTGCCTACATTTGTTCTGTACTTACGGGGTAGAAGTGCTGGGGGCACATTTGCTGGATCTAACAAGATCCAGGTGGTGGATCCGGGATTTTGCAGGGCTGTTGTGACGGGATGCCTCAGAGTGCGTGGGCGGGTGTGAAGTAGGAGAAATTATGCAGAGGAAAATGAGGGTCTGCAGCCAAGAATGGTAGGATCTGGCAGAATCCTGCCTTTCCCGAGAGGCCCTTTAACGGCTCACAGTAAAAGTGAGACTAAATCAGTGCCACACCGTTCACTTCCCAGGATACCTGCCTTTTCCTCTCCTAGTTTGTGGCTGTAGGAGGCTGCATTTCTAGAGAGGCGAGGGGAATCGAGGCGCACAGACCCTTGCTGGGGGGGGGGGGAGCAGACGCACACACATTCATAGACAAAGCAATGGTCTGAAGCCGGGTCCGTGCCGGGAAAGGCTTGAGACGCTTGTAATATGGCGCATCTTTTAAAGACGCTGCCCTCGGGACCCCTGTATATTGCCGATTGCTCGCTTCTCCTGCCCTAGCTCAGGGCTAGGAAACCTCTCCGGTGCGGGCTCTCCCAGGCGGGGCTGAGAGCGAGCGCGATCTTACCGCCAGGGGGCTGGTGAGCACGCCCCGCACGGTGGGACCTGGCTGCAGCAGGGCTGGGCTAAGCGGGCTCGGCCAGGGAAGGAGGCGGCCGTACTGACAGGCGCTCACAGCCGGGCGGGCACCGCGGCGGCGTACCCGGGGCAAGGGAATCCATTGGACTCGTACACCCCGGCCCAGCCCCGCTCTGCCGCACCGGGGCTGCGAACCCGAGCAGTGAGCGGCTGCCGCTCGCCCCCGCTGGGCGCCCATGAGAGGGAGGGGGAAGCGGATCCTCTCCGCGCTCCCTTTCTCGGCGTCAGTGAAAAGGCGTCTCGTGAGAAGCCACCTACCCAGCCGTCGGGCCCGGAGCCGGCCGCCCGTGCCGGCAGTGCACGTTTGTCCTGCTCAGCCCCTTTGCTCCCTGCTGCTAGGGCGCTGCAGGAGCGGTGCTGCACCCCAGCTGCAGGGTGATTCCCCAGACACTCCGCCGCGTAGGGAAGAGAAATTTAAACCAGGAGGAAACAGATCAGGCACCTTATTTAGAGGCACACAGACACTGGGCACATTGCCAACGTACTTAATCCTGCTCTGGTTCTGTCTGGCGGTGATCCCTTGCTTTCCCCTCCGTAGGTTTTAGGCTAGCAGGTAAGAGAGCCACGTGCAGCCTTGCACTAGATGGAACTCACTCGCTGGAGGACCAGGCTATGTGTAAATGACTCATTTCAACCCACTGACGCTATGTGGAGCTACAGACAGGAAAACTTCACCCCTTAAAGCGGCAAGAGTGTAGAGCAGTAGGTGAAATTAATGGACACTCCTCTCGGGCTGGGTTTGGGGCGATAGTCTAAGGGGTTTGGGGAGTTAGGGTTTTATTGAGACGTTCAGGCACTTCGAGTGCACCCCATTTTTTAGAGGCAAATCCACACAGTTGAGGAAGTGGAGGCTATTTAGGAACATATTAAAAATGATTTGCTAGTGCAGCGTTTCTCAAATGCGGCACCTGGCTTTTCTTGGGGCCACAGGCTCCTGGGAATAAATGGGGGTGAGAGGCAAAGCAGCAGCCCCTCCCCTAGGGCCACCAGCAAGGGTTGGGCCCTGTCACCCTTGGAGCCAGGCAGTGTGAGTTTCCTATCTTCCCCAGGACAATGGGGCTCAGGCTTCCAGCTTCAGCCCTGGGGTGGCAGGAAGCAGGCTCTTGCCATGCCCTGACAGGCTTTTACTGTGGGGCTTCAGGCTCTGGGCTTTGGCTGGGCTCCGTCCCCCACATTGCCCTGGCCCCAGCTGCCTCCCCTGACCCTCCACTGCCTCCCTACCCACCTCCCCATCCAAGGCTGAAGTTGTCCCCTGGCTTGCCAGGCCTGAGTAAGTCTGTTGTGAAACATGACATTTGTATGTTTGTTAATATCACTTTTCACTGCCTCCTAGCTTTCCACGGAAGTAGACTTATTAGCTCGCAAGTTCACAAAAAAAAAGGCAACAGGAACAGCAACAAAAACATACAACAACATACAAAGCCTCTTATTTGTGTTTCTTTTCTGTTTAGATCTAGTAAAGAAGTAGAGACAACTGTATGTTATTTTTATTATAGAGTTTGTGAAAAACCCCTACATACATAAATTACTATGCTTGGGACATGTATAATGTGCACATTTGTTTTTCCTAAAGTTAATTAAGTATTTTAGGAAAAATTGTCATAGCAGCCACCAGCAAGACTTGGTGGCCACACTCTGAGGCCACCAAAAAATGTTGCGAGAAGCCCAATGCTAGTTTATGTTTTACTGAACTTTTGCCCACATACTATTACTTAGACCATTCTTGACACAGTATTATTTCATTTCTACTTTTTATTGTTGAAAGATCTTCACTAAATTGGGAGCTGATGCAAACAGAAGCACTATTGTTCATATTTATTACTTTTATAAATATTAACTGCAATAATGTGTAGTGAGCCATCAGGCAACATTAAAGAAGGCAACTTTATGCAGATTAAATGCAAAGCTAATAGTTACTCTAGAAAGAGTAAATAAGTGGTGAGTTGATAAATGCATAAGAACGTGCAGTTTGATAGGCTTTATGCCTAGTTGAACACATTTGTATTTCAGATCTGGAGATACAAAGTCCCTTTTTAATAGTGAAATATTAACTGAGCAATTTGTATCTGCAAGCCAAATAGATATCTGTCTCACTGTTCATCCACTGAAAAATCTTGAATGATTTAAATGGTCAGTTCTGGTCATGTTGATTTGTTTTTTTCCACTCCACACAAGTACTGGAAAAGTAATCAATTATATCTGCTACTATCCAAGTCTAAATATATTTATCTTTGAGTTGAGGTTAAATAGATCTGCTGAGATTGCAACACTGCAACTATAACTCAAATATGCTAAACCAATATATGGAAAAAGACCCATGAGTTTGAAAATGAATGCCCTTCCTCAAACAAATCATTTTCGTAGTGTTTTCAGTAAGGATGTGATTGTGTGAAGCTCTTACAGAAATGCTGTTGAATTGAGTGTATTTGTTTGTCTGTCTAATGCAATTACTTTTCAATGCCACATCTGATCAATTCCACGTTTTCAGGGAATGCTCTAGCCATCAATGGCCAGAAGGAAATTCATTTGTGAGAAAAATGAAAAACCAAAATGTGGAAAATGGGAGACACATGAAGTTCCTGCCAGTTCTTTAGCACAGCTATAGGTTCAAGTATTCCTGAAATTGTCTTCCAACATCAAATAATTGGTTCATGGACACCCATTATTGCCTTCCAGCATAAAAATACTCCTATCTAATCTCTGCCTATCCTCCCAATACAGTTTAACACGTTGATACCTTCAATGACTTATCTCCTAGACAGAAAGAATAATGGTGGTGGAAAGAACTGGGCCAGTGGGAAATGGGATCATGCACATGACCCCTGGTTGGAGGTGTGTGTGTGTGGAAAATAGGGCATCCTGAGCTGCTGTGGGGGGAAAAAGGGGAATGGGGCATATAGAGCCACCGGCAAATGTTGGGAGACCCCACTATTGAGGGTGGAAGGGGAATGGACTTGCAGGCAAAGCCCCTGCCATGGTGAGAGGGGAAATGGGGGTGTACACAGAGCTGCTGGTATGGGGGAATTTGGTAGGGTGGAGGGGTAATGGGGGACACACAGAACCCTGGCAGGGGAAACGGGGGGTTGTTGCAGGGAGTCCCTAAAACAGAGGGGCATGAGAGGATGGCATGCAGGGATCTTGGGGGAGAATGGAGAGAGGCAAGAAGCCCCTGGTATGCACAATAAGCTCGGCCTATACAAGCTATGAAGCATGCGACCCCATAATTTAATTTTAAATGCACAATTTCTAAACTAAGTAGATTTATCTTGGAGGGTGGATCAGAATCTATGAAACGTGGAATGTTTGGTTATAGACTGTCCCAGTAAAAAGGGACAGGGATTCTGTTGTAGAGAGATATTCCAGCAAGGACTGTCCTCTGTTTGACCTTTTGAAGCCACCTCTCTGTACATTTCACAAACTTTGATATAAACAAATCAAAGTTTATTCTCAGCTGCTGCAAGAAGATCTAAAAATCTTTCATGAGGATTCCAATAGCAATGGTCACTGTTTTCTTTCATGTGAAGATGACAAGGCTAACAGTTAAAGAAAGAAAGAAAGTTATGCTTTCAGCAATAGTAAGTGCAGCAGAATGAAATCACATTACAGGTAAGATCAGAATGTTGTCAAGCATGTATACCACTATTTAAAGTCAGATTAGATAAACCAGAATCTTTTTTATGTAAAAACAGATCACTTCCATTAACTAGTGACACCGTGTAAAAGATAAATCACTGTTAGTTTACCTGGTAATGCACTTTCTACAGCTGCAACAGAAGCTCTGAGGAGGAGAATTAAAAATATAGGAAACGGAAAATAAAGAGGAAGAAAATTCAGCATTATCTCACAGTCTCTGCTGAGAACTCATGTCACCTCAAGAATCAATGCTAAGATACACTTTATAATATTATATAGACCGCCTTTCCATAGTCATGTATTCCTATTTTTTTCTGATCCCGTTACCAGAGGATACATTCTGCGTTCTAGCTAAACAGAATGTGATTTTGACATCTCACTGTCCGGCATTTGTGCACAAATCTATTGAATATTCCAGTGTGAGACTAAGCAGGATATTCTGCAGGGTAAGGGTTATTAACCAGTATATGTGTGTGTGGGGGGGGAGGGGGAATAAAGATAATGCATATGAGAAAAAGTTATCTGCAGTGTTGGACATTCAAGATGGACAAATTAGGAAGACATTACAAAATCCATTCAGGAATCATAGAATATCAGGGTTGGAAGGGACCTCAGGAGGTCATCTAGTCCAACCCCCTGCTCAAAGCAGGACCAATTCCCAACTAAATCATCCCAGCCAGGGCTTTGTCAAGCCTGACCTTAAAAACCTCTAAGGAAGGAGATTCCACCACCTCCCTAGGTAACCCATTCCAGTGCTTCACCACCCTCCTAGTGAAAAAGTTCTTCCTAACATCCAACCTAAACCTCCCCCACTGCAACTTGAGACCATTACTCCTTGTTCTGTCATCTGCTACCACTAAGAACAGTCTAGATCCATCCTCTTTGGAACCCCCTTTCAGGTAGTTGAAAGCAGCTATCAAATCCCCCCTCATTCTTCTCTTCTGCAGACTAAACAATCCCAGTTCTCTCAATCTCTCCTCATAAGTCATGTGCTCCAGCCCCCTAATCATTTTTGTTGCCCTCCGCTGGACTCTTTCCAATTTTTCCACATCCTTCTTGTAGTGTGGGACCCAAAACTGGACACAGTACTCCAGATGAGGCCTCACCAATGTCAAATAGAGGAGAATGATCACGTCCCTCGATCTGCTGGCAATGCCCCTACTTATATAGCCCAAAATGCCATTAGCCTTCTTGGCAACAATGGCATACTGTTGAATCATATCCAGCTTCTCATCCACTGTAACCTCTAGGTCCTTTTCTGCTGAACTGCTTCCTAGCCATTCGGTCCCTAGTCTGTAGCAGTGTATGGGATTCTTCCATCCTAAGTGCAGGACTCTGCACTTGTCCTTGTTGAACCTCATCAGGTTTCTTTTGGCCCAATCCTCTAATTTGTCTAGGTCCCTCTGTATCCTATCCCTACCCTCCAGGGTATCTACCACTCCTCCCAGCGTATCTAGATGACTTCACTGTAGGAAGTGAAAACAATAGCCCTGACCCAAAGCCCATGGAAAACAATGGGGGAGTCTCTTCATTGACTTCAAAAGGGCCTCAGATCAGGCTCATTTAGAAGAAGTACATATGTCAGGGTCTTTTTTGATGGGTGTCCCCTATTCTTTCTCTGACCGAGACTTCACAGATTGAAGCCCTTGTCATCAATTTAAAACAGCCAGTGGCATCATATGTACTCCAATCTGAGAAAAAAAAATAAATGCTTGCTTTGAGCATGACAGACTATAGCTGAAGTCAGCCAGGGGAGATGTTCATTGACAAATAACTGTTCTCTTTTAGCGATAAAACATCTTAATTGTATCTTAGAATACATATGTTTTTAAAATCTTAGAAAATGTCAGTCTGTCTTATTTGGTTAAATATAAGTAAGTAATGAATGAGAGAGGGTGGTCACTATTGACAAGAAGATCTCCATAAGCAAAAGATTCAAGATGCAAAGTGAAATGAAACCTATAGCACTGATTTATTTCCCCCATCATCTGTATCAGAAAATATGAAATTTTGTTTAGCTTAGACAAAAGAGATGATAAATGTTATTTTAGTAAGCAGGATGCCAATGTATCTCCCTAAACAACAATTAGTATATATATATGCCCTATATCAAACAGTTTACCATTTTGTCAATGGGTCTGATGTCCTAGGTATTGTTTATCCTGAATGTAGGAAGGGCAGATAATATCCCCAAATTTGGAACTATTGACATTATTCCAAGGTTCCACCTAGAATGTCTTCCATAGAAAAGAGCAATGTCTAGACCAAAAAGGGCTAAGAACCCCAGTTGGCTGGGTAAAGCAGCTATAAAATGTGGCAAAGAGTTTATTTTTCACTTTTATAAAATGTGTGTGTCATTTATCACCAATGCTTGCAATCTGGAGTTCTGGTTAGGTAATTAACAGTGGTCAAAACAGCCTCTTGGAATCTGTTTGGCCAGGAGGTTGCAACCATTTTTTTCAGTGGCAGACCTCGCCACCCTGATTCATGTCTATTACTTTGAGATTACACTACTGAAATGTGCTCTACATAGAACTCCATCTTAAATCCATTTGGAAACTCACACGGGTGCAGAACCAAACAGGGATCCAATTTTGTGTGAACTTGAGTTGATGAATTTTGCATGATTCTGAGGTAACACCATGTAAAAATAATTATTTTTACATAAAGGCAGGTGGAACTCATCAGTTCTGACTGAATTTCACTTGGAGATTTTGCACTTGTTCAAAACTAAATTTCAGAGTTAAATTTAGATTGTGCAACCCCATGCAGATTGAAATTTAAGGAAAGAGTTCCATGAACCACTAAGAAAGCAACATTGTCGAATTCTCAATCTGGAGCCCTAGTTCCTGTTTCCAAATGCCATATGCACTTAGTGTCTTCCAGCACACTGCCTTAATTGACTGTTATTGCTACCTTTCTATATTTTCTATATGCCAATCCATAGTTGTCTTTAATCTGATTAATGCATCATTTCTTAATCCATAACAATTAGCTAGTGTCAGGGGAAAAAATCTGCTTTTTTATAATTAATAAAGACAGAGATACATTTTTTATTTCAAAAATAAGAGAGCAAGTGAACAATTCACACTGTATAAATAGTGGAACAGTAAGAAAATTATCAGCCACAATTTTTCTAAATTAGCCTTACTATCTAATTATTTTCATAATCACTATTTCTTCAACATAAGAAAATGAAATTGCCTTCTGGGGATTTAAAAATATCCTAAGCACTAAACATTTCAAAATTTCCTTATGACTTTGGTTAACATGTAATTGATGAAGGCATTTGTCATTTTAAATAACAAACTTGTAAGAGTAAATAGGCTGTGTAATCTAATCTACACAAAGGAACTAAAAAAAAGATTGTGAAGACAGAGTAATCTTAGTTCAATCTGCATCAACTTTTAATGTGATAGTTAAAAGATGTGATCATGGAATTTAAATATAGACCGTCATCTGCAAATAGTGTAATGTATTGTGAAACACGTGGCTATAACTGTAGCTTGTAAAATGATGACCATGCTCCTGGCATTACAGATCTAAGTGTAGACCTTTGGTGTACACTTTACAAATACAGAATCGTTTTAATTGGTTTGCGTGGGTGTAAGGAAGGACACAATTTCCCCAAAGGGTTGAAAGCATCCACCACCCTGTGAACTCCTACACGTATACATATTTAAATGGGACAGTAATGGATGCTGTAGTCAATCCTAAAATGGATATTATAGACTAGTCTGGGCAACATCTCAGCTCATCAGTTCTCCAACACGAGGGAAATATGCATCTGACCAGTGTGCCATCTGAACAGAGTGGCTGGAACAGTGGGTAAGAATATGAGCCATGATGTCTGCATGCTGTACTGATGTATTTTTTTTAAGAAAGTGCCCTGTGTCTCAGAAGTACTGGAGCAGGTGAATGTATACGCTCACATTTTACTTTACAGTTGAAAAGTAGCCAGATAAAGTCTGAGTCAGATCCCATCTAGTATAAATCAGAGCAGCTGCACTGAAGTCAGTTGAGCTATGTAGATTTATGCCAGATAAGAATCTGGCCCAAAGTATCATCTTTTTTCCCCCTTGTAACTAGTGGCATAATATTCAGATGGACTCCCAGCACAAATGCAAAATATCCCTCTCCCTTATACACCTCTGAGTTGCTTCATGCTCATGCCCTATTCATTTTCTCACCCACTGGAAAGGTCTCCTAATTAACTCATGCCACCCTGTGTTTTTAGTCTCACCCCACAAAACCTAGTGGGCTCTGCCCCTTGTTTCATCTCCCACCTAGTCCCTGGTGACTCTTCCTCTCTCTACAACACTGCCCTCCTTCCACCCTGTTTTTTCATCACTCATAGACTGTTGGCTGATAAAAGAGCTATTATCTGCTACTCCTCCTGGATGTATAGATATCCTCCCATGGGTGCTGCTCCTATGGCCAGTGGCCAAAAGGGAGGTGTAAGGATAGCAGCTGAACAGTGAGCAAGAGAACTCCTTCAATAAACTGGCCATGAAGACAGGGATGTAACAGTTTTTCCAGCTGGTCTTCTGCCCGCCTCCCCCCTCAATGTAAGCTGCTGCTTCTCTATAGTTATCTAGCTACTTATATGACCACTATCACTGCAGCATCTGAGCACCCCACAGTAGTGTTTTCCCACCTTTTTCCTCAAAGAGACAGCCCTTGGAGCCTGCTCTTCCCCGTGTGGCAGCAGCTGTTCCAACAGACTCAAGAGCCTTCTCATGAGACTGCTGGTGTAGGATCCTCTTGGAGTTGCAGTTTCGTGGACTGTATACATGGAAATATTCTCCACTTCAGTTTAACTGACTGGAATCGTTGGAGAGAGGAGCTATTAGATTCAGTAGTAGGGCTTACTTCAGATAGTAACACGTTCCTGCTGGAAAGTTTTTTTGGGGGGCTGTGTGTGTATATATATAACAGAAGATTATCACTTATTACAAAAACATGAAATATCTGAGCTGAAGCTCTAGCTCTAATACCACATTTCCCAAGAGCTACAGACTCCAGGGCAAACAAAGCCCTTGTGCAACTCCAACCTGGGTTGCTTAAAGTTATTAAAAAAAACAAAAAACAACCCACCACCCACAACAGTTTATTCAGAAAACATGAAATTCATAATTTAGCAGTAAAAGCAAGACTCACATAAATATGTGCTCATTTTGTGGAAGTGAAAATGCATCAGCATGGTATTTTTGAAGGTTGTTTGTTTGGGTTTTTTTGAGTTGTAGTCTGTGGCATCATAATTTCAGAATGTTTGTATTATGCTATTTATTTATATCATCCTCATCACAATAATAATCTTAGTGCCTCTCAAGCACTCACACAACGAGCAGAGAAATTAAGTGGCTTTTCCAAAGTAACAAAGGGATCTGTCTGTTTTAGGTACTTATAGTGACACGTATGGCAGTTTCCTGTAATATCTTTAGGCAATCTTATTGAATTAAATTTAAATAGCTTTGAAGTCCACTGTATTATAAATGCAAAGTTTATGTATTATTGTGGGATTGTACATAACTTCTCTGTGCGGGGAGGACATGGCCAACATATTAAACAATGTGTGAGACAAGAATGAATTTTCAAGGCAAACAAGAGAAGGAGATTTCCCAGGAAATCTCTATGGGGAGGTCTATGCAAGTGTAGCTCCTCTGGTTGTGCAAGAACTGAGTCTTTTGAAGCTTCACCTTCAGGAGGTGACCTTAGTCTGCTGATTACCTGTTACATGAGGACAAGATCAAAAGCCAGACCGTACAAAGGAAAGAATGAATGATTCCAGGCAGTGCTTGATCTGAGCTAACTGCTGTTATGAATTTATGACCACAGAAAACCCCCTTGGTGGACTTTGAAGGACTGATCATCGTTGTTAGAGCAGGAGGTGATCTCTGGTAAGTTTAATAGCATGTATTTAGGTTCCTTTATCGTATTTAAAAATACACTAAGAATAAACATACTTAGGAAGGGCTGTTTGGTAGCTTATAGGTACAGACAATGACAGGGTTTGCAGTCTCTGAGGAGAAAGCAAAGAAGGCCTGCGTAGACAATCTGATTTACTATGGAATTCACAGTATAGGCAGGGAACCATACAGCTAGAAATACTAGTATAGGAAGTAGAGGTGCGGGGGGTGCTGCAGCACCCCCAGGTTTTGCGCCCGGTATCCCTGCCACCAGCCCCCTGCCGCCCAGTGTCCCGGCTGCCGGCCCTGGGGGCTCCTCTGCTGGCCCCGGGGTCCCACCCAGCCACCAGCCTAGAGTCTCGCCCAGCCGCCAGCCCCGCATGCAGGGTCACAGCCACCTTACTCCTGTCCGCATCCCCTCCTCCTGGAGTCACGGCCCTGCTCCCAGCCCCACAGGGCATTGAGGGGCGCAGACAGGGGTAAGAGGGATGCAGCTCAGCACCCCTATTCCAAAAACTGTTCCAGCACCACTGCCTTTGAGGTAGGGAAGTATTATCCCACTACACAGACGGAGAACTGCGGCACAGAGAAGCTACATGACTTGCTTAAGGTGACACAGGAAGTCTGTAGCAGAACCAAGAATTGAACTTTGAGTCCCAGTCAAGTCCATTAACAATATTTAAGGATACGATTCTGTCACAGAGTCTGTGACTTTAACGGACCTCTGTGACTTCTTCGGCTGACTCAGCCCACTGCAATGGCAGAGCTGGAGCAGCTGTCAATCCGCTCCTAGGAGCGGTGGCGGGGCCAGAGCAGCAGCCAGCAGTCAGCCCCAGGGCTGTTGGAGCAGGAGGAGCAGCCCCTGGGGTAGGGGCTGGTGCTCAGACCCTGATGCAAGAACAGCAGCTCCTAGGGCCAGAGCAGGAGCAGGCACCATGGCCAGGCTGAGTCGGCCCCTGGGCCAAGCAGGTGCCCCCAGGACTGAAGCAGGAGCCAGTGGTCAGCTGCTGGCAGGGCTCCAACTGGTAGCTCCCCCCAGGGTATTTTTAGTAAAAGTTGCAGGCTTCCATGAATTTTTGTTTATTCCCTGCAACCTTTCCGTGACTTTTACTGAAAACACTCATGACAAAAATCTTAGCCTTAACAATACTATCCCCCTTCTTTTTGGAAGTACAGTCACTAAAAGGGGCATTTCTGGTAACATGATGTAACAGCACTTACTACACAGAATAAGCATTGATACCATTTTTAAAATATCAATTTAACAAATTGGAGTGTTCTCTTGAGGTATTGTCTTGACATTTCAAGTAATATGCAAGATATCTGGAAAGGCATACAGGCATCAGTAGATATTTCTGTGGGAAAAAAATCCCACTGAAAGGTTTACTGAATCTATCCTCACAACTGTATGATGCACTTAAAATTCCATTTTCTCTAAAAATAACATGTGTTCCATGCTGTATTGTAGGTGGCTAGTGAGCTGACTTCAGTCATTCCACTTTGTGTTGAACTTGAATGGCAAATCTTTGCACCTTTTCACTCTGTGACTAAGGGTTATGCATTAACAAATAAAGAGGCTTTTTTCTTGATACAAATAGCATATACATATTTAGTGAAAAGAAATTTATCCTCTTCTGTAGACTCTTTATCTTAGTAGACTGCACATCACAGTGAGAGGTTGACTGGGGCAGCAATTTAAGTATTATTTAAATAAAATTGAATTAGAAGGTTTATTGCTTTTTAGAAGCATACATTTATTAATTTATGCTCTGTATTATGATAAATGACTCCTAGGCATACTTTGAACCTACTTCTTCCTTTGGTAATGCATCTCATTTACCAACTTGATATTTTTCTTTGTAGTTGTGGCTTAGAATAGACAAAACATACATACACCAGCTCCTCAGACATTTAACAGAATTTGCTCCTGAGTCACTGAATAGCTGTGTCAATATAAAGTTCATGCATGTTTTGTTTTCTAAGGTTAATTAGCTTTGGGCTCAGGATGGGCGCACCCCATCCTTTCACAGTGAGTGTGATTTTGAGAAGTCTAGGTACAAATGAGTCTAAACAAATATCATAACATTATGGACACAGTTTGTAGCAACTGCATATTTAGAGTTGCATTATAAAATGGGATTAAAATAGACCATGAATTCTTGTCTTTCTTTAAAAGTACGTGTCCAATTGCTGTGAAATTTCCCCTCAGTTTTTATGCCTGCTCTGTAGCACCACTGTCTGGCAAAACATGGATCTGCTGAGGCCTGCCTCAGTTTCCCCTTCAGTGGGGCAGCAATGGATTCATTTTAACAGTTGAGGCAAGGAGAAGCCAAACAAACATTCTAATTAACATAAGCATATTTCCCTTTAAATAAGCCCTCTGAGAGGAGCACCTGAACAATAGTTTAAAGGCTCTTACCTGTGAGCCCAGGATTGGGCTACTCAAAAAAAGTCTCTAAGAGCTAGGCTAGCTATCACAATCCCTTACCAGGTATGCATCTTCTAGTCTCCATACTACACTTTCCCCTTGCCTCCTCTTCCACTTTTAAACAGGTCAGCCCTTGGGGAGGGTAGAGGGGCAGCAGGGAACCTCATTAGTTATATGCCGGTGATTCTGATTGCAACTCCTGGCCAGCCTTTCAAAGGTAGTACACTCTCATCGCAATTTTCCATGCAGCTTTGATTGTTTTCTCTTCGTAATTATTTTAGTAAGAACACTTTGAATTTTCAATCTGGTTTAATTTTTTCCATGGCAGGCCTACTTTTCATTGTTAATGAATGGCTCTTAACAACATCCTTGTCCATCTACATAAAACTTGTTAGAGATCTGGATCCTAAGAGATCTATATAACAGGTAAATTTTTTTAAAGTGGGATTTAAGGTGATATTCAGCTGTAATTCACACTCTTGCTAGAGGTGGGTGGGAATCAGATTTTTAATTTTTCAGGACATGCAATACAAAAATTTTTGATGTGTCCCAGGAAACAATGAGATTCACTGTTCAGGTCATTCTGATATCATAGTATATAAAAAATTTAAATTGAAAATTGAAATGAAGTCACTTTGATTTTCTGTTTCAAAGTATGTTCCAAAAATGTCAAAACATTTTTTGGCAAAAATGACACGCTTCTTTAAAAAGTTTTGTTTTCAATGAATCAGCATTTTCTAATGGAAAAATATTCCATCCAAACATGTCTTACCAGCTCTAATTAGAGCTGAAAGTTTATGCGTTGAGTACGTAAGATGGATATAGTGATGGGGCGGGGGGGTGGCTAAGCCCAACCAGGATTGGTGGGGATGGGTGTGCATGAAACCATCTCTATCAGGAGCTACACTTTTCTGTCAAACTGTGTCCTATACCAAAGAAGGGCTCATCCTTGCTGACACAAGGATTCAAGCCCAGCTACTGATGGATAAAACATTTTCCATCAGCACCTGCACTTCTACTTCCCAGAAGTGCTCAGATCATTACCCTGAGCCTCCCCCTACTGAGAACAAAGGCCAGTCTCCTGAAGCCACTATAGGAATAGAAATATACTTCTCCTAGTAGAAAACCTTCATTTGATAAAACAACTGTTATGGGTTGGCCCCAGGAAAGAAATTAAACCCACAAATCGCAAAGTCAAATAGCATCCACTATAGCATATAATCTGTTGTTCCTTCCTCCTCGAACAGAGATGTCCATCTGTCCTCTATATATCTAATATTTTAGAATCTTAAACAGTCTCAGTAGTCTTCACTTGTGTCTTCCCCAGAGCACCAAACACCCTTCAGCACCACATGGGACAGGCACTTGGGAAAGACTCCATCAGAGTCCACTGAAAACTACTCCACAAATATGTAGTTCCCACCTGACTCTCAGACACTTTAGATGTACAGTGGGGTTTCTTAGGAGGTTGGCCTGTAGGGAAACACTTCTGGACTCCCCACCCCTCACCAAACTCAGCTTTGGCTCCACCCCTCTAGATAGTTTTAGTCTGCTCTGGGTAGAATCCTGGAACCTGGGGAAACTGAGTACCTGGATGAGCCTCCTTAATGTAGCTAGCTCTTAGCAGCTGGGTTTCAACAGGCCCCAATAGTCTTTTCACTCCTCTGTGAGAGCTGACAGACAGAGGCCTGGTCTACACTACGTGTTTAAACCGAATTTAGCAGCGTTAAACCGATTTAACCCTGCACCCGTCCACACAATGAGCCCCTTTATATCGATATAAAGGGCTCTTTAAACCAATTTCTGTACTCCTCCCCGACGAGAGGAGTAACGCTGAAATCGGTATTGCCATGTCGGATTAGGGTTAGTGTGGCCGCAAATTGACGGTATTGGCCTCCAGGCGGTATCCCATAGTGCACCATAGTGCACCCATAGTGACCGCTTTGGAAAGCAATCTGAACTCGGATGCACTGGCCAGGTAGACAGGAAAAGCCCCGCGAACTTTTGAATTTCATTTCCTGTTTGCCCAGTGTGGAGCTCTGATCAGCACGGGTGGCGATGCAGTCCCAAATCCAAAAAGAGCTCCAGCATGGACTGTACGGGAGATATTGGATCTGATCGCTGTATGGGGAGACAAATCTGTTCTATCAAAGCTCCGTTACAGAAGACGAAATGACAAAGCATTTGAAAAAATCTCCAGGCTATGATAGACAGAGGTCACAGCAGGGACTCAGCACAGTGCTGTGTGAGAAGCGTAACGGAAAGCCAAAGAATCAAATGGACGCTCATGGAGGGAGGGAGGGGGTACTGAGGACTCCAGCTATCCCACAGTCCCCGCAGTCTCCGAAAAGCATTTGCATTCGTGGCTGAGCTCCAAATGCCTGAAGGGTCAAAAACATTTTCCCGGGTGTTTCAGGGTGTATGTTGTCAATGCACCCCACCAATATAATGAGCATAGTGGAGACACACAAGATCTACTTTCTTAAATCAGAGGCTCAGTGTTGACTTACATAAAATTGACGTAACTTTGTAGTGTAGACACGGCCTTACATCGCTGGGAGGAAGGCTGTAATGTAGACACTGACATAATTAGGTCGACATAAGTCACCTTATGTCGACCTAACTGTATAGTGTTGACCAGCCCTTAGAATCAGTGACATAGGTCAGACTGCTGAATTGATAGTGGTATATTCAGAAAAAGTATTATTGCTAAAATTATTTTTCTACCAATAAGCCTTGCTATATTCTATCAGTGAACACCAGGAAAAAAGAATGCAAAGGGAAAGTAAGTGACAAATGAGAAATATATTTCACAGAAAGCTCTGTTTACAGGCAGGTTCAAGGAAGAAATGATCTTTCAGGAGCTCCAACACCCACATCCAAAAAAAATCTGCTAAAATAATAATAATAAAAAAAATTCCAACTAGAATCTAATCAGTTGGTTTTCTCCCATTGTTGGGGATTCCTTGTGAATAGAAGCAATACTACTTTTCCTTCATAGTGGAAGCATACTGGATATGCTGCAGTCAGGTTAGTAATCAGTACAGTTATTAATACTATAAAGATATTAATACCACAGAGTTGTCAGTAGTTCTATTTCTATGACTTTATTCCCCTGCCAAATTAAAGTCTTCTGAAGGTTTGTGTAATTTACTGGGCAAAAACATTGACTTCCATGCCAATAAACACTGAAAATATCTAACATTTTTATAACACCTTTCATTTTCAAGAATTTTAAAAGCAGTTTACATGTATTTTTATTGCTGTATATATACACACACATACACAAAGGGATCAACATCTAAAAAGTTGAAATTTAATAACTTCAATCGCATGGTGCTATCAGAGATACTGCAGTAGTTCCCTATACTTAAAATGGGATGTCTGTAACTGATAGCTCACATAAGAGTATGGCAAATGTTGACATTTTCATGGTGACTAATGTGTATTTATCTACTGTAGGGGTCGGCAACCTCTGGCACGCGGCTCGCCAGGGTAAGGACCCTGGCGGGCTGAGCCAGTTTGTTTACCTGCTGCATCGGCAGGTTCGGCGGACCGCAGCTCCCACTGGCTGTGTTTGGCCGTCCCAGGCCAATGGGGGCGGCAGGAAGCGCCACAGGCCGAGGGATGTGCTGGCCAATGCTTCCCGACACCTCCATTGGCCAAATCTGCTGACACGGCAGGTAAACAAACTGGCTTGGCCCGCCAGGGTGCTTACCCTGGCGAGCCGTGTGCCAGAGGTTGCTGATCCCTTATCTACTGTATGTAGCTAGCCACATACAGAGAGGGAATGTGGTCTAATAATTAAAGCAGAAAATGGGTCTATTTCTGAATTTGTCACCAACAGTAAGATGGTAAACAAGAAAATGAACTTTGGGATTCAGTTTCGTCATCTGTAAAACTGCGACAATCCCCATGTTGTAATGTGCTTTCAGATCCTTAAATACAGATACAATGTATTATAAATGCAGAGTGCTATGAAACACACAATATTTTATATATTGTAGAATCTTGATAATTTTTTTCTTCCCTCAATCTGCTTGGTTAAAATGTAGCCTGTTGCCAAAATTAAATATTTCTGCAATTGTTCTTCCAATTGTTCTACCTCTGTCACCAATGATGTCTAACCAGAGGAAAAAGTAGCCAAGATGTTGGCTGGGCCCTCCAACATGTTTCCATGGGGAAATTATCTATTTTAATATGAAGCCTCTGTAGATAAGGATTTTGTTTATTAAAAATCCAAAGGGATAACGAGACAAATATTTACTGTTTCCAGAAATAATAATAGTAAAAAAAATATAATGCCAAGGGGAAAGTTATTCTTTTGATTAGGCATATGCCCTCAGCTTTCAGGAAATATGTACTATCTCAGGAAGTATTTTTCTTCTTAGACAATGTTTACACTGCTGCTACCCTCAGATATGGACAAGATTTGTTTCTTATATATATTAAATGTAAACATCTATATGCCATGTTAAGGTAGCACTATTAAATAAAAAGTGTCAGTAATTGCAAAATAATGCTTCCTACAGCAACCTGGTACATATATAATAATATGTATGCTATTAATGTAGTAAGATACATAGGAACAGAAAATACTCCATACTGGATTATATACATAATGTGGCTAAGTTAACATCGAGTGACAGAACTGAACTGAAGTAACACACTGATGAGTTTTGCTTTTCCTGGCTTTTAGTGTAACTTCATGACATGACTGTTGCATTAGAGACTTTTTGGTATTTAAATTTCCCTGTTTTTTCTTTCAAGAAAGCAAAGGACTGAAAGTCTCCACAAAGATGCTATAAGTATTTAAGGTAGCAACTGCATATAGGGCTTGATCCGAAGTGCACTAAAGTCAGTGGTTGCTAGATCAAACTCAGAACCCACCTTAACTACTCTAATATGGTCTTGAAGTGGTAGAAGGAAAAGCACTAACAATGATCTTTGATAAGTGTACATCTATGAAAAATTAGCATTTTCAGCAACAAGCATTCAACGTATAGTAGTCAGGCCTCCCAAATTAATTAGGTATACTTAAAATCTCATGTTTTTAAGCCAATAATACATTTTGGGTTCGATTAGTTTACCTTCTGTTTTTTGAACATTTAGGGTATTTTTGTGTCAAGTTTTATCTTCAACACTGAGGCTAGAAACTCACTCCAGGAACTGAAGCTTTAAGAAAGTCTTGCAATGAAATCACAAGAGCTGGCAACCCTGGGAGACATACACACGAACACTGCATCACCATGTAAGTGCAAACATTAAGACAACATTTTCTATTGCAGGTATATATGCCATTTTAAAGGCTTTTTTTTTATTAGAGCTGTGAGAGAATGGGTATTTCCATCCCATGGAATATTTTGCATTTCCATTAAACATTTTGTTTCAGACTAGAACAAAAATAAAATAAGTGAAATTTTCTATAGGATGGACATTGTCAAAAACATCTATTATGGAAGGATAAAAATGGATTTTAAAAAATTCAGTTTAAGCTACTCATTGTCCCGTGGTCCTCTGCAACCCATCTAGTGGGCTCTCAGGCAACCTGGGAGACAGGCAACCTGGCCTGGCAGGAAACCAGACAGGCAGTTTCCATTTACATTTTTGATGGACTTAGCATACTCCCATGGAACATTTTGATTCCATTGAATCAGACTTTTCCAACAGAAAACTCCAACAAGCTCTATTATTTATGACTATTACTGTACAACCAAATCTATTCAAACTTTGCTATGGATGTATTCTTGTATGAGAATCGTTACCATATCAAATTTCAAAGTTCAGTTGTGTGCAAAAAGAGTGTGGCATTTTTTTTATTAAAGTTGAGAAAAGCATTTTACCTTCATAAGGAGTTATTGGGCTCTGCAGTTAAGTGATTTTTTCAGACTTTCCACACACAAAAAAAAAAAAGAAAAAGAAAGTAATCACTTTTAGCCAGAGAAAGTACCGAAAATTTAGAATGGAGCTTCTGAACAGTGCAGGGATCCAGCCACAGAGGGTCAATGGTAGAGTTGAGGCCATAGTGTTTACAAACAACTGCTGAATATTTACTCTATTATGTATTAGTAATTTGTTAGCTATATTGTAACTGATGTAAGTACAGATACCTCAAGCTATAGCAAAGTTGCTTTTTTTCATCTTTGTTTAATAAATAAAAGAAAGAAAAGTAATTGATAAACCCAGAAAAGATTTTATTCTGAATAACAGATATATTAGCATTTACACATGGTGCTGGATTATGTTTAATGATCAAAAAACTATTTCTAATGATCCTTCTGTTTCAGATTTGGTCTCTTAACACTTCAAAACCAAATACATATAAGTAAATAGATTAAAAACTCTCCAGTGACAACTCAGCTTAGTGGACCAAAGTTTAAACTGGTTTTCTCATAGGACTGCACGAGTGCAAAATATGTATTATTTTAATAAGGGAAGGCTTTTGTAACAACCTGCAGGCCCAGAGTACTTATCAACAGAGCTGCCAATGATCATAGACGTCATGCCTAAATTATATACCAATAGTCTGTGCCTACATATGGGGGACTACTAATTTTTAGAGAGACTTATGTTTTAGTGGCGTAACCCATGAAAAACAAAATATCTAATCTCCAAATATACAGTACAGCTGTGGAAATTTTGTTATCCCAACTGATGTGCTAGAAATTAGAGATGGGGCTGAGCCACCAGATTTAGTTCTGGATCAAGATTCCAACCCCCCCACATATGCACACAGTTTGTGAGTATTCTGCTTCAGAGGGTTGATTTGAGCCCATTGCCTCTAGGAAAAAGATGTTCAGTGGCATTAGCACTATGAACAATACGTTTTGTGTAACAGGGTGCCAATAGTTAGAATATGTCAAAAAACAGAATGTGTTGGTGGTTAATAATAACCTAGGGATCAATATGCATTATAGCCAGTCTGACACCTTTTAACTAAGTAACCTTAAGATGAGGAGCCTAGATTTTCCATAGGGACTGAACCTCCAGTGAGCACCCAACAGGGAGAAGATGACAGAGAACAAAACCAGATGTAAGTTTCCTTGAGCTAAGGTGAGAGAGGAACACAGGATGCCATCCAGTCCAAGAAGTGGGCAGCACTGACTGGGAATGAACTGTTGTCAGAGCGGCCGTGTATGTGCCTTCTTGTATTGGCTCATGCCTATGTAGCTCTAGCAAGAATAAAAGGCCACAATCCTGCAAACATTTACACAAGCTTGACTTTAAGTGGTTGCACTGAAGTCAACTGGACTGCTCACACACTTAAAGCTAAGTGCATGTGTAACCCACACACCTCCTGGGTGTGGTGTTCTGTCTCATCTAGTGGCACAGAGAGCATGTAGAGAGATATTAATGAATCTACTCTACAGCCTTGGCTAATAGCTATATGGCTTTTAGCTCCTGCAGTAGAGGCTCATGCATTTAGCTCTAAACGTCCCAGGTTTGATCCCGCCCGTCGACAACTGGGGTCTGTTGGTATTACACATACATATTTGCAGCTAAAATTGCTTCCTCCTTCCGCCAGCAGAAACATAAAGTGAAAACGGCTAATCTTCTGTAGGTTGAATCCCCTTGGGGGTTCCTCACTGTCAAAGTGAGATATAATTGATGAAGTTAGGGGCTCTGGCCCTGAATCGTTCATTTGGATTTCTGACAAGTGATAAAACAAGAAGTACTGACAATGAAATGTTAAATACAAAACAGGCGCTGGCATGGAAAATAATTCCTTCTACTAATCTACCTTGGGGGACACGTTTTTAAATTTCCACTCATATCCATAGCCAGCATATCACAATGGAATTAGATATCAAGATAAATGAGAAGTGAATTTGAAAGCTGGAGGAGAGAAAGGACACACAGACAAAACGCATCCAATACTAACATAGGAGATATTGTGTCTCAAAAGCTGTGCTGCGGCTGGGTAATTAAGAATTACTTGGCAATAATGGCCGACTATTTTTAACAGTGAGCATGCTAGCCGTACCCTAGCTTTGGAAACAAACATCATCGCACCAGACTGAGGCCATGTCTACACTGTTGGTGCCTCAGCATCATAGTTATGCCACCATAGCTTTGATGCTGTAACCCCACAGTGGGGACAAAGTCTGGTGATGGAAGGGATTTTTCCTTTTCTGTAGGAACTCCACCTCCCTAGTAACAGTAACTAGAGGTCAATGGAAGCATTCCTTTCATCAACCTGGCTGTGTCTACACTGGGAGCTAGGACAGGATAGCTATGGTGCTGAGGGATGCAGATTTTTCACACTCCTGAGCACCATAGCTACATCCACCAATGTTTTAAGTGTAGAAACTCAATCACTTTCTGCAGGGTGGATCATTGTTTTCCCTGCAAGTTATGGAGCTGTGCTTCCCTAGAGTCTAAAATAGGTATTTCAAACATGGTAGTTAACCCTTGAAGCTGTCCCCTCGTCCTTTTCCCTGGACTCTACCTAAAGGCAGAAAACATACAAACAGCATAAAAAACAAGCTTTAACATTGTTGTTATGCTTTAAATCCATATACTCAAAGCACTTCACAGAAGTGAGTAAATATTATCCCCCAATTGCACGAGCAGAAACTGAGGGTCAGTGAGTGTATGGTCACATACCAGTATAAAGTCATTAACTGAAGTGAAGTGTATGAAAATACTCCATACTGTGATTGTTATGGAAAAAGGAAAAGACTACAACCAACAGCTGTGGACATATTCAATAGCCTATGAAAGAGAAAGAGAATTTTACTCAATCTGTCACATAAAGTTCTAAAGGAACTTCCATACATATTTGTTTAACTCTATGTTACTTGTCTGTTTTGCCCAGAAACCAGCAATCAGGACTAGAAAAAGTATAATAGAGTATCTCGCTATACCTGTCAGAACTTTATACTCTGATGATAATACACATTTAGTGTGAAGTTGATGGCTGCAATTGTGGAATCCACATTGGAGGAAGCAGGTGCTCTAATCTCACTTTTGCTTATGAAGCCATCTGTATTGATGAGTGTATAAATTCATTAAAATTCCTGTTGAATGAGAGTGGCTTGAGCGCGTGTTGGGTTTCACAAATGATCGCTTGCAAAAGACAACAGTATCCAAATGTGGCCTGGATTACAGTATATTCTCTCCATTATTCAGAAATTTTGCAAATAGATATAACCTGTCCAGATGGGTCCTTATGCAAGACACAGTGGATGCTATTAGAAAGTCAGTATTTTCTAGATGTTAGGATGCAGTGACATATGAAATGCCATAGATTTTCCCTTTATCTAGAATAGGAAATAACTGTGGTAATGTAGCCACCACTGTGCAACAACCCTTGATAAATGACGACATTATAGTGGCAATCACTATACAGAAGCCATTAAAATGTCACATTTGCCTGCTGTTACCACAAACAGTCTCCTATTGTAAGTGTAAGGAAATTCTATGGTAATCTTAGATGTAGCTATATGGTAAATGTTGGCAATTAGGTTTCATTGTGACCATTCTGTGTCATATTCCTTGCCACTTTATGCTAACCATGTAAACAGCTTGGGCTTGCCCCAGCATTCCCAGTAAAATACCAATTAAATAAATAGCGCTGTACTATGCAAATTTTTAAAATCCAGGGCTATTCCTAAAACCATTTAGGATGCTTGTCACAGCTTCTCTTGTCTCTCTACAGCTCCATTTGGCATTTGAGTCAAAGCAGGATTTTGAATGTCTGTTGGCAAAAGTCAGGCAGATAAAAGTATGGATTTGATCTATTGCAGTGTATAGGTGCTTAGATAAAAGCATTTAGATACAAAGATAATAGATTTTCTGGAAATAGTCTTAACTAGTCAGACAGATTTATTAGAAAAGTTGGATCCTGCAGGCAAGCAAATATGCAAGGGATTGAGTCATAGATCTTAACTCTAGCTGTATGGAAACCAAAAGAGCAACAAGCAAAGACTGTGTATGTAGAGAGAGGAAAGGAGATAAAGAGCAAATGAAGAATGTTAAATGAAGGGAAAAAATCTATACATTACATGCTGTATATATCAAGCATGTGTATCAAGAAGCCGAGACATCCTGGATGAGGGTATGATGCAAGGTAATATTCTGTTGGCAATGTCAGGGACAGAAAAGCAACATTTATGAACAGTCAATGCCACATAGCAGTTGTCCACAAAAGCAGGAAACATCAATGTACAGTGACAGATTTTGATAGAAATGCCACCTGATCTGTTTCCCTGTGAGCCTACACAAGATAAGAGGGAATTTTTTGCGGCCCTTCTAAACCAAACGAATTAGGAATTCTTCTTCCGTTTATTTCTTAAAGTATAAACAACACAACTTTGTGAAAAGAAGCACATTGTTCAACATCACTGTGATTGAAGTCACAGAGATGTAGGTAAGCAACAAATCATATCTTCAAATGGGCCATTCTTCTCTGAATCAATGGGATTACTCATCTAGCTACCTAAGATACTTATCTGGCTCCCATCACTATAGTGTGTGAGTATCTCACCATCTTTAATATATTTATCCACAACTCCCCTATGTGGTAGGGAAGTGCTATTATCCCCATTTTGCACATGAGGGGAATTGAGGCAAAGAGAGACTAAGGGGCAGATATTTAAAGGTATTTAGGCACCTAAAGATGCAAGCCTAATAAGCTTAGCAAAAACACCTCTCTGCATCTCTAGACACCTAAATTGGCCCTCAGTTATTTGTCCAGCGTCACACAGGGTATCTGTGGTGGAGTAGGGAAACAAACCTGGGTCTCCCAAGTCCCTGAAGTTAGATATGTGTGTAAATACTTTACTGAATGAGAATACCCAGTTCACCCTTTTTCTCTGTCCTATAAATTTCTTGTTTACTGAGCATTTCATAAGATTTGTTTAAAATATCTAAAGCTTTTAAAATGAAACACTCTGCTGAATTGGGGCCGCTGCTAGAATTTTATATAGACACATGATGTCCCTGCAGCCTCTTCTCTTAATTTTATATCAATCCCCTTCTTTCTCACTCCCGCTTGTTGAGGGTCCTTTTCTGTTTATTTCCCCTCTTTACGTCCCCTACCTGTCTTTTCTTCCCCTTTGTATTTTTCTTCTCCCTTGGTGCTTTTATTGCAATGCTCGTCTCTAGGTTAGGCTTTGGCTGTCTGGCCAACTTTCCTCCTCCCCATCACACTGGTAAGTGGGCCTACTCTGAACTAATTATCTGTTACACAGAGCCTTACAAGAGAAAGTTTGAGTCAGAAGCTGGGGGAAGAACAGTCCAGGTAAAAATAAACATTTAAATAGTCAACATAAATAGCTGTGATATATTATATGGCCCGGATACAAAACCCATTGAAATCAATGGGAGTCTCTCCACTGTCTTCATTGGGTTTTGGATTAGGTCCTTAAAGCTATGGTGGAGTACTTTATAATACAGTTGTTTCTCTTCCTCTAACACTCATATTTAATATAGCAAACTCATCTTACCCTCGACTTTAGATAACATTCTGCAAAATACCAGCTTGCCTAACAAAATCAGTAAGGAGTGGACTGTATTTGAAATGCCCTCCCAGCCTATATGCAGAACTAGCTGCATGTGAGAAGGTTCCAGCACGTTGTATGAGTGTATTTCTCAGCCTTCTATTTCCATTGGCAACCTTAGTGGAGGCCATAATTTTGTATCACTCTTTAAACATATTTTAAAAATAAACACGCAGATGTGATAGGATGCTATCAGACCTATGTTTTCCAAGTGACACACTTGCCTTTCAGGCTTACAGAAAGTTTCCTTTCATAGCCACAAAGCAAATGTATAATCATTGAAATATTTTCCCTGTATGTTGATATTTTAAACTCTCTCTAATTAGGAGCACCAATACCAGAAAAATGACAGGTTTTTAGATATTCCATGCAGCACGTAAGCAGAGATTATCAAAGGCACTAGGGTCAGTTGCATACTCAACTCCCTCTGAAAGCCAATGGGTGCCTAACTTGCCCTTTGTGTCTCTAAAAATCTCCCCTGCAACACTGTATTTCTGAACAGAAGAAAATCTCTGCCACATTTAATCTCTGCTTACATGTATGTAACATGGGCACCAAACTAAAATCAAAACACCCTCTGCAGTGTCTTTCAGAGAGAATAAAGAGTCTCAGATCATGCTGTTAAATGTCTTAGAATCCAGAACCCTCCGATCCCCAAAAACAGATAAAACTTGTTTTAAATGTTCTAAAACTAAGTTTTCTTTGATTTAGAATCCACATAGCAAGATTTTAATCTATATCAGCAACTGATTGTGAAACAATATAAGACTAAAGCAATTTAACACTTTAGGCTTGATCATCTGTGAGCAACCTAGCCCACAGAGGAATCCTTCTCTCAGTCTCCCCACTGCTCTGTATTCTATACCTGTTACAGCACGAACACCCCAACGTACTAGCAGAACTATGCCATGCTGACGCATGTTGGAAGAGTGGGGCAGAGTCAAGGCTCTGCCCCCTCCTGCACGAGGGAGGAAGCACAGGGGGGCAAGTGAGTAAAGGGGTACCTTCTACCTCCTCTGCTCCTTTACATTAGATGTGGAGGATGGGACACAGTACGGCTCTTTGTTGGACAGTCTCTGTAAAAGCTTTGTAAACTTCAATATTATTTGGAATACTAATGGTAAATTACAGAACTCTGATCCTGTAGGCCAGAGGTCCTCAAACTGGCATGGAATGTATTCAGTAGGAGGTCGTGAGATGATTTATAAAAAAAAACCTTACTGCACACATTTTACCCACAGCACTGAATAGGGGTCTTCTTAAATCATAGAGAAATCACATATTTTTTGCTGGTTGGTCAGGGAATACAGAGCAAATTTTGCAGATGTGTTCATCTAGTTGTGTATTCCATGCCACCCTTTCTTCTGTGCAGCTCGTGGTGGTGACACTGCTTTCAGGAGCCGCTGCTCTCCCTCCACCCAGCTCTGAGGGCAGCACCGCCGCCAGCAGCAGTGCAGGAGGAAGGGTGGATTGGAATGGTATTGCCACCCTTACTTCTCTGCTGGTGCTCGTGGCACCACTGCCTTCAGAGCTGGGCATCTGGCCAACAGCTGGATGAAAGGGCATCCACTTTCCAGGCACCTAATTCCAGGCACCAGCAGCAGTGAATTAAGGATGACAATACCATACCATGCCACTCTTACTTCTCTGCTGCTACTCGCAGCGACAGCGCTGCCTTCAGAGCTGGGCCGCCAGAGAGCATGAGAGATTTTTTTTTTAAATTGGTATATGTACGTGTGGCAGGAAGAGGGGCACATAACTACTACAGACACAAAGAAGGGGGGAGGGAATAAGTCTGAGAACTACTGCTCTAGGTACGTAGTATATCAAATACTAAACTAAAAATGTTGTTTTCTTTTCCTATGTGTTCCTTGGGAGAAGGTCTGCCTCTCAAAGGTTACAGATTCCAAGCATCAGTACAGTGTACTGCACATCAGTACTCTTCACTCCAGCATGAAGAATTCTGCAGCGGACTTAATAACCAGATCTGTATAAAAGTGCATGACTGCATTTTAGGCCCCCATTCAGCAATGTACGTAAGCTTATGCCCTACTTTAAGTATGTCTCAGTCTCATCAATTCCAGCGGGTCAATTCACATGCTAAAAAGGTCATCATGTATCTTGTTCAATCTAGGTCTTATTAAACAAGTGAGCAAAAAAAAAAAAAAAAAGAAGAATTTTGCAGACACAGTTTTGTGCAATTTTCACTAGATGTTATTTTAGGCCCAATCCTGCATTGTGTAGCACATGGGTAGACTGCTGAACCCACTGAGTCAGTGGGCTCTGTGTGGGTGCTGCAGTCCACCCCATATACTACACAGTGCGGGATTGACGTTCAAGTTTCTTAAAGTCAACACTTTCTAAAGAATAGTATCAATTCCCACTTACATGCCATGTCTCTCATACTTTTCCTTAGTTATTATCCCCACCCCTACCCTTTCTTTTACGTATGTAGGCCCACATTTTCGAGGGTGGCTTCAGATTTTGTCTGCCTCCATTTTTGTATGCATAATTGACAATAGCTTTTCCTAAGCACTGAGCAGTTACAACTCCAGTTCAAGTTAGTCAGAGCTGTGGGTTCTCTGCACTTCTGAATGTTTGTTCTTACTCCCTTCTTAAGTTAGGTATTCAAAAACTGAGGCAGCCAAAATCAGAGGCTAGATTGGACAATGTGGGCCTTAACCGTGAAATGATTTCTATGAAATACATTTAAAAGTTGAGTCAAACTCCACAAAGTGTATCAGCAACTCCCTTTACCCATCAATTATTGAAAGCTTCAGGTGAATCAGGGTAATTCATCCTTTCAGTGAAGGCATAGGCAACTTTTCAAAGTGTACTTGACATATTTCAATTGTACTAACTGACTATGGTTACATCTAAGGCATCAATAAAAATTCAAGACTACAAGACATTGGTGACACTGCTGAATTCGCTGAATGACAGCTTGAAATGAGCAACACCAGTGAAACTTCAAAATGCAACAAACTTCCAACATTCTTCTGAGTCCATTTCAAAGAAAATTCTTTTTATGATTCAGTAGCTAAATATATCTTATGGTGTTTCCAGGTCTGAATCAAAGACAGGGTACCATCTTTCACCCTTGTGAAATATGCAAGAGAGAACTTGCATGTTCAAAATGTCTAAAAGGAAACTATGTTATACTACATCTTCTAGACTACAATGGATACATTAGGTGTGTCCAGAAAGTTTCCTTATACCCAGAAGTCCCTTGCAGTCTTGCTGGGTAGATAGGACTGATTCTCTACTCCATTACAACAGTTTTACAGCAGTGTAATTCCACTGAAATCAACTGTTGAAATTAATAATGGCATAGTAATTTATTTTAAACACATCAATTTCCTCTTACACATGCAGGAAAAAGGGGAGGCTACAGTCTTTCCGTTTACCCCTTTTTGGAGAATGAGGTATTCTAGAATGTATGGAAGTGATGGACAAATAACTGATTTTCAGTTTGCTGGCAGTTCTGAAAAAATTTTTAAAAATGGTTTAGGGTCAAATCAAATCCAAATATTACAAAAACTTTCAGTGAATGGAAAATATCGTGTTTGGGGTTGAATAAAACATGTTTCATTTCACATGAGAGGGATTTTTTTCAGGCTAGATTCACAAAATGGTCAGAGGAAGGTGATGTAGTGGTGGTAGCAACCTTCTCTTTCAGCCCAGTGGTGAGGGCACTCATCTAAGCTATAATATATGGAGTTATACCTATCTCATAGAACTGGAAGGGACCCTGAAAGGTCATTGAGTCCAGCCCCTGCTTTCACCAACAGGATGAAGTCCTGATTTTGCCCCAGATCCCTAAATGGTCCCCTTAACGACTGAACTCACAACCCTGGGTTTAGCAAGCCAATGCTCAAACCACTGAGCTATCCCTCCCCCCATAGGCAACCCAGAGTTCAATTCCACCCTTGCCTGATATGGAGAAGTGATCTAACTACCAGGCTGTAAAGTCATTCTCACGTCGCTCTCTGGCCAAATGACTATTCATTGTCATTCATAGTGGCAATTCATAACAACCATAGATTGGACCAGAGTGATTGGACCAGAGAAAAAAGTGAGAACGACTCTATAGCCCGGTAGTTAGGGCACTCATATACGATATGGGAAACCCAAGGTTGAGTCCCTGCTTCATTGGCTATTTAATTACTTACAAAAAAATTAAACAACTCCAGCAGAAGAGACAGAGGCCCCCTTCTCTACATCAGGGAGAGGAAGAATTGAACTTGGGTCTGCTGCATCTCAGGTGAATGCACTATCTACAAAGTTAAAAGGAGGGCATCACTACCTCCTACCAAAGTCCCTCCTACCACCCCCAAAACAACCGCTAAAACTATTGTTGGATTGGTGTCAAATTTGAATATAGTTTTTGGTTGACCAAAATTGCATTTTTCAGTGAATAAACCATTTTTTCCCCAAACTATTTCATCCAGCTTGATTCTGTGGCCAGTATTTTGAAACTGGATGTTGTGGAGATGGACGTCTGGATCTCACACCAACATCACAAGAGCAAATAAGATAAAGAGGGAAGATGGGGCAAAATGGGTTTTGTGACTTGCAGCACAATACAAAGTAGGGGAAGGATGTTGTTTGTGGACAGTATATAGCAAGTGGTCTCTTGGCTATGGTGGGAAGTTGAGATGGTATAAGTCCCTTTTGTCTTATTAAATAATTGAAGGGAAGCTTCTGGAAGTTAAGTGGTTATATAGTTGAGCTGGCTTGAAAAATGATGAAGTAGAGAAGAATCAAAATATTAGAGTTTTCTTAATGATCCTTTTATGGTGGTAATTACATTGGGTCCATTACTTCACAGCAAAGATTGCATTTGTATAAGAGAATTTTGTTTTCCGTGCAGTCTGTTTTTCTGCTGCTATCAATTTGAGGACAAATGTGGGTGGATTTAAAATAATAAATAAAGATCTCCACTAGCTACTCAGTCAGTGATGCTTGATGGAAAACTTTGACAAGCATATTCATCTCCAATGTATTTTTTTAAGAGCTGTCCTCCTAGTTTTCAGCTACTACCAGATTTTCAGACGTGCAATTCTATTAATTAAGATAAATGCATTTTTAAATGACTGAATGTTCTACACTGGCTAAATGTTCTACACTGACTTATGAATGATGACACATATTTACCGGAGGAATTTTCATCTCTCTAAGACATCCTTGGTGTGTGTGCTATAATGCCCATTAAGCAGTCAGCCCTAAGATGCAAAGGCCACTGGAGTCATTGGCTGTCTTTCCATATACTTGAATGGGCTTTGGATCAAACTCTCAGGAACTAATATGAAAGTTGTAGTTTATACCATAATTAAAATGATTTTTTCTTCTGACTATAATAAAAACATATATTTTTTGCCCAACACCACCACGATTCAGGAAAACATTTCTATTCAGGACAACACTTAAATATTTAAGTCCCAAATATTTAAATACTGCCATGAATAGAGATGTTCTCCTGAATCAGGTCCCTAAAATCAGTGTACTGAGTCAAAAACACCTGGGCTAATCCTATGGTTGACTTAAAAATACAGTCATTCATGTGGATACTGAAGCCTCTCAGTACAATAAGCCTCAACAGCAATTCTAACACCAGCACAGACAATTCAGTCTATCCACCCAGGGAATGCAAGCTGTACTAGGGTATTCAATATATATTTTTTTAGTCATATCTTGAGATTCACACACAAGATGGACATACTGATACCAGTCAGCTCTGTATTCCTGGGGAACCAGGGCGCAGTATCCAGCCTGTCTGACTCATGAAGGACACCCCACCCTCAGCCTCTGCTTGAACCAAAACCGGTAAGAGAAAAGACTTGCAGAGAGCAGTGAAGGGTGGTGGGAGACACACCTAAACCCCTCCTGACAAGGGTGATAGGATTAAGGCAACTCCCCTAGCCTCATCTGCATCAAAGATGGGACATGGAGGCATCTCCATTAGCATACAGAATGGAGAACAGAGATTCCAAGGCAAGAACCATACCAAACTCTGGGATCAGAAAAGCAGGGAAGCACTGCATGATGGGGGATCTCTGCTCCAGATGTTAATGAACCTCCGCCTGCACACACCCAGCTCAGCAGTTATCAGATCAATTCTAGTAATGAATCCTTGATTGATCTTCAAAATACTGAAGCTGCCTAATTGAATTGTGAGCTCCCTGGAAGGAACATCACCCATAGCTAGGAGTGATCAGCTCCTATTGTCTATCCTAAAGAAAACCCTTGAGTCATCAGTTTATCCATAAACAAATCTAGTGTTCCCCATTGAACCATTGTTGTTTCCCTACAAAAACCCCTACCCACACTCAAGAAAGTGTTCTGATGCATGGATCCAAACTCTGCATCAGTTCCATTGGGGCTGCATCTTCTCCTACTGATCGTTCTGGGGGCTCTGCCTGTCTCCAGCACTTAGGACCCTGAGCTACCACCATCACAGGAGCTCAGCATTGATTTTGATCCTCCAGCCAAACAATTAACAGTTTCTCAACCTGAGCAATGAGCCCAACATGCTGCTTAGATATCACAGTTGACTGCACAGGAGCCAAGCCCTTGAGATGTTCCTCAATTCTAACCTTGCCTTTTGGGGTATATCCAAAGCTCTGCTGATTTCAGTTGCTGTCTCCCCTTTTCTGGATCTCTTAATTACATCCATTTTTGTTCCCATAGTAATTGTTCTGTGTTTCTTAGAAGAAGAAACATCACCTGCACCAGATTTGCACTTTTCTGCCATTAAAAAAAAATGTAGAACCACAAAAAACAGCAACTGGGCATCTTAAGTCAGGCTGGGCAGAATGACAGCAAGGCAGGCTGTGCAGACAGACAGGCAGCAAGGCAGGCGGCTGCTCAGAATGCCAAAATTGGGCTTACTTTTTACAGAGTTGCTTGTAAATAACTTCATTGTCACGATATAATGAATGGAGCTGGAAGGGGGCCCCTTTCAGTCACTTGTCTGATTGGCTTCCATAGCCAGGGTAGCTTGTTGCTGGGTAGCCTTGTGGCTTGTTTTTCATTGGCTCCCAGCCCCAGGCTCAGCAAATCAGAAAGCTTGAACAGTGAAATCAGTGATAGGCTGAGGCTCAGCACATGATGTGTGCTGTTCTCCCTGCCGGCTTTCATCATAAGGGCGAAACAAGCATCGTAGGGACGAAATGGGCAGTCAATTGAAAAGTCTTGTAAGTGGCATCTGCCGTAAGTCGGGCATCGTAAGTCCGAGGATTCCCTGTATAAAGAGCAGAGCTGTCCTGCACCTCCTTCAGTTCATGCCTGGAAAGCAGATGACAAACGTCAGTGTGTCAGGGAAGGAGGGTGGGTCATACAATAGACATATGCAACCCATCTTGAAGAACATGTTAAAACCAGGTAACCATTTTTTTCTCCTTTGAGTGCTTGCACATGTCCACTATACTGTAAGTGACCCCCAGGCAGTGCGGCTCAGAATATTATCAGAAGAGAGACTGCAGAACTGTTTTTACTACATTTGGATCATCACTTGATGCAGCAGACAGCGCATAATGTCTGGTGAATATAGAAACTGAAGACCATGTCTCTGTCCTGCGTACATTCACAATAGGAACATGTACCACCAATGCTGCTGAGGCTGACTGTGCTATAGCTGAGCATGCTGTCAGCTGGTCCAGAGGCATTACCCACTTGGCAGAATAGCACACAGAGATGTAGGTGGTGATCCATTTTGAGAGTCTCTGGGTTGTAAATGGTTGTCCTCTCATATGTGCTGCATATGAAATGAACAGCTGGGAAGAAACACAAAAGGACTTTGTCCCGTCAGGGAAAAAACTGAAGCATGACTAACATTTAGGGTGTGAAGCCTTCACTCATCCTTATGGGCATGAGACTTTGGAAAGAAAACTTGTACGTATTGTCACATTCTGTGGTGCAATCCAGACCAGCGAGGAGTCGTGTCACACAATTATTTCCTATTGTAGCTCCCAACCTGGGCCACTCACAGACAGCCTACCAGCATGCAGGTCACACCCTGCATGTCTGTGTATAGCTGCACTCCTGGCTCAGTAGCTCTGACACCAAAAAGCTGTCAGCAACACACTGATCACACTCTGGCTTCCACCAGCCTTGGTTACTATTTGCAGGGTGACCCCAACACACTCCCAATCCCGAATTACCCCCAAAACATATGTTCTGCACTCTCCAGCCCTCTCCTGAACAGTTCAGATATTAAGATCCATTACCCCCATAAAGGGTCAATATTGCTACTCTAACTCGAGTTACCAAACAGTTCAGTTTAAACACAACAATAGATTGGTTTAGATTAAAAAAACCCAACAAGTTTATTAACAAAAGATCGGATTTTAAGTGAATTCATGTATAAGAATTAAAGTTAGAAATGGTTACCAGCAAATAAAAGTGAAAACGTACATCTAAACCTTAATCCAGCAAGTGTTAGTTTAAAGCTTTGTTCAAGATGGTCTTTCTCACCTACAGTCTTCTAGCAAGTATGACTAAACCTCTCCCTGGTCAAGGATCTCTCCCAGAGGCCCAAAGGTGCAGCTGCCTTTGCCTTCTTAGGTGAAAGAGAAAACTTGGGGTTTTCTGCTCCTTTCTTTTATAGTCCAGTGCACCTTGGAAGTGAATTCTTCTGAAGGTAAGCTCTCCAAGTAAGTGAAGAAGGCCACAAGGAGTCTGGTGATGAAGGAAATTCCATGCTCTTTCTCCCCGTGCTTGTTTTTTGCTGAAATGCAGATTGTTCTGTTTCTTCCATTTCTTCCCCATGCTGTCTCAAGGATCTTGTTTATGTAAATTGTTTAAATAAATACACATTCCTTTGTTTAGGATAGACCTCTTTAACAATTTTTCCCTGGACAAGGCTGTGTGGTTTTGAACTTGTGCTAACAACATCATACTGAATTCATAACTTTACATGCAATGTTGTCACATACATTTCACCATGATATTATTGGCCAGCAATATTTCAATAGACAGTTTCAATAGTGTGTATTCAATAGTGAATATAGGGTTCTTTCAGTCATAAGTATATAGACTGATTCAAGTGAAAATCGGGCACCATTTCTGAAAGGAACTTAGGGTATAGCCTGTTAGTAAATATTAACTTTTATAATTTGTGTATGTTAAATTCTTGTACTTCTTTTGCATACCAACCAAAAGCCTTTCCATTGAACCTATATATTTATTTCCCTCAGGGGCGGCTCTAGAAATTCCGCCGCCCCAAGCAGGGCGGCGCGTTGCGCCGCTCGTGCCGCCCTTCCCCGGTCCCGCGGCCGGGGCAGAAGTGCCTGCGGACGGTCCAGTGGTCCCGCGGCTCCGGTGGAGCATCCGCAGGCATGCCTGCGGGAGCTCCGTCCGAGCTGCGGGACCAGCGCACCCGCCGCAGTCATGCCTGCGGCAGGTCCGCTCGTCCTGGGGCTCCGGTGGACCTCCCGCAGGCATGACTGCGGAAGGTCCGACGGAGCCAAATGCCGCCCTACCAGGACAATGCCGCCCCACGCGCTTGCTTGGCGTGCTGGGGTCTGGAGCCGGCCCTGATTTCCCTACATATATATTGAAACTAAAAAGTTCTTTGTCCTTCAGTTGAACCTAATTAGCTGAAGGGAAAATGAACTCAGTAATGGAATGTGTGTAATCTTTTACTCTGCTTTTTAGCTTGACTTTACTATTATAGTCCAGGTGTCCAGGGTAGACACCACTCAATACAAAACGTCTAGTAGGTTACAAGCATAACTGGGTGATTAATAAGGGGTACTTATTATTACAGATGGACTCTGTAATTGATGAAATAATGAGAAGGTTTCCTAATATTAAGGAGGGCATCCTGAACTGCCACTGAGCAGAGAGTCTCCTGTGCTTTAACAACTGACAAACCATGCCAGGAGGCGCAGCACCTGAGGATTTGGGTGTAGTACCTGGCCATGATGCTGTGTGATGAGATCTCTGGCTATCAGTAGAGGGCTGTTAAATTCTTTATAATTTATTTTTAAGAATTTTATATTATTTTGTTTTATCTATTTTATCCACATGGAGGGAGTGGGTTGGGACCTTTCCCCAAGGTGTGTTGGAGGCCCTGGGGCTGGGGGGTGCAGAGACAGCCAATCCTGAACTCACTTCACAGTAGCGACTCCCATCCAGAGGGGCTGGGCCCAGCTCCCCAGTCTAGGTATTGTGACCTGGCACAAAGGGTCATAGCGCCACTCATGTTTGGACTGGCAGCCTGTGATGGGGTACAACTAGCCTTTGAGGTGCCATACAGGAGGCCCCATGGTCCTACAACTCTTTGCCCTAGAAACCAACAAAGCGTCAGGAAAGGAGCAGTGAAGGTGGATCCTCTAGGCCTGCCTAGAGAGGCCTCAAGGAAGCAGCCAATCACTGCCCAGCAGGCTCAGATAAAAGAAACTGAAGGGCCTTGTTCATGTTCCAAAGGTCTAGAATGGGTCAGAGACCTTCTCTGGCTTTGGATATCATGAAGGGTTGGTAATAAAATCCCCTGCCTTGATGAAGAGGAGGCACCTCTTCTACAACTGTCAAAGAACATAGAGTCTGCATTTCTTGTTTTAGCACAGACTTGTGAGGGTTTCCCTGAAGAGGGACTGGGCAGGAGGGTGGGAAGGGGATAGAAAGAAAATTCAGAGTATATCCCAATCCCACCATGCTTAGCACCTACTTGTCTGAGGTGATGGACTGCCACTCTTGTAGGAAATAGGATAGCCTGTCCCAGAAATGTGTGAGGTGGAGGAAGGACAGTGAGATCCTGGTTGAATTATATGCTGCCCTTGACATAAAGGGACAAATAGATCACTTTGAGGCCTGGGGATGTCTACATAAACAGTCCAAGGAAACAGAAGGGAAGGTCTCCTTTGCCATCTTTGCTTCCTCTTATACTGGTAAGTCTGATGGAGGGGGTGATGTGCTGATTAGGCTGATATTGGGGACAATATCTTTGTCCTCTGTAGCCAGACTATAGAAACCCAAGGACTTGAGGACTGCTCTCAAGTCCTTTAGGGTGTGAAAAGCCTCATCAGTTTTAGAACACAATTTACACCTTTCAAAGGGAACTGCAACCAGGAGGAATGGCGCATAGTAACAGCCATCGCCTTTGCCTGCCTGCAAAGTTTGCTGCATCCGCGGATGCTTTCACAGCCACATGAGAGACCAGCAGACTCTCAGCAACAAGAGAGAACAATTTTACTCTAGAACCTCCTGGGAGCTGGTTTGTAAACTGAGAGATTGCCTCCCAGTTAAATAGTTGTATTTTGGCAACCATGCCTGGAGATTTACAGCTCCACACTGCCACATGCTGTGGAATAAACCTGTCTACCGAAAAGGCCAAGCTTCTTGCCATCTTTTTCCCTATGGAAGCTCTAGCCTTGTAATGACAACCTCTTTCATTCACCATGGTCACTACTAATGAGCTCAGCACAGGGGGAAATAAAACTGTTGAAATGGAACTTCGTTTATACATTCTGTTTGTTTGACCACAGGTGTGATGGAAAAGGGTGTTTTCCCACAGTGTTTTAGTGGGCTCCATAATGGAATTGGTTATAGGCAGAGCCAACTTTCCTGCTGGGGTAGAATGTAGACCTGCAATTTGATCAAAGTCATATTCAGACATGAAGTTTATAATTGCTCTAAAAATATCTATATTGTTAGTCCATTTAAAAATTGTACATGCAGTCAAAATTTGACTAACATTGCCTATGGAGTACTCATCATTTGTATATGAAAGCTTATCAAGTGCTTTTAAAAATAGCATTCGGAATAAATCCTTGACAAATGTCTTTCTTTCTTTCTTTCTTTCTTTCTTGTTGTACACACCACTTAAATACCCATAATTTTCTTATATTATTACACATGCCATCTGTGATCTATTCTGCTTCTACATAATTAATGTGCTGTTCTCTAATGTAAGGGTTTGAGTAAGAAAAGAATGCGAGAAGGGCAAATACGACAGGGACTAAAGCCCATGTTTTTTCTATAGATTTTCCCATTCCCTCTTAAATATGGGGTGTCCTACCTGAAGAAAGGGGGAACGTAACTTCTTTACAAAGAGGACAGAGAGACATATGCTGGTGACAAGAGAAAAGAACTCAGTGCTGAGCTTGATACTAAAGCCTATTGGAGTGAATTGAAAGACTCCCATTATCTTCAGTGTAATTGAGATCAACCTCATTGTGAGGCAGAAGCATGAGAGTTGATGGATTTCTCTCCTCCGTAATGATCATCAAGAGGAGGCTAAGAAAAGCTTCAGGTGAACAGTTAAAATTGTCTTCAGAAATCTACATTGGTGGTGATCTATTGATCTCCTTTCCTGGTGAAACAACGGACATTCAGAAAATGTATGTACAGTCAGAAAGAGAGCACCTACAGTATGTACAGAGTTGGCACGATTGGTGGAAGGTCTGGCTTGTGACTCAGGGTTGTACATAATTTGACACTGCCTTTGATACTAGGTGAATCTATCCTCCACCAAACTTTGCATACTCAGAAATAGCATGACCAATTAGACATACAGTACCTTGCACTTGTAGACAGGAGTTTAAATAGAATGATCTTCCTCTGAAAATGGCTAGCATAAAGGCCAAAAAGTTAACATTGGCCAGCTGAATACAGTAAGTCAATTTTAGACCTGGTTTAAAAAAAAAAAAAAAAAAAGGAGGTGAGGGCATTATTCTACATTGACCAACTCCAGCGATTTTACAAAATGCTAACTGCTCAAATGGGTCAGTACACAAATGAAGTCAAAGAGACCTATTACCTAACCCAAAGCTCATGAAGTCAGTTGAAAGACTTCAATGGGCTTTGCACAAAGCCTTAATTGAGATTCTGTAGGACCCACACAGACCACCTTGCTATAGGTGACATTGTGCCATCCTTCCTTAGGTTGAACAGTTCTTTTACACTCCACTAAAGTTCACAGGACTACTTGTGAAAAAGCACTACTCTCCTCAGTCTCAGGAAGGGTGGCAGAATCTGCACATGCCCCACCAACCTGCTTGGTAGGCAGGAACTGTGTGTTTCCTTCCTCCTGCATTCACCAACCCAAAGTCCTCCTGATATCTTTTGCAGGGTACAAAGAATTTTCTTACACCTTCTCATTCCCCTGAACGGGTTTGTAGTCCAAGTCCTTGAGGCCTTGTAGCCGTAGGCATGAGGTCTCAGATCAATACATTTCCCAGTACTCACTCTATTGTTGGCATCTGTCAAGCTCAGAAAATAGTTCTAATTAAAAAAGAAATAAAGGCTAAGCGGAGAGAAGGTTTTAAGGAAAAGATAAGAACAATGATAACTAGAGCTGAAATGTGGGAAAAGGAAGAACTGCAGTAGGGTGTGAGTAAAGGAGGGAGACATCCCATGTTACTTCATGGACTTATCTATACTTGCAGTGGCGTGTAGGGTATGTATAGCTACATGGCACAGTGAAAGGCAGGCTGCATCCATGCTCACTGCAGCATGTAGCTACACGATATAGTGGTAGGCTATGGTAGGGGGAGGCAGCAGGGCATAGTTCTAGCAATGGGGAGGCAGCAGAATCCTACATTGGTAAGTATAGCAGCGTAGATGTGAAAGTGATTGTTTTGGCATGTAGAGAGCCACGTAGGGGATATACCCTAGGTTCTGTCATCTCTCTATCCTACTCACCTGAGTAGTGTCTCGCTGTCTACACTGCTATTTGTATGCATGCTAGTTGGATGTGTAGTTGTAAGTGTAGACCTATCCCATATAAATTCAGTCACAGATATACCTAGTGGGCAAAAGATAAGATATAGTCTCATTTTAAAAATTCAGCTTCAAAAATGTTCTTTTCATCTTCTGGACTCACCACTGTAATTAGCATATTTTATGTTGAAGCCTTGATTCTAAAACTTACAGCATGTATTTCACCAAAGAGGAACTCAAGTGCAGCAAAAAGAAATATATGATAATACATGTTACAAGGGGCTTTGAAAGTGTTAAAGCTTCATTTATCTAGCATAAATGAATTAAAAGTGCCACTTCTGGAGCTTGTGATGTCAGGAACAGCACCTGAAGATTCATTCTGTATCTGTGAAAACAATCCAGTCAGGGCCTGATCCGATTCCCGTTGACATCAATGGACTTTCAATCAGGCCCTAAATAAATACCAAAACACATTAATAATGATTTGTCATTTATTATACCATTGCCAGGAATATAGGTCTCTTATTGCATAATCATTAATTAAATCTGTTTTGATCTCACCTTAACATACGGTAAATGGATATCTTGGTATCTTTATGACTTTCTTAATTATCCTATTTTCAAGTAGGCGAAGGAATTTTTCCTATTGTTTTTTGAATTGGTAACATTTAGTCTGGCCTTCATCTGAAGAGGAAAGCTTTCTCTCAATTTTTAACTACAAACTTCAAAACTAGAGTATCAATGGGAGATTATGGATTTTCAAGGGAATTTTAGAAAACCTATGTTATGTAACACTAAAACAAAGGAAATGTAAAGAAATAAAATAAGAAACAACTGAAAATTATGTGATGGTTTCTTGATGTCTTGTGGAGGAATCTAGGAATCGTCATTTACACATGCTATAAAACTGCCAGGGCTACTCCGGATGGGTCCTAAACCTGTCAAAAAATCGGGATGAATATTTTCTCTGCAGTACCTCACCCCAGTGTAATTGTGGTGCAGAAGATGGATTCTGAGGGGAAGAAGATAAAAAATTTAGCAGATTTTTTTTTTAGTGACATCTGTTTTGAAGCTGTTCATGATATTTGGAATATCCAAAACAGTCCTGGGAGGGAGGGATTAATGAGCAGTTTGCAAGTGAGGCAATGTAAGGTGTGTGGTGAATGCAGAATAATCTCACTACATGTTGTCAGCACTCAAAACCTTCAGCAGAAAAAGTGCAGACCCTTACTACAGAAGCAAAATTAATAAATCCTTTTAGCTGGCAGCAGTAGTAGGCTTTAAGCCATATGGAGACTAGTCACTAGAGGGGAATATGCACACTTAGGCAATCTGTTATAAATTTAATTTGTCATATGGCACTTTAATTTATCACATTAGTATTAGTATCTCTCTCTCACACACAGAGGTGGTGGTGGTGTGTGTATTTATTTTTTAAAAGAAACAAAGGATTATTTGCAGCTGCTCCAAAACTTGAAATGTCAGAAAAAGTCTTGGGGCAGAAGGAATATGAAGTAGTTAAAAATTCAAATAAACACTAGAGAGGATACCCTGGCCCCCAGTGAAGTCAATGCCAAATTCTCAATGACTTCAGCAGGCTATGATTTCACCCAAATGTTTTGTGGTAAAAGTGGTAAATTATGAAGCCCAATTTTATTTCTCAAAGTCCTATCTAAGCTAGGAAGATATCATCCATTACAATGTTTTTCAGTAACTACACTTCTACCCGCTATAACGCGACCCGATATTACACGGGTTCGCATATAGCGCGGTAGCAGTGGGGCTCCGGCAGCGCTTTAAAGGGTCCGGGGCTCCGGCTGCTGCGGGGAGCCCTGGGCCCTTTAAATCACCGCTGGAGCCCTGATGCCACTACCCCGGGACTACGGCAGCGGGGCTCACCGGCGATTTAAAGGGTCTGGGCTCCCCGCAGTGGCCGGAGCCCGGAGCTCTTTAAATCACCACCAGAGCCCTACCGCCCCTACCCCGATAGAACGGGGTTTCAGCTATAACGCGGTAAGGATTTTTGGTTCCCCACGACCACGTTATAGCGGGGTAGAGGTGTATCACAGAACCAGCATCTTAGCAAGTTGAGTCAATTAAAGACTTAATGAATGAAGATTTTATACCTAAATTCAAATGAACTTTCTATTACATTGCACCTCAGCCATAGACAAGATAGGTCAGTGGCACCCAACGCAGTGCCCGTGGGTGCCATGGCACCCGCCGGGGCATTTATGTGCGCCCGCCTAGTGCCCAGCAGGGGGGAGAAGCCGGGGCCCCGCGCTTGCCGGGGACAGAGAATTCCGGGACTGCAGGCTGCGGGCGCCGGCGTTCTCTGTCCCTGGCAGGCACTGGGCCGCGGCTTCTCTCTGGCTTCAAAGCCAGAGAGAAGCCACGGCCCCATCCCTGCTGGGGACAGAGAACTCCAGGGCTGCAGGCTGCGAGTGCCAGTGTTCTCGGTCCCTAGCAGGCGCGGGGCTGCAGCTTAAGCCAGAGAGAAGCTGGGGCCCCGCGCCTGCCGGGGACAAAGAACTCCGGGGCTGCAGGCTTCATTCTATGTGTAAGTAAGAATAACAAATATTTTGGACCAGCAGTTCAACAATGTTTTACTTTTTTAAAATAAATAAGATGAAAACTGTTTATGATTTTTATTTTGTAAAAACTCCTTAATTTTTCTTACAGGTAGATAAAAAAGAGCAAATTCACATGGTAAGGTGAAAGAGTAATTGCCGAATAATTTAATTAACACCTTTTACATGTAAAATTACCCTTTTTATCTTATGGCTTCATATATTATGTAATATTAAATATGATGTTTTTCGTATTATTTAATGTACAAATACAAAATAAGCCTTGAAAAATTGTTGGCGCCCGCCACACTCTTCTGAAAACGTGAATGTGCTACTGGCCACAAAAAGGTTGGGGACCACTGAGATGAACCATCTGCCTAAATCTCAGATGTTTTCTGTTGCTAAAGCTCCACCACAGAAGTGTTGTCACTTTATGTCCAACCATACCTTTGTAGAAGTCCAACACCGAATTATGTTGGATGAACCTGTTGTGGATGCTCTGAAGTAGCACATTCATGCCATTATTTGATCCCATAAAGCAAACATAGATGCATATAGGGTGACCAAATGAGAGGGAGAAAATATCGGGACACATGGGAGGGAAGGGGTCTGCTGGCAGAGCAAAAAAAAAGTCGAGTGCTGCCGGCGGAGCAGCTAAATAAATAAAATAAATAAATAAAAAAGGCTGTCGCAACCCTATACATAGTTATGGCTCTGTATGGCCAATTGTCGGTCCACGGCCATCTTGTTCTGCTAAAAGGACAAGGCAGCCTCCATCTTGGACCAGGTTCTTGTTCCACAGGAGAGAGCAGAGACCTAATTCTGCCCAGCAACACCGTGGTGTCGTGTGCAACCCTGAGGTGCAGTGTGCAACATTCTAGTGCTGTGTGCATTTTCCCGCTCTTTTCTGCCTGGTCATCTAGGGGTCAGGCTAGTGCCTTGTGCAGAGATGCCAGTGTGTCGTGTGCAGATCCTGTTGGCGTGGGGGGCAACAGCTCAGAGCCTGAAGGGTGTAGGAGCCAGGGACCAATCAGATGCTGACACGAGTGAGTGAGACCCTTCGAATAAAACTAGGTTTCCCCCCAAAATTTTTGTGGAGTGTCCGCATGTCAGCTGAAGGGCCTGATCAACCTTCCAGCCAGGGTCTCCTCCCGGTATAGCTAGCTCGTGTCGTGTCGTTTTGGATCCATTCTATCAGCTCGTCATGCTTCTGGTGTCTGTTCTGCTGGTCAGCTGCGCCTGGAGTGTGGTATTTGCCTTCTAATTTCTGACAGTTTGCTTACTTAGCTTCCTCTCTTTTTCCCCTCCCTAACTCGGTACCAAGTGTGTATACAGTATCTGAGAGTTGAAGTATTGAGCTCATAATTGCACAGTTGTTTAGTTTGTATAGTTGTTCTGAGTTTTAGTAGATAGTTAATTATAAACTGTTTTAAGTTGTGTGAGTTACTGCTCTGTCTTTGTCTGGAGTGTTTGGTGCTAGGTGCTGTCTCCACCTGAGGATTAGCTGACCAAGGGGTTTCTGTCCCCACGGTCTGTGTGAGTGGAACCTGCACAATCGCAGCGGCACCACACTCTGGGTAAATCCCTTAGTGTGAAAACAAGGGCGGTTGAGGCAGTGGCCCGTGGGTCTCTTTTCTGTGTTGCACCGGGCACCGCTCTGACGAACCCGATTTCCAGCTTGTGTAATTGGTGTGTCTGCCTACTCAGTGTGAAGCAGTGAGCAGTATAGATTTGTATTGTTAATGATTTTTGGGTGTGTTTGTATTGTTTAATAACATCCCAGCTAAGAATTGCCCCCTCCTCGGCCAACATTGTAACTATCCCCACAATAAACGTAGCCACTTGCCTTTAAACTTTATTCTGGTCCAGCCTGGTTTTTCCTCTCCTAATACCAAAGCTTATCGAACCGCAATCGGTTTCAGACAAAGGCGAGTGCTGCCGGCGGAACGAAATATCGGGACAAATTGCGTCCCGACCAAAGATCAGTCGGGATGCGGGACAAACACCTAAATATCGGGACGGTCCTGATTTTATCGGGACGTCTGGTCACCCTAGATGCATATCAAGTTTTCTAGGGCTCTTCTATTTTTTGAGTCATTTAGAGACTTGCAGATAAAACTAAGCAACTGCAAAAATTAAATGGTAAAAGAAAATGGAGTGGTCACAAGGGTGGGACTTGGCATTTGCACATTAATTTTACTCCGTTGTTGGCTCACTCTTGTTTCAAATCCCCTGTCATATTAAATACAGATGCAAGTGCTTACTGGGAGCACTTTTGTGTAAAGAATGAGACCTGGAAATGATGGTGGCATATTACAACTAAAATCTGAATTCTACCAGGAGAAATTATTGCACCATTTTTGGGTAATAATTAAAGCTACTGAACATTTTTTACAATTATTTGCATGGAGATAATCGTGCTCAGAATATATCATACATATGAACAATGGCTCTTTAGATTAAAAATGCCAATGTACAATTGTCCAAGTAGTTTCAAAAATGAAGTGAACAAGATTTAAAGATCACACACTATCCTGGACAAAAGCAAAGTAATGTTCATGCTTTGTCAGTTGTCCTTGTTGGGGGGGCATTGCAATAAGCAAACTAATAAAGAATTGATTGTGCAGAGGAAGGATGTGTGTTAATGGAGCAATAGCTTCTATGCAGATGTCCTGTCATACCTCTCAACATTCAAACCTGCTAATGAGAAATACAGCAATCAAAACGTGTGAGAAATGACCATAATGAGGAACACCACTATTGTCTGCTATGTCACACCAGGACTGAGAGATTATAATGATTTTAATTATAAAACTTGTTTTTAAGGATATTTGATCACTATGTGAATTAAATAAATAATTTTAAATTAAAAAAAACTGTAAGAAAGTTCTATTGTGTTTAATCATCAGGTCCCTCCACACAGCTTGTCAACAAGTGTTTGAAACCTGGATCTTTTGTTCTCCAGCACAAAGCACTGCTTGAGCTAAGGGAATAACTGTCATCATCTCCATGGTCTAGCCACACTTTGCCAGTGTTACACAACTATTTGCTAGATAGAAATAAAATGCTGGAGATTGGGAATCCTGGAGTCTATTCTTGGCTTTGGGAAGAAAGGTGGCAGGTGAGCTGAAACTGGAATTCATGGTCTCTTGGCTCCTAGCCTGGTGCCCCATTCTCTAGGTTAAAAGGCATTTTGTGGAGTCTCTCTCTCCCCACTCCCATCTGGAGCCTAATTCATCGGAAATGGGTACATCATAATGTCTAATCCACCAAGGTTTTGTGAGCAAGATTTGCTTTCTCAAGGTTTGCAAAGGAAGGATGGGAATCCAATATTTTAAAATTCTAGTTAACTAGAGCAATTATAAGCAAAAATATCCATGGATATTTATGAGAATGAAATGTGTTGATTCACTTATTTAGCCAAGAGTTGAATCCCTTCTTACACACTTATTTGTGAACAATGAGGTGAGTATGGCTCTTCTCCTTCAATAACGTTATAAGAAACTTAAATTCCAATAAATACAAGCTGGTTTTACTTCTAAGAACATTCACACTTGACATGATCTCATGGCCATTTAATAGTTGCACATTTGATGCAGTCTGTTATGAATGTAACAGAACTAACAGCAATGCAAACAATAATGCAAACAGAAAAGGAGATGCCTTCTGTTTATAATGCTTAGGTCACACAATGAGGAAATGGAGACATATTTCTGGAACAGCGAGTAGTCAGAGTACATTTTATGCTAACATTTGTTTGCAAAAACTACTGAACAAGTGCAACTAGCAAACAAACTTTACAGATAATTTACAAACGGAAGAGAGGGCTAAATTTGTTGTAAAAATAATTCAGTGTCTTGTTTCTGAGACGTGCCAGGCATTCTTGTTTGTTCAAAAATGATAAATAATAAGTAATAGTAGCAAAAAGAACTGAAATAGCCAAAGCATCTGTGGAAAAATAGGTTATCAGAGAAATAACTGGATATATTATGCCTTGGAAATAATGGGGAATATTTCAGATTTACATAATGAGTAGACCATTTTTCAACATGAGCTGATGAAGACTAGCCTGATGCCAAAAAAGGCATTACTGCTAAACAGTAATATCAAAAGCAAGGTAAAGCTAATCTTTCCACATCCTTTCTTTTCTGTGATTAAATGCTAATTAATTTTATGTGGCTATTAATCCACATAAAATTAGTGGAATAGTTTTTGTAGCTTTATGAAGAAAAATCAACCACAACTAGGAGAACTTGAAACAAATAATCGTATGACCTGTTGGTGCCAGCCCTGCTGGTGATACCAGAGAAAATCCCTGGACTCCCTCTGACTCCATTTTCTGTCTCTGGCTTAGCAGGAATCACTTCACTAACTGAAAGCTGCAGGTCATTATTGTAGGTCACATGACCAGAGCTGAGAGATTCCTGGGCTGAGCATGCCCCCTACAAAGACTGGGGTGAAAAATTCAGTTAATTGGCAGAAAGCCAAGAATTTCTAAGAAGGTGTCTTGGCAAAAAAGCAGAGTAGGGCAAGGTCATAACTCTGATGTAAACAATGGCAGTGAGCATGTGCAGAATGAAAAAAATGCTTGACAACGAGCATGTGCTGTACAAAATTAGGTGAAAGGGTGTTAGCAGGAAGCCAAGGAGATAACAGTGAAACAGTTCCAGTCTGGGCTAGTTTGGGGCTGCCTTTTCTGGCAGCAGCAAACATGCCCAGACAAAGACCTGACAGCTAGGACAGTATAAAAGGCAGACAATCAGCAGGCAGAGGTCAGTTAGGTGCTGGTGAGAAGAGCTGCTGGAAAGGCGTTAGAAGAGTGGCTGCTGGAGAAAAGAAAAGAACAGATGCAAAGCTGTAACAGTAGCAGAGCAAAAGAAGCTGAAGAGGCAACAATCGCTAAGTAGCTATAACAATAGCAGCAATCAGCAGCTACAGTAAACAACACAGCAGAATGAACAGTGTAAGCTTGTTAGTTTTTTTTAAACTATAGTTTAGCATATAGTATTAGGATGCGTATGCTTGAAATATGTGTGTGTCTGTGTGTGTTAATTTAAATTTACCTATGTAAAACGTATACTTTAGTTTAAGAACTGCTGTCAGTAATTCATTGCAGACTGGCCATCTGTAGAAAACTGCTTCCACTTGGAATCATTTCAATTGGATGCTATTGTAGTTCAGATGCTCTTTAACTTGCAAGGAGCAATTTGTGTCTAATTTCTATTGTTATATTCCATTGTAGCAGGGATTATTAGTTACATTAATAAATAATACTTTGTTTTGGAAAGAATACTGCCTGTGTCATTCAGTTTATTGGAAGGTTATATCCGTGTCCTTGAAATGTTTCCTTGACTACTTCCTGAGGTGTGGGTCTCCAGGGAGCAGATTAAGAAGGCAATAGGCAGGTTATTCTAGGGGTGTCCCAAAGCCTAAATTTCAGGGTAACACTGGGAATGCATAGGGTTTTACAGGGATCCCCAGCTATAGCCATGATTCACCAAAGGAGGACATGTGAGATCTCTACCGAGAGCTAGTAGCCCACTGGTCATCATAATCATGGGGAAATCTATGTGCACATAATATTTAAGGAGTTATGTATCTGTATGGAAAATTATGTTCTTAAAATCTTAAAGTTAAGGCAGGTCCCCAGGAGGTGATGTGTCTCAGATATGTTCCTTTCAGGCAAGGGGTAACAGATGTTTATCTTCTGTCTGGTCATGTATGTATTGTTGGTCTCATGGTGTAGGCCTACTTGCATAATGAGCCACAGACAAGAGAAAAGATTATGAAATCTACAAGAAAGGAAATTCACAGGCTAACTCAAACAGCAGAGGGTGTCCTGTTTATGACTAAAGACAATGAATTGTTAGGGTATATCTGGGGGGTACAGCGAAACACAGAATCCTTCACCAAGAAATCAAGCTAACAGTGTTTGTCTTATAAAAGGAGGATCACCGTCAGCCTGGCTGTAAAACACTGTAAGAATTTTGGAAGAATAATATTCTACAAGAGACGGGAGAGTCTTGTTAATTATGTCTAGTGCGACAGATTTAGGAAGGGAGCTATGGGGGTATAACACTAGACTCTAGAATGCATCTTATTATTTTGTTTTATATGTAACCATTTGTATCCAATACTTATACTTGCTGTTATTTGAATCTCTATGCTTTCTATAATAAATGTATACTTGTTTTCACTGTAAACATATCTAAGTGCTCTGTGTTAAGCGGAGTGGGGATCTGAGGTGGAACAGGTAAGCTGGGATGTACTGTTTCTTTAAAAGCAGCACATCTGTGAATACTGCCAGTGTCCAGTGGACCAGTGGCTAGACACTCCATGGAGATGCTCGGGGGGCTCAAGAGTTGGAGTGTGCCTATTGCTAACCTAGAGAGAGACAGTGGGGCCTGTGAGGTCTAGAATGGTGTGCTTGTGTTACCCATGGCCAGTGGACTTGGGGAGCTGACCCCCCAGCATGCACGTATAAGCTCCCTCATGCCAAGGGCAGGTGGCCGCAGGTGCCTGACAAGCCTGGATGTCCCTGGAAGCATCCTAACAGGACATTAAGTTTCAAGAATGTTAATTTGAGCTATCAACAAAAAGCTGAGCATTTTCCAGTAAGTGACATAAAATAAAGTTTGAATAAAGTTTACAGATCTGATTATATTTTAAACTCTAGAATACTGAATAAAATCTTTTGCCCATATAAAAGAAAGTAATTCAGAAAAGGGAGCAATCTAGGCTTGGCATAGTAAGACTGGGAGTGCATTGCTTTTTACTGTAGCTTATTTCAAAATATAAGGTCTACACTGAGGAAATCATAGATTTTTATTAACTTTGGCAAAGAAATCATAAGATTCAAGGCAAGAAGTGCACTGTGCACTTACCAAGCAGCATTATGTTCTGTATTGCTTATTTTAATATATTGGAATCATGGGGCCAGATCCTGAGCTGTGTCTTAGCTACACAGACAATTCTATGCACCCCATCTTCTGCCCCCCCAGCCCCAATACAGAGACTAGCCACCAGATCAGTCATGGGGAAGGAGTAGAGCAACCTCAGGCCAGCTTCCACAACCTTAAAGGCCACCCAGCTTAGCCACCCAGCCATGACCTTGTTCTTCCAGACATGTCCCTTCAGCAGGGACCAGGAAAGGGGCAGCATACGAGCTACTATGGGGATTGTACAATACCTAAAGATTTCTGAATTTAGAGAGAATCCTAATGGAGCAGATCTTCTGGCTTGCTGGCTGCTCTGTGCCACTCAAGAGGAGCAAAGTAGCCCACAGAAGAGGCCAGGATCTGGCTCATGGAATTTTTCTGGTTGGGGCTTGGGGTTCCTTTCTACTCCCCACTCTTGCTCTAAGTACAAGAAGCCAATAGCTCAGTGCCCCAGAACACTTGGATCCCCTGTGAACTACACAGAGCTTGGGAACCTGCCAGTCACTGGGTCCACTCAAGAAAATTACCTACCATGCCCCCCGTGGTACAGGATAGGGTTGCGTGGCAACAGATATCAGCTTTCCCCAATTAAGCCAGCTTGACTGCCACAGCAGAGCAGAGCAAAAGGACCATGCTAGAGGCCAGCATCTAGCCTCAAATGTGTAACAAAGATTTTTTTTTAAGAAAGTTTATTTCTGATTCAGTGACATTTTGTACTATACTGCAAATTTCATGAGAAACCCCAGCTTAACAGTGTAAAAGATTCCTTTTATTTATTTATTTTTGTGTTGCTTGTAAAACAAGGGAATATTTCAAGCGTTCGCTTTCTGCAGAAAGTTAGATTCTGGCACAAGTGAACCATAAGCCTCCTCAGAGGTCAGGTCTCATCCCTTTTTCCCACATAGAGCAAAAACACATTGTTTTGCTAGTCTACTGTCATTGCAGAAGTCTATGAAGCATGTAATAGACGAAAAGCCAGGAGAAGAATAGGACCTATTCAAACATGTCTAACTAGATGATGTTCATGTACATTTTCATAATTTTGACTGACTTTCAGTGTGGCTAAAATTATCAGACTTTTTGAATGACATCCAACTTTCTCATGCATAAAAGTTGCCAAAGGCTTCCAGAGATGAGCAAAGGGCCAGGATTTTATTGCAGATACAATTTTGCAGATCTTATATTATTAGATTTATGTTTGCATCATTGTTCTCTTAGCTCACTTTGATCTGTTTGAACTTTAGATATAATCCAAACTATAAGGTTTTGAAGGCCATTCTCATCAAGTTGTGAAGCCAGATGAGTGGATTTTTTTTGAATGCAAGAATATCTATTGGAATGTAAAATTGCCATATTTCATACAAAATATCTACTTCTCCCAGCTCCTCCCTGCTTCTTTGACTACAACAGTTCTCCTTGGACCCAAACCTGTCATTGCTGTCAGTTACCTCTCAAAGTACTTCTTTTCCTACCCTTATCATACCTGATCCAAACTCTGTTGCTCGCTCGGATCATTGGACCTTTAAAGCCAGGCCAAATCTGTACTGAGGTTCCAGCAGATTACTGGAGAGATAGGATCAGCATCATCTTAAGAAGAAAATGTTTCTGAGATATATTGTTACATTAGGTGTCATGTAATAAGACCATAAAGAGAAATGTAAGAGGTTGAATACTGTGGGTTACAGAGTATTGAAACCAACAGGAGTTGGGGCTTAGCACTTCACATTTTTTTCCATTAACTTCAGCCACAGCAGGCCTGGACCCTGAATTTGCAAGGGAAATATAGAGGATTCTATTCTGACACAGCATACTGCTACTACTCATCACTCCATATAGGCTATGTCTACATTACGAGCCTGGGGTATGATTCCCAGCTCGCATTCACACATTCTCTCATTGTGTAGCCATGGTAGCAGCAGTGGCACAAGATTTGTACTCGCCATGTCACCACTGCTCATGCTACCATGGCTACACTACTATTTATACTCGCACTAGCTCAGTGAGAGCTTGTGCAAGTATGTGTACATGAGTGGAGACTCACACCTAACTTATAGTGTAGCCTTAGCCATAGAAGTTTTGATCCTCAAAGTACTGTACAAACCTCTGCTCATTTTCTCAACCCCCACGGGCCATCACAAAGTAAGTATTAACCTCATTTTACAGATGGGGAATGAAAGAAGCAAATGTTAAATGATTTATCAAAGATCACACCGCAGGCTGAGTGGCAGAGAGAGGATTAGAATTTATGGAGTTTCTGATTTAGCTGTCCTGTGCTCATTCCCTTACACCATACTGCCTCATATAAATACTCTTTCTGAAAACAGTCATATATCAATACCCTCAAATCCAACCTTCAATCCTAAGAATGTCATAATTCACAAAGAATAAGACATTAATGCCTCAATGGCACAAGTATTTGCCTGCTTCCTTTAACTGATATTTTAAATTAACATACAAATTAATTTAGCTGTGGTTAAGTTACTAAAAATGTACATCTTGGCACCCATTCCTGAGAACACAAAACATTTTCTCTTAAACAGGAAGAGCAACTGTATGTTATCTGGCAGTGATAAAATTTGGAACCCATAAAACTTTTGATTTTCACTTATGAATGTTATTAATGTGCAGCTGTTCATGGACTGAGCTGCCCATAATAACTTACACAGATTCTGAATTGGGGTATCATTTGGAGAATGCTAATTAAAACTGTAGTCACTTTATACTTTCCTGTGTATGAACTACCTGAGAATCTTTATATATATATATAAAAAAGAGAGCCTGTTGTCACACTTTCCTCACAAAAGAACATGCATTTAGGATTCAAAGTGCCTGAGGCTTACAATGGATATCCAAAAAAAGGACAGCAGCTCAGCTCTGGACATGCACTCTGTGCTCTGACTACAAATGGATGACTGAAATAAAAATACACTCTGGACTCCAAGGTTTCAGGAAAGTTGTTGGCATCAAAAACATTAAAACCTCCTTGACTTTACAGGCCTTACTCAATGGTTTTAAAGCTTATGAATATCAGGGCATTTTATCCAAGAGCGCATGTGTTGGCTTAAAGGTATTTAGCAATAGAAATGCATCAGAGTATGGTAGCATGCAGACAGCTCTTGTCTGACAATTTACTTTGGCGCGTATTTAATCATGGACAAGAATCTTCTTTTTGTCTATTAATGGTTAAACGGATTAACATTGTGTGAACATGGTATAGTATGGCAGCAACTGAACTGAAGCCTCCACCATTGTTTAGGAAGCAAATGGTTAGTTTCATAGTACAGTAGATAACTAACTCAGCCTGTGCTAAATCACTGTTTTGTTACATGCATAGAACTGGTTAAACTATTTGTGGCTATGATTCTTTAAAATTACCGTCACCCTTTTCCATTAGTAAACTGGTCCTGATTTTCTTTGAATATATTCCTTATTTGTGCTCACTGAATACTTTGGGCAAAGCACCTATGGCTCGCAATTTGACTCATGTAGAAAAAAAAAGAATGGCAAAACCTAAGTCTTATTGCTATTAAGACTCTAAATACATGTTAGAAAGGGACATGATTAAGCCAGTCACATTTTATTTTCAGCTGCAGCTCACTCAGTTGTGCTTGAGAAAGAATGCTCAGCAGCCAACACTGTATTACCATTACTGCTTATGAGCCTGTCTCCAGGTTTCCTGGTGACTCACATCGTAGCCAGGTGACAAAATAATGATGGCTTTCAGAAAAAAAACCAACCCCACATTTCCTGTTCTTTCTACTTTTAAGCCCGATTAGAAAAACTAACGGCAAGAATCTACACAAACATTTTTAGCACAGATACCAGGCCTCTTTAGTTTCAATTTTGAAATCTTCCTCTGCATCAGTTTAAGGAAAAAATGGTCAGTTAGTATTAGGGTGACCAGATGTCCCGATTTTATAGGTACATTCCCGATTTTTGGGTCTTTTTCTTACATAGGCTCCTATTACCCCCCACCCCCTGTCCTGATTTTTCACATTTGCTGTCTGGTCACCCTAGTTAGTATGTCTATTACTTCTTCCAAAGGCTGTATCGTTCCTTCATGCATTCAAAGCTTGCTGCCCTACACGCCCCTTTAGTGCAAAGATGGCTTGGATCCACACAGACTTTAGGGCATGTCAGAGTCATCACACGAAGGTCCTGTGTCTCTGCAGTGCCTCCTGGCTTTCCCGTCCCTGTGCTTTGAGGAACAACGATATCAGCGACTTCCCCGAGAACTCCCTTGCTGTCAGCGTGTTCATGACTGAGAGAATAAAGGAGTCAGAAGTGGATTACTAAGGAAATCCCCTCTTGGGTTAGTGGGAGGAGAATGCCACAAAGAGAACCTGTTACATTGCCATGTACTAGCTCCACCCGTAGAGCCCACCCCCACAGAGGCATTCAATGGAGTTGGAGAACAATGACGCAGAGGCAATTTTGCCCATTGGTTTTTGTATTTACAATCTTGATTGCTTTTAAAACAATACCTTCCTATTTAGTAGTGTTAGCATTTAAATAGACCTGATGTTCATGCCCTATGGATGTGAATGTGGCAGGAAAGGTGAGGGAGGCAGTGGGTAAGAGCTCATCCCTGCACTGCTCTTTTTGGTAGTCTACAACCCATTTTCTGCAAGCCTGGGTTTACAGAGAAGCAGCACATGAGTTTAAATTGGGATAGCTCTATATATGCAATGGAAAACTATATTCGCTAGTTAATCCTAACACAGCTAGTCCTGGTTTCCCCTTTTGCTTGCATCAGTTTTATACCATTTTTATTCTACTGTGCTGGAATTATCCTCTTTACACAGATCTCGACTCCTTCCATCCCTTCCCACATTTTTCTTGCCTCAAATATTCAGCTTCTTTGCCCCCAGCTCCAGCTATCACTAATCAGCACTTTTGGAAGTCAGGCATTGGATGAATCAAGTCATCCATCCAAAAACTTACATTCTTTCCCCCCACCCCATGAGAAACTCTTCTGAAAACTGTGGCCATCACCTCCTTTTTATCCTGAAATACTGTTAGTGTCCAGGTAATTTTCCATCCTTTGAAATTCATGAATTTCAAAATATATTTCTGGAAACAACGGATGCAAACTTTTGAGTTTCTCCATGGTCTGCATGGACTTGACAAGGCTAATTTTTTCCGCTACAAAATTGGGCACATAATTGTTGTTCATTACATGATAGGCAAACTGCTGATAATATGCCTGCCTAGGCTTAATGTTTAATACCGATTTCTGAGGCAAGGAGCATCCCCTCCTGTGGATAAACTATTGAAAAGTAGCCTTAGATGTACAGAGGCATGGGATGAGGGACTCAACAAGACCAGTTCCTTATGAAATTGCTCTCCCAAACATTGTGAGTGGTAAGTAAGCCAGGGAGCTGCCCTGAGGAACTAGAAGATCCCCACCCAAGATCTGTGCCCTGGACCACACTATGGGCTTTTGGTCCAATTGATACTCATGGCAATGGCTATTCCCTTATGTCTCCCTGAAAGGGTACGGGTTCCCCCAACGTGGAGGAGATCCATAGAAAAGGAGATACTAAGAAAAGGTAAAAGCAGCAAGGAATCCTGTGGCACCTTATAGACTAACAGACGTTTTAGAGCATGAGCTTTCGTGGGTGAATACCCACTTCATCGGATGCAATGCCACTCCAGAAAGGGTAAGTTATGTGGAGCTAGTGGGGGAGACAACACATCCTGCACTTGCTGCCAATCCCACAGTCTGCCACCTGCAAGGGATGGGAGTGGAGGGAATCATTGTGAGAAGGTGTCTGATCTGGACCCCCATCCTCTTCAGAGCAGGAGAGATCATATGCAAGCATAATCTGGACACAGATTTGTAGTTGGGAAGAAATTTTCCTGCAAGGCCTATGGCAGGAAACATGGGGAGTTGTCATCTACCTCTAGAGGATTTGGAAGAAGTGGGTACATCACATCAATTTCTATTTCTCTGATTGGAAAAAGTGGTATTTGTGATTCTGATCTTTGTATTTGATCGTTTTATTGTGCACATCTGTGCATTAAAACAGAGGATTTCACGGAAGTTTTTTTCCTTTCTTATTCTCCTTTTGCATTCAGGATTTGATGAGGTATCAGCATTCTGAATTGCCAGTTTTCCAGCAATGTAGTGCCTCGTTTCTCTTAGCCAACTGCTGCTTCCATGTGGCATTAATATTACAAGCAGGAGAAGTGAGTTAAGACATTTATGTTGTGAATTGATATAGCATCCTGGATGTTCTTCATCCTCTTAAGTGTTCTTACTGGGCATCTGTTATGCCAGCCCATTTCAGTGTAAGCATGGGAAGAATGACCTGAGACTGTTCATACCTCTCTTTCTGTGAGAGAAGGAATAACCACTTCTGCTGATTTGGAGCATCACCCAGCACTACTCTTACAAAAATTATATTACCGTCACAACTGTGGCTAATGCTGTATGACAACTGTCTCATGAATTTAGAATAATTAAAAGTAAACCCTTCACTTGATATCTAAGGGTTAGGTTAGTATGCAAATTATTCTAGTAGGGGGAGAAATCCCAATGAATTTGTACAATTGTCCAGTAGAGGGAGATATCTTAATGTGCAGGTCTGTAACTAACAATCAAAAGGAGAACATATTGGACCACTACGTCCTAATTCTTAGAAATGGTCTTTTTGTACCTAGGTGGTCAGTACAATGTGTCTGAAAAGTGGACCATGTCCACAAAATTTTGGGCAAATCCAAAGAGAGTTGGGGGTTGCTAAGGAAAAAGTGTACAGGCCCATGATGTCAAGGTGTGAGGAAGGATATGCTGAATATCAGTGCTGTAAAGTAAGATCATCTGTTAATCAGGCAAATGATGTAACTATGTTAGACCAAATGTATATGGTAACTGTCAACTATATTAAAACCATCTGTTTCTCATGCAAATACTGTAGCTATGTTAGAGCATCTGTATATGGTAACCCAAAACCAAAGTTATATATTTCATGTTTGTGGGATAGAAATGATCTGCATTCATTGCTCTACCTGGAGAACCCTGTAGCAATAGTGCAGTTATTCTAATTCTAGTCCTATGATAGATTAACTGAACCGTCAGACAATTGGAGAATTCATTGTAGCAAAATTTTGTAAACAAAAGAGACAAAACACTTTCACAAATAATGTAATGCAATAATCATCCATCTCATTAGTTACAGGTGTTTGTAGTACAAATGACTCACCTTCCTGCAGATTCAGTTCATGCAAAATATAAACTCTTCATGTTCATCTCAGCACAAGTTTGAAACAATTAGTGCAAACTGTTCAGAATGAATATTGTGCTCTGTGCTAGTGTTATTAATTAGACAGCTACCAAGAATGAAATGAAATCAGTCTGTCAGGAAAGAAGAAATGTTTGTACTTTGAGTGATTGCATATGTACATTCCACTCATGGTGCATTGCCATCGGAAACTTTTTCTGTCAGTGATACCCACTGGGCAGCTTAAGCTGCCTGCTACCATGTGCCACTGCACGCAGGTACAAACGCAGAGCCGCCCCAGCCCCTCTCACTTCCTTCTGACCACCTGCTATTCTTGTTTTATACAAGAGCAGTTCTCTCAGCCCTTGTGTAATGTAGTGTACACACACACACACACACACACAGAGTCTAGTTCTTAGGATAGTTAGTAAGTTGGTTTTTTTTAAAACAGAACTAAACAAAAGGTTTTGGTCTTGTTTCTCCCTTTGGAGTTTTTCTACCAAGGTAAGCCGTGGTCACCACTGCCAGTGATTCAACCTCTGGTACCACAGTTACCCACTTGCCCTCCAAAGGCTTAAAGTATCTCTGTATTCATCCACCAGTGGGCTCATTACTTGTGACAGCAGCTAATGGGAGAGAACATAGAATCATAGAACTGGAAGGGACCTCGAGAGGTCATCTAGTCCAGTCCCCTGCACTCGTGGCAGAACTAAGTATTATCTAGACCATTCCTGACAGGTGTTTGTCTAACCTGCTCTTAAAAATCTTCAATGATGGAGATTCCACAACCTCTCTAGGCAATTTATTCCAGTGCTTAACCACCCTGACAGTTAGAAAGTTCTTCTTATTGTCCTAAATGCAGCAATTTAAGCCCATTGCTTCTTGTCCTATCCTCAGAGGTTAAGGAGAGCAATTTTTCTTCCTCCTCCTTGTAACAATCTTTCACATACTTGAAAACTGTTATGTCCCCTCTCAGTCTTCTCTTTTCCAAATAAACAAACCCAATTTTTTCAATCTTCCCTCATAGGTCATGTTTACTAGACCTTTAATCACTTTTGTTGCTCTTCTCTGGGCTCGCTCCAATTTGTCCACATCCTTCCTGAAATGTGGCACCCAGAACTGGACACAATACTCCAGTTGAGGCCTAAACAGCACAGAGTAGAGTGGAACAATTACTTCTCGTGTCTTGCTTACAACAATCCTGCTCATACATCCCAGAAGAATGTTTGCTTTTTTGCAACAGTGTTACACTGTTGACTCATACTTAGCTTGTGGTCCACTATGACTCCCAGATCCCTTTCTGCAGTATTCCTTCCTAGGCAGTCATTTCCCATTTTTTATGTGTGCAACGGATTTGTTCTTTCCTAAATTGAGTACTTTGCATTTGTCCTTATTGTATTTCATCCTATTTACTTCAGACCATTTCTTCAGTTTGTCCAGATCATTTTGAATTTTAATCCTATCCTCCAAAGCACTTGCAACTCGTCCCAGTTTGATATTGTCCACAAACATTATAAGTTTACTCTCTATGCCATTATCTAAATCATTGATGAAGATACTGAACAGAACCAGACCCAGAACCCTGCGGGACCCCACTTGTTATGCCCTTCCAGCATAACTGTGAGCCACTGATAAATAGTCTCTGGGAACGAGTTTCCAACTAGTTTTGTACCCACCTTATAGTAGATCCATCTAGGTTGCACTTCTCTAGTTTGTTTATGAAAAGGTCAAGTTCACCAAGAAGCATCAATGGCATCAAACTGCCACTCCCAAATCAAAGGATGCTAAAAGTCTGGACTTAGTTGGCAGAAAGATTTATTTGACAGGGGATTTGAAGCTGCATATCACTATCCAACAAGGTCTGCTGGGGTGGTAGGATTTTAATTCATGGGGCTCCATGGAAAAGTTCAGAGAGCTGCTTCCGGAAAACACTAGACGATCCTCTTTCCCCACCCTAGTCAATGGGGGAACTAGTCACGAGAACATCACTGCAGGTGGGACTAGACACAGCAGACTCAGCAACTAGAACTGGTGGGAGTTTCCACAAGTAAATCTATTTGTCACAAAGTCCAACAAAAAGTGTCAGCAGTTCTGCTCCTACAGGGCCACAGACTGAGTTCCATGACAGATGCCTTTTTACGGATGTGGGCCAGTATGCTCCTCTACACTTTTCCAGGGTATTGCTAAAAATAAGACAGGACCAGGCTGGAGTCATACTTATAGCCCCAGCAGGGGCCCACCAGCACTGGCTCTCCTCTCCCCTGGCGCTGTCAGTGAAACCTCCAATTTCCCTTGCGCTGGATTCAGACCTCATCTCCCAGGATCATGGTCACCTTTTCCAGATGACCCTATGATCCCTTCACTTAACTGCATGGATGTGCCATAGCTGGACACCAGAGAGCAGATTAGCTCATTTTGTAGTCCCCAGATCCTGAGTCAGCTGATATACCAACTTCTGGCCCCGAAATGCCCTAAACCACTTTGCTAGCAAAACCATTGTAAGCAAATATCTGGAGATTTCCCTTTGTATAAGGGGAACCTCTAGGTCACACAGAGCAAGGACAAAGCAAAGAGCCGTGAAATAGTGGGGATACGGCCAGGGAAGTAGAGGTGTGACAATAATGTTTTGGGTATCCCCATCTGCCACAATGGCCCTTAGGGCCACAAATAGCCAATGTAAGTTAGAGCAACCTAATGCTTTTTTCAGCCTTAGTGTTTATAGCATTCTGATGTAGGCAGTTATGTCCCCATTAGCCATTGCTTCATCTGGTTATACATAGGCCTTATAATATTCTCCTATGTAATTTCCTCTAACCACCGATCATTTTTGTTGTTCTGTGCTCAACACTACCCAATTTGTCTATATCTTTTCAATACTGTTTAATCAGCTCAGGGCTCTTCAGTATTCACTCATAAAAATGGAAGGTGTATATTAACAGTGGGGTTTAAAAATATATTATAAATCAGATGCTATGCAGAATAACGAGCAACAGCATGAGCAACAGAACATCATGACACATTGTGGCATGTTTCTAAAGATGCATGGTTTTCTGATCACAGACCCGGTGTTAATGCTTAGCGATGACATCTACCTAATGCCAGATAAAGCCAACAAACCAGAAAGAGACGTTATAGTGCCTATAGAATGTCTATAAGGTGCCTATAGAATCTGTGAGCAAACAAGTAGAAACCAGGATAGTTCACTGCCTACCTAAATTATATTTGGAGTATTTCTCACACATTCCTCGTGGTGCTCTGATATTTCTCACCATTGCAAAACCTGATACGGGAATGTTTCATATTACAGTCTGTTTCCCGTTAGACAGATAAGACCTCAACCAGCATAAATAATGCCCATGACTGCCCTGCAGTGACAGTTTATTTGATAGAATGGTGTGATTCACAGTATCAAAAGCCTTTTTAAAAAAATCTATAGCCATTGAGCTACATTTCTCACATTTATCAAATTCAACAAAAGTTTGGTTAGTCAAATTGATCTATGTTGTCTGGGGACTATGGTCTTGGCCTGAAGCGAAACTGATTTGTAAGAAAACATCACTTGTAAAGATGTACTGTTTGAACTGTATTTTCCTATGCTGTTCAAAATGAGATTGGTAGGACTGATACAGCTCTAGGAATTCTGGCCCAATATTCTCTGTGTAGAACATGGAACACCTATTTCTGTGTTACTTCTGTGCCAGTTTTTGGCATAAGACTAAAAGCATTTTGAGTGAATCATAATTTAGGAAGCTATTGGTATTTCTAGGCACTGGTAGTAATAATATGCAACTGTCTGCAGTTGCAAGCATGCAGAATTCAGTATTGGCTGTAAAATTCAAGAACCTCTCTTTTTGTGTCTGCCACATTGGGAATACAAATAACTGGAAGTGGAATTTTGCACCTGCAATTTTATGGGTTCTGATAACATAATTTAGATATCTAAATTATTGCACCAACAAATTAGGTATACAGAAATGCAAATGACTGACCTTACTCCCAGAAATTGTTTGTATACATAATTTGAAGTTGCAAAAACTGAGGTGATGTTTGAAGATTTGACCCATTGTGTTTATTTTTTTTAAAGAGTATACAAATCCCTTCTCTACCTAATCAACATAAGCTACTTTTCTTTGGCCTTGTCTACACTTATAAATCAGTGGTGCTTGCACACTACCTACACTGACAGGAGGGCTTCTCCCATCAGCGAAGGTATTCCATCTCTGCAAGAGACAGTAGCTAGACTGATGGAAAAAAATCTTCCATCAGGGGTTAGGCTGGAATAGCTACATCTCTCAGGGGTGTGAATTTTTCACACCTGAGAAACATAAATATACCAATATAGATTCCTACTATAAATGAGGCCCTTTCATCCCTTCACTTTCAAGCCCTTTCATCCTATACCCACCCTATCTATCACCTCTCATTCACTATCAAGATGTCGACCACTGCCTTTGATCAGCCCATGATGCAGCCTTTGTTGCCCATGTTAAATTTTCAAACAAGCACCTTCATTCTTTCTCCCATGCTACCCCCTAACACTTGCGAGGAGCTCCTCATGAAAGTCCCCAAAACTACCTCATTATCCTTCAACATGCCCCTTAAAGATCTCTTCTCCCTGATTCCTACAAAAAATTAGACAATAGTTAGGCTGCTTGTGTGCCGAGGCTATGTTGATCAATATAATTTCATTTTTTCCTTGTACTCCTCCATCTGTCTATGTTTTAGCATCTGTTGTCTCTTATCTTATATATAGAGTGTAAGTTCTTTGGGACACAGACCATCTTTTTGTTCAGCAGCTGGTGTCCTGGCCCATGACCAGGGCCCCTAGGTACTACAGTGATACGAACAACAGTTCCATTGCATAATCAGGCTCCTTCCCCAAAAAACTCAAGCATGTTCACTGCCCAGCTATGAACTAACTCCATCAAAAGAGAGAGAAGGTTGAATCCAAGGTTGTCAAGAAAGAAACTGTAACACATCATACTGTATTATCTGAGAAGTATGACACGATTGTGTAATTAAAGACTGTTCAGCAATGCCTACACATAACAGAATCAGTAAAGGTTGTATATGCAGCCTTAAATGTGAATTTTCCTTCTTTTTGAGTGTTATTCCTTGCAACCTTTACCTTCTCTTAACATAAGATGGGGGCTTTCTTTGTTTTTGTTTTTTCAAGTGGAAAGCAGGTGAGGGGGAGGGGAGAAGAGGATTGTCACTTCCCATGAATTTGAATCACTGCAGATTTGCAGTAATTTGATATCATGTGTCAATTCCAAGACCTGGAACTATATGGCCGGATGTTATAAGAGGTTCTGGAGCGGGGAGCCCAGACTTGGGATTCTTCCTACGAAGTGGGCTGCATCTCCCACTAACACTTTTGCATCTTATGGAGTCATGGCCTCAGCTCTCTGAACTCTCTGATTACATGTGTCAGTGCGTAGTTGGGTTTCCACACATACGGCCTTCCATAGCTGCACATTTCATGAATGTAGCAGGAAGAAAACAATACTATTTTTTAAAAAAAAAGAACAATGCACCATGTCTGACACAGAGTACTACCGTATTTTCAAGCAGTTCTAACTTGGCCAAATCCAAACTAATGTTCTCCTGAATACACAGAGGCATTTCTTCGAAAAGAGGGTCATTTTCATGCCAAAATTGAATTTTTTAACCAAAATTAACTTTTTTGTTGAGGAGCTGTTCAAAAAAAGTTGTAAGATTTACTTTATAATAGGAAGAGTATATTATATTCACTGTCTTCGTACTCAGAATTGCCAACCCATTTCTTTAAAAAAAAAAAACAATCACCTTCAGGCAGATACCCAAAGTCTGACAAATGTCAACCCCAATGGCAAACATTTCAGAAAGGTATGAGCAATTGAAACCAGAGTGCTAGATGGAAAGTGCTCATGAAATCTGAACTGCACTGGTTGTTGCTATTCCTTCTTTAATATAGCAAACGATTCTACTCCAGTTGTGAATAGCAGGAAAAGTCTCTCTTCACCTGAGCAAGAAGATCAGCTAGGGAGGCACAGGTGTACTGATCATCTTGGACTTAACAAGGCCAAAGGCCTGTCACAAAGGCCTTTTAAAGAACATCCGTATTACCTCCCAAAAAAATATCTGGGATGCTCTTAAAAATTGCTTTAAAAAGTTAAAATTGAAACATGATCTAAAAGACAGTCCCCTCCACCTCCTTCAGTTTCAGTGATTTTTCTGCCATCCTGTTTATTTATTGACACATGCTGTCAGAGGATAATTGAATTAGAAAGAATACAGCACCTGGCTATAAAATACTGCCATCTATCAATATGTTTGGAGCAAAAAGAGATTTTTTTGCCTGGTGTTTCTACCGGGAGGATTTTTCAGCAAGCAATTCCATGGCCCACTGCTATTTATTTCATAGTTGTGCCCAGGGGACTCCGTCAGAATCAGGGTCTCACTGGGTAAGGATTGCAAGATCTGGGTAACATTTAGGCTTATTTGGAAAAAACACCTATTTTAATATTGAAATATATGTTGAGTTTTGTGAATGTATAACAGGATTTTCACAAGCTCCTAAAATCCAGTTTGAAACTTCTCAACTGATGCAAAAAACAGTCACAAGTCACATATTGCAAATACAAAATAAAATTCATAAGAACAGGTACTACAAATATAAAAACTTGACTGATTATTTATGTAACCCATCTGAGTTGGCAGCAACAAGGGCCGGGTTCAGTATCTAGGGGTTCTGTTTCAATAACACAATGCAAAACTGGCTCGAGCTCCCACCCAGTGACCTGGGACAATTACATACCACCCCCCAGGTGCCTCTAAGAGGCATTACTTCCCCTCTTGCAAGCACGGAGTCTGAGTGTAGCAAAATCCTTTTAATAAAGGAGGGAAACAATGCGGCATTATGTTGGGGAAACACCACAAACAGGATTCATAACACAAACCATGAGCAAAAGACTCCCCCACCCCAAGTAAGTTTGGCAGTATCCATTTCCCCTCAGGGTCTTAAGTCCAGCAACCCAAAAAATCACCCAAAGTCCCAAAAGTCCAATACCTCAAAAGTCTCTTGAGTCCAGCAACCCAAAAATCACCCAAAAGTCCAACAACCCAAAAGTCTCTGTCCCTGGTCAGTGCAGCCCCAGATTTCAAAAGTTTATCTGTACAGTTTTACCTCCCAACCTGGGAGGGGGGCACGCAGCAGTGTTAAGGGGCACCTTACGTGGTCTGAGGCCGACTGCCCCGCCTCTCCATGGGGTTCTGCTGCAGCCTTCACCGTGAGCCACTCCGCTCCACCAGCTATCCTGTGAACCGCTCCAGCCATTCCGTGAACTGCTTTGCTCCGCCAGCTGCTCAGCAACATATCTTCAGCCCAGCCCACCCCAGCACTCAGTGATTTCAGCTCTTAGTAATTTTAGCTCTTTAGTGATTTCAGATTGTAGTAGGGAAGCCTCAGTGCTGGTGCACCATTGGCCCAAAGTGAATTCAGCTCAGCAACCTGTAACTAGACTCCTAATAGAATTAAAATTAGCTCTCATAGGCCTGGTCTACACTAAGGGGGGGGTCGAACTAAGGTATGCAACTTCAGCTACGCGAATAGCGTAGCTGAAGTCGAACTACCTTAGTTCGAGCTACTCACCCATCCAGACGCCGTGGGATTGAAGTGCGCTGCTCCCCCGTCGACTCCGCCACCGCCGTTCGCGGTGGTGGAGTTCCAGAGTCGACGGGAGCGCATTCGGAGTTCGAACTATCGAAATAGATTAGACGCAATAGTTCGAACTCCGAGAAGTCGAACTCTCCACGTTGACCCGGCGGGTAAGTATAGACCTACCCATAATCTACCATAGAGAGAGGAGGAGGTGCAATTGGTATTTCAGGCCCTCAAAAGGGACCCATACCATCAGGTACAAATACTTGTCCCCAGCCTCTCTCAATTCACTGGCTTTTGGAACCCATATCCCTTGTCTAGCGAGTGCTACTTAGTTGATGGCAAGTCCCTCTGTCATAAAACAGTTTCATTGTCCTTGATTCATATAATCAGGGTAACAACACTTTATTCTTCCTGCCCCAATAACAGAGAAACTGGGGATCCCACAGCAGCCAAAGTGACCATTTGGGCTCATGCTAAGCGGAGTGGGTGTGCCTATGCAAACAAGATCAGCCCCTGAAGTTCTTTTCCACAACTCGCCACAATTCAACACCAGATGTCATGGTAGAGCTCATCCTGACTCTGCTTACATTTATATCACAGGCGTTACACAAATCCTAACAGGACAGCCCTTCACACAAAGACTTGTGGGAGCTCATCAAAAGGTGTTTAAAAAAATAGTATTTTGAACACTGAATAATGGACTACATAGCCAGGGAACTGAGAAACCATTAGTGACTTCATGGTGACTTCTGCCAAATATCATTCTACATTGGTGTCACAGACGTTTCTGAATCTGCAGCAGATTTCTCTTACCACAGAAATTGACACATTTCAGATTTCCTGAGGACCTGGTTAGGTTTAATACTCCTGCTAACAAATTGATTCTATAATAAAATAGAAGGGTCAGCAAAAGTATAGCATTTTGAAAGAAGCAAAGGGAGGTGGAGAGCAAGCCTCTTTTGGTTTACCTCTGCGTGACATTTTAAATAGGTTAAAAGAAATGCCTGAAAGGTCTGCATCACTATTTGGCCAAGAAAGGAAGCAAAGTTCAGTATGGCAAACGGGTCAACCTGCAGAACGCAGTTTAATTTCACTGATAAGATTCTAGTGACAAACTATATCCCCAAGGTTGTTTTTTTCCCTGAGACTTTCATAACACATCACACTTCTTGATCCATTCCACTTCTGAAAAGGTTTGCAAGCTGGAGGGGATGTCAACAATTGACCTTGGTTTACTACGTTTTTGAAGCATTGTTAGCCTGGTACTACATCACTAGACATTTCATTTTATATTCCCATTTCTAGATTATATATAGAATGTTTCAGAAACAAACACTACCTTTGTTGTAATGGAGGCAAATTGATATAAAAAGGAAGTCACATCGACCAACCAATTCACAGAATGATTCAAATGGCAAGTGCTTTAACAGTTCCTCTGCTCCATGCTTTGATCTGCTTGGCTGCACTTTAGATCCCACACTTTCAGATAACAGTCATCTAATCCAAATATAGTGTTTTCCTGTGAAGTACTGTGCTATTACATTGCTTAATATGTACTGAATCAGTACCATGATAGGTTCTAATGCAATATCTAAAGAAAAACACCTCCATTGCTGATGCAATGCCCGATAACCCCTATATGGAAAATGGTTTAAGCATGGTAGCCGTGTTAGTCTGTATCAGCAAAGGGATGCCCAAATAAATTTGTTAGTCTCTAGGGTGCCACAAGTACTCCTCGTTCTTTTCGTATGGAACATGAATTTTATGGGATTAGAATAGTGGAGTAGGTTTAATATGATTTGCCAGGAGATGCTGTTTGGAAGCCCATACAGTTTGTTACAAGTAGAAAGGTGTAGAAAGAATATTAAATTGGGCAGGCGGCCAGCTTGGCTTAACAGTGAAATCCTTGCTGATCTTAAACACAAAAAAGAAGCTTATGAGAAGTGGAAGATTGGACAAATGACCAGGGAGGAGTATAAAAATATTGCTCAGGCATGCAGGAGTGAAATTAGAAGGCCAAATCACACTTGGAGTTGCAGCTAGCAAGGGATGTTAAGAGTAACAAGAAGGGTTTCTTCAGGTATGTTAGCAACAAGGAGGTGGTCAAGGAAAGTGTGGGCCCGTTACTAAATGAGGGAGGCAACCTAGTAACAGAGGATGTGGAAAAAGCTAATGTACTCAATGCTTTTTTTTGCCTCTGTCTTCATGAACAAGATCAGCTCCCAGACTACTGCACTGGGCAGCACAGCATGGGGAGGAGGTGACCAGCCCTCTGTGGAGAAAGAAGTGGTTCAGGACTATTTAAAAAAGCTGGACGAGCACAAGTCCATCGGGCTGGATGCACTGTACCTGAGGGTGCTAAAAGAATTGGTCGATGTGATTGCAGAGCCATTCGCCATTATCTTTGAAAACTCATGGTGATCGGGGGAGGTCCCGGATGACAAGAAAAAGGCTAATGTAGTGCCCATCTTTAAAAAAGGGAAGAAGGAGGATCCGGGGAACTACAGGCCAGTCAGCCTCACCTCAGTTCCTGGAAAAATCTTGGAGCAGGTCCTCAAGGAATCGATTCTGAAGCACTTAGAGGAGAGGAAAGTGATCAGGAACAGTCAGCATGGATTCACCAAAGGCAAGTCATGCCTGACTAACCTAACTGCCTTCTATGACAAGATAACTGGCTCTGTGGATGAGGTGAAAGCAGTGGACATGTTATTCCTTGACTTCAGCAAAGCTTTTGATACGGTCTCCCACAGTATTCTTGCCAGCAAGTTAAAGAAGTATAGGCTGGATGAATGGACTATAAGGTGGATAGAAAGCTGGATAGATCGTTGGGCTCAACGGATAGTGACCAATGGCTCCCTGTCTAGTTGGCAGCCGCTATCAAGCGGAGTGCCCCAAGGGTCGGTCCCAAGGCCAGTTTTGTTCAATATCTTCATTAATGATCTGGAGGATGGCGTGGACTGCAACTTCAGCAAGTTTGCAGATGACACTAAACTGGAAGGAGTGGTAGATATGCTCAAGGGTAGTGATAGGATACAGAGGGACCTAGACAAATTAGAGGATTGGGCCAAAAGAAATCTGATGAGGTTCAACAAGGACAAGTGCAGAGTCCTGTACTTAGGACGTAAGAATCCCATGCACTGCTACAGACTAGGGACTGAATGGCTAGGCAGCAGTTCTGCAGAATAGGACCTAAGGGTTACAGTGGATGAGAAGCTGGATATGAGTCAACAGTGTGCCCTTGTTGCCAAGAAGGCTAACAGCATTTTGGGCTGTATAAGTAGGGACATTGCCAGCAGATCGAGAGATGTGATTGTTCCGCTCTATTCAACATTGGTGAGGCCTCATCTGGAGTACTGTGTCCAGTTTTGGGCCCCACACTACAAGAAGGATGTGGAAAAATTGGAAAGAGTCCAGCAGAGGGCAACAAAAATGATCAGGGGGCTGGAGCACATGACTTATGAGGAGAGGCTGAGGGAACTGAGATTGTTTAGTCTGCAGAAGAGAAGAATGAGGGGGGATTTGATAGCTGCTTTCAACTACCTGAAAGGGGTTTCCAAAGAGAATGGATCTAGACCAGGGGTCGGCAGCCTCTGGCACGTGGCTCACCAGGGTAAGCACCCTGGCAGGCCGGGCCAGTTTGTTTACCTGCTGCGTTGGCAGGTTCGACTGATCGCAGCTCCCACTGGCTGCGGTTCGCCACTCTGGGCCAATAGGGGTGGCGGGAAGCTGTGGCCAGCACATCCGGCGGCCCGCTCCGCTTCCCACAGCTCCCATTGGCTTGGGACGGCGAACTGCAGCCAGTGGGAGCCGCGACTGGCCAAACCTGTTGGCGCGACAGGTAATCAAACTGGCCCGGCCTGCCAGGGTGCTAACCCTGGCGAGCCGCATGCCAGAGGTTGCCGACCCCTGATCTAGACGTTCTCAGTGGTAGCAGATGACAGAACAAGGAATAATGGTCTCAAGTTGCAGTGGGGGAGGTGTTAGGTTCGATATTAGGAAAAACTTTTTCACTAGGAGAGTGGTGAAGCACTGGAATGGGTTACCTAGGGAGGTGGTGGAATCTCCTTCCTTAGGAATTTTTAAGGTCAGGCTTGACAAAGCCCTGGCTGGGATGATTTAGTTGGGGATTGGTCCTGCTTTGAGCAGGGGGTTGGACTAGATGACCTCCTGAGGTCCCTTCCAACCCTGATATCTATGATACAAACTGTACAGCTTACCTGTGTGCAACTAATTAAACAAACTAGAATTAATGTGAAGCAAGAGAATATTTCTTTAGAAATGTGTATCTGTGCTCATCCCTGAAGCAGCACTTTAAGATTAATAGATTTTTTTAAACTAAATGACAACTTTAGTAAACCACTACTTGTTGCAGATACAGATCTAACTATACATCTTCATTACAGAGTTAACTTGATCTCTTACCTAGGTTTTTCCCCTAATCGCTCTACAACACACACACACACACCCCTACAACACACACACACACCCCTACC